>NW_024070204.1:9395657-9785926 GCF_014754425.2 Oryx dammah
GAGCGCAGCACTTTCACAGCATCATCTTTCAGGATTTGAAATAGCTCAACTGGAATTCCATCACTTCCACTAGCTTTGTTCATGGTGATGCTTTCTAAGGCCCATTTGACTTCACATTCCATGATGTCTGGCTGTAGATGAGTAATCACACCATCTTGATTATCTGGGTCATGAAGATCTTTTTTGTATAGTTCTTCTGTGTATTCTTGCCACCTCTTCTTAATATCTTCTGGTTCTGTTAGGTCCATACCATTTCTGTCCTTTATCGAGCCCATCTTTGCATGAAATATTCCCTTGGTATCTCTGATTTTCTTGAAGAGATCTCTAGTCTTTCCCATTCTGTTCTTTTCCTCTATTTCTTTGCACTGACTGCTGAAGAAGGCTTTCTTATCTCTTCTTGCTATTCTTTGGAACTCTGCATTCAGATGCTTATATCTTTCCTTTTCTCCTTTGCTTTTCACCTCTCTTCTTTTCACAGCTATTTGTAAGGCCTCCCCAGACAGCCATTTTGCTTTTTTGCATTTCTTTTCCATGGGGATGGTCTTGATCCCTGTCTCCTATACAATGTCATGAACCTCATTCCATCAGGCACTCTATCTATCAGATCTAGTCTCTTAAATCTATTTCTCACTTCCACTGTATAATCATAAGGGATTTGATTGAGGTCATACCTGAATGGTCTAGCGGTTTTCCCTACTTTCTTCAATTTAAGTCTGAATTTGGTAATAAGGAGTTCATGATCTGAGTCATAGTCAGCTCCTGGTCTTGTTTTTGTTGACTGTCTATAGCTTCTCTGCTCCAACTAAGACAAAATGGGGACGCTGATACCATGTGACTGCCCAGGCTAGGTCATGAAAATGATGTGGCTTCCACGTGACCCTCCCTCAGATGTCTGCCCTGGGAACCCAGGGACCATTCTGCAAGGAAGGTCAAACATGGAGAGTTCTACAAGAAGAGGAGCTGGGCCCCCAGCCTCAGCCAGCATCACTGAGCAGACATTGTGAATAAATAAGCTTCAGATCATTGCAGGCCTCAGCCCTCAAGACCCCAGACACGGTGGAGCAGAGGTGAGCCACGGCTGCTGTGCCCTGTTCAATTCCTGACCCACTGCATACAGGAGGATAACAAATGGTTGTTCTACAACACTGAGTTTTAGGGTAATTTATCATACAGCCAAGGTAAGGTGGGTTGGCAATATGTCAGAATCTCTTCGCTATCTGGTTCTAGTCAGGATGGCCGTAAGAAGGATTCTCCTGGGAGATCTGGAGGCTAGAAATGAAGCCATTTGTAGCTCATATGCACTGTCACTGATGTGTTGATATGTTGGCAAGTGGCAGCCAAGGGACCCGTGTCCACTATTCTGGGCTCACGTGTGGCTTAGTCTTGGGACAAAGGGGCAGACTTCTTCAGCACACCTGTATCACTAAGCTAATAGGCAACAAGACCCGACACAAGAGGGGAACCACTCGTCCTTGAACTCTTCCAGCTTATAATTCTCTTTTCTTCCTGACTGCCTGCCCTGTAGACACTGAGCTCCAGCGTCAGATTCCAAAACAACAGGGTCCACAATTGCATAAGGTCAAATCTTTGTCTCTGATTGCTCACTCATGTCCAACTCTTTGTGACCCCATGGACTGTAGCCTACCAGTCCCCTCAGTCCAGGGGATTCTCCAGACAAGAATACTGGAGTAGGGAGCCATTCCCTTCTCCAGGGCATCTTCCTGACACAGATTGAACCTGGGTCACCTGCATTGCAGGCAGATTCTTTACCATCTGAGCCACCAGTAGTGCAGTGGTTAAGAAGCCTCCTGCAGTGCAGGAGACCCGGGTTCAACCCCTGGGTCAGGAAGATCCCCTGGAGAAGGGAATAGCTACCCACTCCAGTATTCTTGTCTGGAGAATTCCATGGACAGAGGAGCCTGGTGGGCTATGGGTCATGGGGTCACAAAGAGCAACAGACATGACGGAGCAACTGACACCCACATGCAAATCTTTGTTTATAATACAAAATGTATGGAAATCTTGATGTATGATACATGACATAATATTTAATGATACAACATAATACACAATGTAAAATGTATATTACATAATATATGATATAATATGTGATATGTATACAGTTGTTCAGTCACTGAGTTGTGTCTGACTCTTTGCAACCCCATGGACTGCAGCATGCCAGGCTTCCCTGTCCTTCACTCTCTCCCAGAGTTTGCTCAAACTTGTGTCCATTGAGTCAGCGACGTCATCCTATCATCTCATCCTCTGTCACCCCCATTCTCCTCCTGTCTTCAATCTTTCCTAGCATCAAGGTCTTTTCTAATGAGTTGGTTCTTCACATCAGTTGGTCAAAGTATTGGAGCTCCAGCTTTGGCATCAGACCTTCCAATGTATATTATGGGTTGATTTCTTTTAGGATTGACTGGTTTGATTTCCTTGCAGTCCAAGGGACTTTCAAGAGTCTTCTCCAACATCACAATTCAAAAACATCAATTCTTTGGCAGTCAGCCTTTTCATGGTCCAACTTTCACATCCATACATGATGCCTGGAAAAACTAGCTTTGACTATATGGACATTTGTCAGAAAAGAGATGCATCTGCTTTTTAATATACTGTCTAGGTTTGTCACAGCTTTTCTTCCAAGGAGCATGCGTCTTTTAATTTCGTGGCTGCAGTCACTGTCCTCAGTGTGTAATATATAATATACATGCTCACACACGTCTACAGATACATATATATGTATGTACGTGTCCTAGGTTCTGCTTCTTTGATTGAACAGTGACAGATGTCCATAGTATTTGGATACCCATAGTATTTAATAGAAGATTATCTTCTATTCGTTTGATCCCTCTCCCATTAGTCACTCAATGTCGTGCAGACACTTGCCTCTGGTTGTCACCCACAGCGTCCTGCACCTGTTCCCTGTTTACATTAGTACTGCTGCAGTCCCCACTGATTTGCAAACCTGAGTACATTTTGAGGATGTAAATAACCTTTGAATGCAAGCTGTGTCTAAGAAACACTTCCCCAAGTGTATAAGAATAGATTTATATCCACATTGGACCTGGCAAATATCTGCATTAAGAAGGCTTGCTTTCTCTCTTCATTCCTTGAATATCTCTTAATCCAATTTTTTTTAGGTGAGATATCTTATCCTCAGGCTGGCACAACAAAATCCTATAGACTGGGTGTCTTAAGCAACAAACTGTGTATTTCTCATTGTTTCGGAGGCTGGGATGTCTAAAATCAAGGTTCCAGCATGGTCGGTTCCTGCTGAAAACCTGCTTTCTGGCTTGTAATCAGCTACCCTCTTAAAGTCCATAACACAAAGTAAGAAGCATCCAATTAACCTATGAAGCCTTCTGCTGAAGGACCTACATGTTCTTCATGGTGGAGTGTGTCTGATCATTGAGAGGTCCTCTCTGCACAGTAGGCCTGTACTGGGAGGGACAAACTCAAGAGTAACTCTGTAGTTCTTCTACAAGCCCGGAGACCAATATAAGTGTTGCACATAATGGGGATCCCAACATGTAATAATTGAAAGCTTCCTCAGCTAGGAGGCAGTCAAAGAGCCCAGGGATACTTGTAGACAACAACATGCTAATGATTCAGAGTAAAACATGGCAATGCTTCAAATTATGACAACCATATTCTCTGCTTGCAGGTGTGTGTGTGTTCTAAGTTGCTAGTCATGCCAGATTCTTTGCAACCCTACTGACAATAGCCCACCAGGCTCCTCTTCCATGGGGTTCTCCAAGCAAGGATACTGGAGTGGGTTGCCGTGCCCTACTCCAGGGAATCTTCCCAACCCAGGGATCAAACCCAAGTCTCTTATGTCTCCTGCATTGGCAGGAGGATTCTTTATCACTAGTGCCACTGGGAAGCCCTCTGCTAGTGCAGGTGCCTTTAAAGAATGATGTCCTTACATATTCTAATATAGTATATTCTTAATCCTAGACCAAAGTTCAACAATGCACTGAGAAAACAGACCAAGTCGGTAGAATGACTCTTTATTCCAGGTTCAGGAAAAGCATCTAAGCATTGACACACTGGGATGAATTGCTTCTGGCACACATCTGCCTGGCTTCCAATGATGCCTTCTTTTGGTGGAACTGCCCAAATCCATGATGGCATTCCAAAACTCTCCAGCAACATGTATGGACACATGACCCAAGCTGGGCTAATAAGATTCTTTTTCCTTAGAGTTTGGATTTTACTAGAATGGTGTTATGGACTGAACTGTGTTCCCCTAAAATGGGAGAAATAACAATAACCTCAGATATGCAGATGACACAACCCTTATGGCAGAAAATGAAGAGGAACTAAAGAGCCTCTTGATGAAAGTGAAAGAGGAGAGCGAAAAAGTTGGCTTAAAGCTCAACATTCAGAAAACTAAGATCATGGCATCTGGTCCTATCACTTCATGGGAAATAGATGGGGAAACAGTGAAAAAAGTGTCAGACTATTTGGGGTGCTGCAAAATCATGGCAGATAGTGACTGCAGCCATGTAATTAAAAGATGCTTACTCCTTGGAAGGAAAGTTATGACCAACCTAGACAGCATATTAAAAAGCAGAGACATTACTTTGCCAACAAAGATCCATCTAGTCAAAGCTATGGTTTTTCCAGTGGTCATGTATGGATGTGAGAGTTGACTGTGAAGAAAGCTGAGCGCTGAGGAATTGATACTTTTGAACTGTGGTGTTGAAGAGGACTCTCGAGAGTCCCTTGGAGTACAAGGAGACCCAACTAGTCCATCCTAAAGGAGATCAGTCCTGGGTGTTCATTGGAAGGAGTGATGCTGAAGCTGAAACTCCAGTACTTTGGCCACCTCATGCGAAGAGTTGATTCACTGGGAAAGACTCTGATGCTGGGAGGGATTGGGGGCAGGAGGAGAAGGGGACGACTGAGGATGAGATGGCTGGATGACATCACCGACTTGATGGACATGAGTTTGGGTAAACTCTGGGAGTTGGTGATGGACAGGGAGGCCTGGTGTGCTGCGGTTCATGGGGTCACAAAGAGTTGACTGAGTCACTGAACTGGACATGACTGAGTGACTGAACTGAACTGAAAATGCATAATGGAGAAAGGAATGGCAACCCACTCCAGTATTCTTGCCTGGAGAATCTCATGGACAGAGGAGCCTGGTGGGCTACAGTCCAGGGGGTTGCAGAGAGTTGGGACTTGCAACTAACACTTTCACTTTCAAAATGCTTAAGACCCTGATGCTGGGAAGGATTGAAGGCAAAAGAAAAAGGGGGCAACAGAGGATAAGATGGTTAGATAGCATTATTAACTCAATGGACATGAATTTGAGCAAACTCCAGGAGATAGTGGAGGGTGGATGAGTCTGTGTGCTACAGTCCATGGAGTCACAAAGAGTTGAACATGACTTAGTGAACAATAAAAAAAATGCACATGTTGAAGCCCTAATCCCTAATATGATAGTACTCGGAGAAGGAGCATTTATGACAGTAATTAAGGTTAAATGAGGTCATGAGGGTGGGGCCCTAATCCAACAGAACTGGAGTCCTTATAAGCAAAGGGGGAGACACCAGATGTTTCTCTCCTTCTGTACACAGACACAGAGAAAAGGCCACGTGAATGAGAAATGCCATCTGCAAGCCAAAGAGAGGAAGGTCACCCCAGAAACCAACATCTTGATCTTCAGCTTCTAGTCTCCATGGCTATGAGAAGATAAATATCTACTGCTTAAACCATCTAGTCCGTGGTATTTCATTATGGCAGCCTGAGCAGACTAATACAAACAGTAACATATGGGTATTGTATATCAGAATTATTTGGGATGCAAGTGGCTGGAATCTAGCCCAACTGACTTAAGCAGAAGGGAATTTATTGACTTTACAACTGAAAAGTATAAACGTAAAACTCAATCAAGGTTAGTTTTGTCCGGGAGCCTGAACATTTTAACAGCACCCAGATTCTGTCAACGTTACTTGACTCTCTCCTCTGGGTGGTGCAGTCTCAGATTATTGTATCAAGAAAGCTAAGCAACTCCAATTTACAGCTCCCAAGTTCAAGTCCATGAGGAAGAGTGCAATATTCTCTCCCTTCAATCTCAGCAAGCGGCTTTGCTTTTCAGTCACTTTGCTTGAATTGCATGCGTGTAGCTGAACCAATTCTCAGCTGGGAAAATATTATGCTCTGACTGTGATTCACCTGAAGCCAGGTGTGGAGTCAAGGATTTAGAATAAGAGGGGAAACAAGCAAAAGACAGTTCTAGGCTACCAAATGCCCTCTACCTGGGGCCATGGCTGTGTTCACAATGCAGACAGAAGCATAGAATGCTCTGACCAAAATAAGAAAAGAGAATGACATACACATGCAGAAAGAGAGAGGGTCAGAAAACAGAGGGGCAGCTCCTGGGTTCCTGGTTTTCCAGGGCTTGCTTTCATCTCTTTCTGAGGCAGATCCATTCTTTCTTAGAGTCTATGAGATCCTTTTGTGGCTTCATAGTATATTCCCTTTCTTTCCTCTAAGGGTAATTTGCATTTAATACCTGTGTCTGAATATTTGTATACCCTCAAATTCATTTGAAAAGACCCTGATGCTGGGAAAGATTGAGGGCAGGAGAAGGGGACGACAGAGGATGAGATGGTTGGATGGCATCACTGACTCCATGGACATGAGTTTGGGTAAACTAGTAATGGACAGGGAGGCCTGGCATGCTGCAGTTCATGGGGTTGCAAAGAGTTGGACATGACTGAGCAACTGAACTGAACTGAACTGAACTGAACTGAAATTCATGTATTGAAATCCTAACCCCGAAGCTGATGGTATCAGGAGGTGGGGGCTTTGGGAAAGAGATTAGGCCATAAGGGTGGAGCCCCTATGAGTGAGATTATTGCCCTGATAACAGAGACTCCTCAGAGCCATTCCTTGCCCTCTCACCATCTGAGAACATAGAGGGAAGCAGGTCCACACCAGACACTGCATCTGCTGGTAACTTGATCTTGGACTTTCAGCTTCCAGAACTGTGAGAGGAAAATGTCTGTTGTTTACTAGTCACCCAGTAGATGGTATTTTGTTACAGCAGCCCAAATGGACAAGCACTGGTATATCTTGTTAGAAGCCAAAGGCATTAACTAATCCAAAGAGCTCACCAAGCCAACCACTCTCTGATGGGAAACCAAGCAGAATGTTTCCCAGCTGAAGGAGCAGTCTTCCTGTGTTGGATAGGAAAGCAACCAAAGTATGAGCCACAGTCTGAGACAGAAGACATTTATTGCTTTGGCCTCCAGCCTTCTTTCCTTGTCTTGTGGGAACCTTTGCCCCCATTCTCTGATGATGCACTTTTGAGGCAGCTGACTCCATGTATGAGTCAGTCAGCATAGGGTCAGCACATCCCATTCTTCTGACAAGGGTGACTGGCTTTCTGATGGTCACAGGGCACAAATGCCACCCATTTCACCTAAGGGTATTCAGTTCCCAGGCTTTTATTGTTCTCGGGAGGTATACCTCCTTTTCCTGTTGCCGTGAAATGAGAAAGGCTGGTGGGGCTGAAACAGTGGTAGATATCCTGGGAGCAAACTGCACATCAAGGAAGAGCTGAGAGATCCAGAGACAGAGAAATTCTTTGATTTCAGACTGGATCAAACCATACCTGAAGCAAGAGCTCTCTCTGGATTTCTTCAGTTTTGAGAACCAAAGTCCTTTTCCTTTTCATAAGCTGTCTTGAGTTACAGGTTTTGTCACTGGCAGCAGAAAGAATCATAACTAATATAGGTTTGGAAAGCTGGGTTTGAGGAAAGATGTCAGGCAATCTATAAGATGAATAGGCTAAGCTACAAACATAGACAGCCTCTAAAACTCCAGTAGGTATGCTTTCTCTTTTCTCTGAAATCACAAAACACTTTGTTTCTACAACTGATATGGCATTTATCACGCATTGCCTTGCATTGCAATTACAGCTCTTGTATGGTGGGTACAAATTTCACAATCATAAAAACTCTGGTGTACAGACACGAAACTTTCTTTATTGTTTTATAATTGAACTTAATTTAGCTCACAAGTCCTCATTTCTGCTAATGGCCGAGAACTTAATCTTGCCAGTTCCCAGCAATTCTATCAGCCTTGGTTGAAAATTCAGTGTTTTTGGAGAGAAATACACACTGATTCAGGCTTTCTAGACCCTTCACCCTACTCTTTTCCTTTGGGGGTGATCTGTATCTTAGCGAGTATGGCCAGGAGGCACAGGTCTGGTCTGGGAGCCAACCTCTGACCACAGCGGGACTCTCTGACCACGGGGCACTCTCCCAGCGGGACTCTCTGACCACAGGGGGCACTCTCTGAACACAGAAGGGCCCTCTGTGATTGATCCAGCAGAACCAGGTTGTCATCACTGCCGCCTCTGTTCACACTCAGGTCTTAGCTCAGCTTCTGACAACGCAGCCTCACTCTCCATCTAGCCCCCAGCTCAGGTTGCCCACCAGGTTCCTGATCTCAGAGCACAGTTGCCCACCAACATTGCACACTCGCTCTCAGCAGTCAGCTCTTTTGCACCCTCACTCCAACTTCCGGGGCTCCCTTTTTGCATCCCAAGAACTACCTCTTGCAGCTTGAGACATTTGAGGGGTCAGCTCCCCTCTAGACACTCAGACAAGCCTATGCTGCTCTTGAGTCATGACCTTCCTGGGGGTGGGGGGGAGGAGACTGGTCTCAAGAGGGGCTGAATCTCCCCCTCCCTCTCCCTGTCTTGCTGTCCATACCCTGTGCTGGGGACCAGCTCTTTACTCTGGGTGCCCCCCACGTAGGCCTCCTACATTAGCAACGATGAAAACCCTTTCTTCCCTCACCTGTCTGGATATTACAGTGGAAGACTGATTTCTGAGAACATACTTCTGCTCTGGGTTCCCAGAAGTTCACCCCAGGGCTCTCCAAAGTGAAGTTTGGTGAATTGATCTGCTGGCTCTGTGGGGCCAGCTCTTCCCTGCGACCACATGGTCTGGTGCTAGTGGAGGAAGGGCCAAGAGAAAGCTATGAAGAAGCATTACTGGGTAGGAAAAGCACCTGAGGGCTACTTCACAACAGGATCTGGTTCAGCGAGCATTAGGTGCCCTGATTGGCTCCGTGTGGGGGACAGTCACTGGGTCGCACCCTTGCTGGCACTCTGACACTCTTTCAAGGGCCAAACTCCACCCGCTGTACGGAGAAGCAGAACCAGTAGAAGGAACTTGCCCGGCCGTGCAAATGTGCTTTTTCTTTGCACAGTTGGCCCGGGTATGATGACTGCATTTTCAGCCTCTCGAAGTTGGCTCTAATATTATTTATTAGCAGCTTCCTGCTCAGGGGACCACTGCATTTTTAGCCTCTTGAGGTTGGCTTTAGTATCATCTTTTAGCAGCTAAGAGTTTCTTGGATGTTGGGTTAGGTGGGGTCACCTCTGCGGCACGCTGAGTCATCCTCAGGGCCGTAGATTGAACTGTGTCCATCTCCCCCCCATAGCCATGTTGAAATTCTGGTCCCTGGTCCCTACCGATGTGACCTTGTTGGACACAAAGTCCTGGCAGATATAAGCAGTTAAGGGGCTGGGGGAGATGAAGCTGGGTTAGGGTGGCCCCTAAACTCAATGACTGCTGTCAACCCAAGGACTGATGTCCTTACAGGAAAGAGAGGGAGTTCAGGGACACAAGCCTGCAGGGACAAGGCCACGAGAGGACAGCAGCAGAGCCTGGAGTGCTGTGTCTACAAGCCAGGGAACAGCGAGGGCTGCTGGGACCAGAACCTAGGAGGAAGCCAGGATGGACTGACCCGGAGAATCCTGGGTGGGAGCCCGGCCCTGCCAATACCTTGATCTCCAGCTTCTAACCTCCAGAGTCATAAGACAGTAAGTTTCTGCTGTCAAAACCACCCAGTGTGTGCTACGTGGCTACAGCAGCCCTGGGAGGGGAATTCACCCAGGAGCCTCCCTGCCGAGCCTCAGTCCCCAGGTCGGATATCCTGAAGGCTTGGGATTTACAGCAATCCTGGGGGGCTAAATGGAAGGGACCCCACCCAGGTCCCTTTATTGCACTGGTTCCCTTGCTGCTCTGAGTCTGGGCTGCAGGTGGCTCAGAGATGCTCTCCTCTGGGAATTACCTCCCAGGAAAAGTGGCTGCACCCAGGAGGCTTGGGACCAGCCCTAGTGGGGAGGGCAGCACAGAGCTGCCTGGCGACAGGGGGAAAAAAGCTGCTCTCTTTGCCCAGAATGGTACTGGCTCTGGGATGCTATTCGTGCCCCGGAGCTCTTCATGGGGTCAGGCTGAAGGGCTTCCCAGTGGAGACCATACCCTTGTTCACCTCCCTCACCCCTTCTCTAGGGGTTAGTGTTCCATTCTCTAGGACTGGCTCCTAATCTCAGACTTGGCTTCCCTGGCAGCTGACCAGAGACAAATCACAACTCTTGGAAGACCACGACGTTCTCTGTTGGTTAAGGCTCAGACAGAAGCAGGGATCCTCACACTTGGCATAGGGGCCACCTGGAGAGTTCCTTTCAACACAGCTTCCTGGTATTGACTCTGGAGATTCTGAAACCTCTCAGGTGATGCCTGAGAACCGGCTCTTCTAACAGGTTCCTGGGTGCTGCTGTGGCCAGTCAAGGACCACTAGATGGGAGACCCACCTAAGATCTCCATGCACCTGGGTGAGGCTGATGGCTGAGAGGGCAAGCAAGCCAGGAGAGGTTGGCAGAAATTAATCTTCACATGGGATTTTTGAGGTTGGGCAAAGAAGACAGAGTCTGTGTGATGAGCTGAGCACTGAAAAAAATAATTTAGCATGTTTTTTTTTAATTTTATTTTTTGGCTGTACCGTGAGATATGTGGGATCTTAGTTCCCTGACCAGGGGTCAAATCCACATCCCTTGTATTGGAAATACAGATTCTTAATCACTGAACTGCAAAGGATGTCCCCTAGAGTGTTTCTGAAGGTGGATTTCCCCGCCTAGCCTCCTGGCCTGTGTCTCAGTTCAGAGGAGTGAGCTGCGGGCAGAAGCCCCCAGAGCTCTTTCCCTGCAGGTTTCTAAGGGACCAAGGGACCAAAGCCTTTCTCTCGGGCAGAAGAGACAAAGCTTGGCTCAGAAGAGGAAGGCAGCATTCTCATGTGTGTGTGTGTGTGATGCACGTGGAATCATGGCTGCTTGTAGGCTTTCCACTGTTCCTGATCAAGCCAGCAGCAGCAGCAGCAGCTCCCAGCACAAAAATTGGGGGCCCTGCCTGACACACACACGTGCATGCATGCGCACACACACACACGCGTGCACGTGCGATTGTAGTTTCTAGTTGAATAGAAACCGCTCCCTCTGTGCAGTAACCTATTTTTCTGTGCTAGTCCTCACCTCTTCGTTTGAGGTCCCTGTGGGATTTGCCGTTTCCAGCCTTGCTCTGAGTCCCGTGTTTGTCTCTCTCTGCCTTTTGTGTGTCAGTTTCACAGAGGGAAGTTGTGCATCTTCTCTGCTGTTGCTTTGTGTGTCTTCTGCTTTTACCTCTCTGATCAGTTGTTACGTGGCTGCAGATGCTCTGTATACCTTGCAGGCGGGGGACTGGGATTCTTTGTTCACAGGCAAACCTGGGCCGGGGGCCACCACCTCTCTGCAGCCTGCACATGCTTTGTGTTGCGCCCGTCGGCCAGGCCAGCAGGTGGCAGGGTGTCCATCCTTCTCGTTTTATACTGGATTCAGGGAAAGCAGCAAGTGCGGACCCCTCAAGCTTGTCTTCTTCCCGCTCACAGTCGCAAGGAGATGCTTCACGTTCAGGGGCTGAGCTCATCCCATTCCTGTTTCCAGCGAGTTCTCATCACTCTCTGAGATGCTGCTCCGTCATCACCAAGCCCCCTCTGCAATTTCTTGCCTCCACAGGTACCTACTCTGCAGGCGTTCATACCTGCACTGGATGCTAATGGTGCCCCACCCCGGGTGGTGTACCTGACCCCCCACTGCCATGAGTGCGGGCTGCTCACAGCTCCAGCTGCCCCATCTCTGGATGGTGATACTTGGCTTTTGCTGCAGGAGGTCTTCTGGCTCAGAGTCCACCCACCTCCAGGATAGGGGAACGTGGTCAAAGACTGTCTGCTGAAGGGTACTGAAGGCCAGCTCCTTGCCTCCAGAGGGGGTCAGTCCTAGGATGTGCTGTATGCTCCACAGCCCCAGGGGATCCTTCTAGACTTTCTCTTAGCCCACATCCTCTTTGAGCTTCTTCCCCTGCCCTAGCCCGCTCCTGCCAACGCCCCCGCCCCTGTGACTTGCTTTGTTGCAATGTTAGCTTTATTGCAGAGATCTGGAACCAAGCCTCCAGTATCTGTGAGGCTTCCTGTACTAGTAAGCATGCTTATTAGCCTTCCTTTCGGATCATGACATTTTATTCTTGTTATTTTTTAACTGAAGCATAGTTGATTTATTGTATTGTATGCTTCAGGTGGACAGCATAGTGATTCAGTATTTTCATAGTTTGTACTCCATTGAAAGTTATTCTGAGACATTGACTATAATTCTTTGTGTTGTGCAGTATGTCCTTTTGCTTATCTATTTTGTACATGGTAGTTGTATCTCTTAATCCCACGCTTCTAGCATGCCCCTCGCCTCTTTCCTCTCCCCACTGACAACCACTAGTTTATTCTCTATATCTGCACGTCTGGTTCTGTTTTGCTATATATATATATATTTCACATATAAGTGATAACATATAATATTTATCTTTCTCTGATTTATTTTACTAAACAAGATTCTCTAGGTCCATCCACATTGCTGCAAATGGCAGCATTTCATTCTTTTACATGGCTGAGTAATATTCCATTGTATATGTATACCACATCTTTATCCATTCATCTCTTTTTTAAAAAAATATAAATTTATTTGTTTTAATTGGAGGCTAATTACTTTACAATATTGTATTAGTTTTGCCATACAGCAACATGATGGACATGGGTTGCTTCCATATCTTGGATATTGTAAATATTGTTACATTGGGGTGCATGTGTCTTTTTGAATTAATGTTTTCATTTTTTCAGATATATACCCAGGACTGGAATTGCTGATCATATGGTAGTTCTGATTTTAGTTTTCTGAACAATCTACATACTGTTTTCTATAGTGGCTGCACCGATTTCCATCCCCACCAAGAATGCACAAAAACTTCCCTCTTCTCCAAATCCTCTCCAGTTTGTAGACTTTTTGATGATGGCCCTTCTGACAGGTGTGAAGGTGACACCTCATTGTGACCTGATTTACACGTCTCTAATAATGAGCATTGTTAAGCATCTTGTCACGTGCCTGTTAGCCACCCATATACTTTCTTTTGAAAATATCTGTTTAGGTCTTCTGCTCTCTTTTGATAGGGTTGTTTGTTGTTTCTTTCTCTTTTTGAGTTCATGTTATTTGAGCTGTTTGTATACTTTGGTTATTAACCCCTTGTCAGTTATAGCATTCGCAAATATTTTCTTCCATTCTATAGGTTGTTCTGTTGATGGTTTCCTGTGCAAAAGCTTATAAATTTAATTAGGCCCCACTTGTCTTTATTTTTTATTTATTTCTTTTGCCTTAGGAGACAGATTCAAGAGAAAATTCCTGTTCCGATTTTTGTCAGAGAGCGTTCTGACTGTGTTCTCTGCTAGGAGCTTTATGGCTTTGGGTCTTACACTCAGGTTTTTAATCCATTTTGAGTTTTTTTTGTATATGGTACAAGGAAACGTTCTGTTCTCATTGTTTTACATGTAGCTGTCCAGTTTTCAAGCCCCACCTCATGGAAGAGACTGTCTTTTCTCTGTCATACATTTTGCCCTCTTGGTCAAAGATTAGTTCGCCATAGACTCTGGGTTTACTTACAGGCTCTGTACTCTGTTCCACTGATCTATGTGTTGGTTTGGAAATTCAGCTCTTTTGTTTCCTTATGAATTTTAGAATTGTTCTGTTCTGTGAAAAACATTGTGGGTATTTTGATAGAAATTGCATTAAATCTGTAGATTTGGGTAATATGGCCATTTTAACAATATTAATTATTTCAATTCAAGGGCATGGGATATCTTTACATTTCTCTGTATCATCTTCAGTTTCCTTCTTTGATTTTTATAATTTTCAGAGTATAGGTCTTTTACCTTCTTAGCTAAGATTATCCCTAGGTATTTTGTTCTTTTTGTTGTGATTTTAAACAGGATTTTTAAAATTTCTCTTTCTAATATTTTATTATTAATGTATAGAAAAACAACTAATTTCTGCATATTAATCTTGTATCCTGCAACTTTGCTGAATTCATTTATTTATTTTAATAGTTTTTGGTTGGCGGCTTTACGGTTTTCCACATGTAAAGTATCATCTGAAAACAATGACAGTTTTCCTTCTTCTCTTCCGGTTTAGATGACTTTTATTTCTTTTTCTTGTCTGATTGCTGTGGGTAGGACTTCCAATATTATGTTCACTAGAAGTGACAACAGTTAGGCCCAAGCTGGCTCTGTTCCTTCTAATGTGTGTTTTCCCTACACTGGGTCCCTTGCCCTAAAGTGGGAAGTGATGGAGCAAGTGGGGCCCATGAGGGCTCTTGGCTTGTATCAGTTGCAGGCATCCACAGCTCTGCTCAGACACAGCTTTGGGAGCCAGACGGGCCCCTTGTGGCTTCTCAGCATGTATCAGAGGGTGAACTGTGCACAGCAGATGCCATCAGAGATCGGGGTGGTTTCAGAGGCTCTGCTTAAGCAAGTGCCAACAATCGCCTCCACTGCCCCATGCAAGATCTACACTAGGACTGGGTCACCTCTGCACTCCACAGGTGGATCTTTTCCCTGGCTGTGGCTACCCCAGATTCAGTGCTGCACTGTGGTATGGAGTGACAAGGCTGGAGCATCCTCCCAGTTAGGGCTGGGGAGCATGGTGAGGGGGTTTCAGGAAATGGGCAGCAGCTAGAGCAGACCCCTCTCTGCCTAGCTGTGGGGGCAACCTGTGTGCATGTCTTTCTTCAAGTGGTGTCCAGGCTCTCTACAGCCCTTATAATAGTCCCAGCAGTCCTCCCATCAGCCAGGGGACTTCTCTCTCCACACTGGACACCAGGACTGGGAAGTCCAATGTGTGGCTCAGATGGCTTACTCTCAGGTTGAATCCCCACCAATATGTGGTTTAATTGCTAAGTTATATCCGACTCTTGTGACCCCCATGGACTGTAGTCCACCAGGCTTCTCTGTCCATAGGATTTTCCAGGCAAGAATACTGGAGTGGGTTGCCATTTCCTTCTCCAGGGGATCTCCCTGACCCAGAGATAGAACCCGGGTGTCCTGCATTGCAGGTGGATTCTTTACCATCTGAACCACCACTTCCTCCCAGGGAAATAGGTCCCAACTTAGTTGCTTTTCTTCCCTTTGTACCTGGTTATGTGTGTATCTTTCCTGCAATGCTGGTTGTACAGGAGTCTTTCTGTCAGTCTCCAGTTAGTCTTCAGTGAGAACTGCTCCACATGTGCATGTATTTTTGATGCATTCACGGGAGGAAGTGAGTGCTACAACCTCTCACTCCACTATCCTGATGCAAACCTCTGCACTCTTCTCCTTTCTCACCCTCCTTCTTGAAAGTGAAGTGAAGTGAAGGCGCTCAGTCGTGTCCGACTATTTGTGACCCCATGGACTATAGCCTACCAGGCTCCTCCTTCCATGGGATATTCCAGGCAAGAGTACTGGACTGGGTTGCCGTTTCCTTCTCCAGGGGAGCCCTCCCTCAAAGCGTCGTGTCCATCTGGCTCTTGTCTCAGGCTTTACTTCTAGGAGCCCAAATTTAGATGGTGTCTGCCTGGAGAGTGTGGTGTTGGGGGGTGTCTGTGTAGCTGATTTGAAGCATGTTCCCCTGTGAACTCACACCTTTCCCTCTGTCCCCACGCAGCACTGTCCACAGAGAGATCTGTCCCTCGCCTAGTCTGCTGCCCCCTTGTGCTGTGTGCGTGTTCTGCAGGGCTTACCACCAGGTTTTATCTGGCCGCTTCCTGGGGAGAAGGCCTTGATTGCCTGTTCCTCCATGTGACCGCAGGCGAGACCTCAGTAGACCTCCTTGTACATGGTCCCTGGGACCGGAGTGACTATTTCTCTGGATGGACAGATGGGAGTGAATTCTGAGCCCTGGGCACATGCAGACTTAGCGTCATGGAGTCCTACATACAACTGCCCTGGGGTTTCCCTAGTTCCGTAGGAGCTGCACATGCCCAGCAGCGACACACACGTCTTCCTGTCTCCCCATATCTCCAACACTGGGCGGGGTCTTCCCTTCCATTTTGCCATTCTGACGTTGGTTTCCCATCACTAATTTTGTTTTCCTCTCCATTGCTAGCAGCTTTCAGCACCTCTGCATCTGCTTTTTGGGTATTGGTGCTCCCTGGTATCTACCCAACACCTCATCCACCCCTTCAGCTCTTTTCAACCCTTGCTATCTTTGTTTTTTAATTTAAAGGACTTCATTGTTGTGTACAGTTAAACTGCCTTCTCTAAGTGGGCCATCTGCCTCTTTTCCTTGTTTATGGCAGCCTTCACTGAGCAGAAATCCTTAAATGCCACTGCCTTATGCTCTCATTGTCACATGGAGATTCTGATGAAAATGACTCATTTATATTTCACCTGCCCTTTATTGCAGTTCCCCGACCAGGATGGAGACATGAGTCCACAGGGAACACTTCGAGTTACAGAGACCATTTTCACACAGAATTATACTCGCTTTCCATTCTGACCCATAAATCCAGCCTTTCTACCTTGGCCCTCTCTTCCATGAGCTTGAGTTATTTTTCTGGAGCTTTTTGGCTCCCCTCGTGGACCACTCCCTGGACCCTCGAACTGCCACAAAGCCCTTGAGCTGCATAGAAAACATGTTAGCATGCCAACCTGGTCCCCACACTGCAACATAAATAATGAGAGTTTGATTCCTCTGCAGACCCTCCTGGGAGGAATTGTTCATCTTTGTGCATCTCAGTTGGTCCCCAGTCATACATTGTTGCTCTTACAGCAAGCAAGCAAATGCCCAGGTGGATACAAAATGCTGCACTGTGGGCTGAGAAGGAAGCTGTTATAGTTAGCGGGGGCCTTTGGGGGCTCCTGGTATGATCTCAGGCGATGATTGGGCACACTGGTGGACTGATGCTCTGAGAAAGGAGAAGTGAAGGACTGACCATGGTCTCCCATGTAAGTGATGACCAGGGGCAAAGAGAGAGGGCTCTCAGGGGAGTGAGCCCAGGAATGGAAGCCTCCTTTTAAACTCTGATCATGGAACAGGTCTTCTAAGCCCTAAATCTCTGAGGTTCCCTAGGGGCTCAGTGGTAAAGAAGTTGCTTGCCAAGATGCAAGAAATGCAGGTTCGATCCCTGGGTTGGGAAGATCTCCTGGAGGAGGGAAAGGCTACCCACTCTAGTATTCTTGCATGGGAAATCCCATAGACAAAGGAGCCTGGTAGGCTACAGTCCAGAGGGTTGCAAAGAGTCAGAAATGACTGAGCATGAATGCACGCCTGCAGATCACACTTTGCTAATCTCAAACTTTTTCCTGACTCAGTCTTTGAACATTTTTTTTTAAGTTGTTGGAAAACTTTTGAGTATACTGGGAACAAGTTGAGCATGTGAATCTACTTTTACAATTGTAACTTGTATGAAATTTGGACACAAATCAAGTATTCCCAATGAAAATTTAGCATACAAATTGAGATGTATTGTAAGTGTATAATACACACTGGATTTGAAAGATTTGATAAGGATATCTTAATAATAATTTGTACTGATTTCGTGTTGAAATCATATTTTGTATATAATGGATTAAAATGTGTTATTAATGTTATTTCCACTTCTTTTGTTTTACCTTTATTGGTGTTCTTACAAAATAAACTAACATTACATGTATGGTGATGTTATATTTCTATTAGGAAACACTGCTCTAGATGGTGTCTTATCCAGACTCTTCTCTCAAATATATTGTACCTAAAGAAAGAACCAAACCTTAGACTTTTTTGACTTCTGGTTTTCTCTAAGGTTAAAACTTTTAAAATGAACAATAAGCATGTGGTGGTGGTGGTTTAGTCACCAAGTTGTGTCTGACTTTTGCGGCCCCATGAACTGTACCCCACCAGGCTCCTCCGTCCACGGGATTTTCCAGGCAGGAATACTGGAGTAGATTGCCACTTCCTTCTCCAGGGGATATTCCTGATCCAGGAATCGAACCTGGGTCTCCTGCATTGCAGGCAGATTCTTTACCGACTGAGCTACAAGGGAAGCCCAATAAACATGAGTGACATAAAAAAAAAAAATCTTTGGATCTACCTTTACTTTAAATACACTAAGACTAGTAAAGGATAGTATCCTAAAAAAAAAAAAAATAGGATAGTATCCTGACAGAACTTTTTTTTTTTTCAAAGCCATGTTGTTTTTTCCTTCTATTTTTTTAGCTTGTTGCAGACTGACTTGGTAGTGATTTTCCTCCCAGGGTTATTCTTGGCAAAGTAAGTCACAGATATAAGAACCCAAGGCTTTTTAAGGAAAGAGTCCTCTGCAAAACCCAGGTCATGTGTGCCTGCTCAGTCACCTCAGTTCAGTTCAGTTCAATTCAGTCACTCAGTCGTGTCCGACTCTTTGCGACCCCATGAACTGCAGCACGCCAGGCCTCCTTGTCCACCACCATCTCCCGGAGTTCACTCAGACTCACGTCCATCGAGTCCGTGGTGCCATCCAGCCATCTCATCCTCGGTCGTCCCCTTCTCCTCCTGCCCCCAGTCCCTCCCAGCATCAGAGTCTTTTCAAATGAGTCAACTTTTCACATGAGGTGGCCAAAGTACTGGAGTTTCAGCTTTAGCATCATTCCTTCCAAAGAAATCCCAGGGCTGATCTCCTTCAGAATGGACTGGTTGGATCTCCTTGCAGTCCAAGGGACTCTCAAGAGTCTTCTCCAACACCACAGTTCAAAAGCATCAATTCTTCGGTGCTCAGCCTTCTTCACAGTTCGACTCTCACATCCATACATGACCACAGGAAAAACCATAGTCTTGACTAGATGGATCTTAGTCAGCAAAGTAATGTCTCTGCTTTTGAATATGCTATCTAGGTTGGTCATAATTTTTTTCCCAAGGAGTAAGCATCTTTTAATTTCATGGCTGCAGTCACCATCTGCAGTGATTTTGGAGCCCCCCAAATAAATAGTCTGACATTGTTTCCACTGTTTCCCCATCTACTTCCCATGAAGTGATGGGACCGGATGCCATGATCTTTGTTTTCTAAATGGTGAGCTTTAAGCCAGCTTTTGCACTCTCCTCTTTCACTTTCATCAGGAGGCTTTTTAGTTCCTCTTCACTTTCTGCCATAAGGGTGGTGTCATCTGCATATCTGAGGTTATTGATATTTCTCCCAGTAGTCTTGATTCCAGCTTGCGTTTCTTCCAGTCCAGCGTTTCTCATGATGTACTCTGCATAGAAGTTAAATAAGCAGGGTGACAATATACAGCCTTGACGTACTCCTTTTCCTATTTGGAACCAGTCTGTTGTTCCATGTCCAGTTCTAACTGTTGCTACCTGACCTGCATACAGATTTCTCAAGAGGCAGGTCAGGTGGTCTGGTATTCCCATCTCTCTCAGAATTTTCCACAGTTTATTTTGATCCACACAGTCAAAGGCTTAGGCATAGTCAATAAAGCAGAAATAGATGTTTTTCTGGAACTCTCTTGCTTTTTCCATGATCCAGCAGATGTTGGCAATTTGATCTCTGGTTCCTCTGCCTTTTCTAAAACCAGCTTGAACATCAGGGAGTTCACGGTTCACGTATTGCTGAAGCCTGGCTTGGAGAATTTTGAGCATGACTTTACTAGCATGTGAGATGAGTGCAATTGTGTGGTAGTTTGAGCATTCTTTGGCATTGCCTTTCTTTGGAATTGGAATGAAAAGTGACCTTTTCCAGTCCTGTGGCCACTGCTGAGTTTTCCAAATTTGCTGGCATATTGAGCGCAGCACTTTCACAGCATCATCTTTCAGGATTTGAAATAGCTCCACTGGAATTCCATCACCTCTGCTAGCTTTGTTCGTAGTGATGCTTTCTAAGGCCCACTTGACTTCACATTCCTTGATGTCTGGCTGTAGATGAGTGATCACACCATCTTGATTATCCGGGTTGTGAAGATCTTTTCTGTACAGTTCTTCCATGTATTCTTGCCACCTCTTCTTAATATCTTCTGCTTCTGTTAGGTCCATACCATTTCTGTCCTTTATAGAGCCCATCTTTGCATGAAATGTTCCCTTGGTATCTCTAATTTTCTTGAAGAGATCTCTAGTCTTTCCCATTCTGTTCTTTTCCTCTATTTCTTTGCATTGATCGCTGAAGAAGGCTTTCTTATCTCTTCTTGATATTCTTTGGAACTCTGCTTTCAGATGCTTATATCTTTCCTTTTCTCCTTTGCTTTTCGCTTCTCTTCTTTTCACAGCTATTTGTAAGGCCTTCTCAGACAGCCATTTTGCTTTTTTTTGCATTTCTTTTCCATGGGGATGATCTTGATCCCTGTCTCCTATACAATGTCACAAACCTCATTCCATAGTTCATCAGGCACTCTATCTATCAGATCTAGGCCCTTAAACCTATTTCTCACTTCCACTGTATCATGTCCAAATCTTTGCATACCCATGGACTGTAGCCCTCCAGGCTCCTCTGTCCATGGGATTCTTCAGGCAAGAATACTGGCGTGGGTTGCTGTCGAAACCCAGGAGTTCAGCTAAAGTGAGACTCCTGGATCCTGGATCTCCTGATGGGGATGACGTGGAGATCTACACTTTAATAAGCATTTCAGGATGATCTGAGTACTATTAGATTAAAATCAATGTTCTGCTGTGTTCCAGGTTCATTAATGTATCGTGCATTATCTCACTTAATTCCACAACTGCCCTGTGTGGAAAGTATTTCTAACCATATTTTACAGGTTTGACAATGAAGGTTCATGATCATGAACTGTCTCAATTCCTAAGTGCTTATAAGAGGTGAAATAAGCTTTTCAAGTCTGTATCTGTCCATTTGCAATGCCGTCAGCCTTAAGAATAAAATCTACAAGAGAGCTGGGAAGGAGAGAAGGAGCATTTGGCTTTTTGAAGGCAATAAGGAATTTCAGGTGGAACAGTGGATATTAAGGACTGCTTTGTTTCTCTCAGATGAAAAACTGAGGATTTCTGTCATAAGAACCTTGCTGATAATCTGTATCTTTCAGGAGGGGCATGGTTAGCTGCTGTGACAAACATCCCCCAGAGTACTGAAATCACAAAGCTTTAGTCCTCACTGGTGTTACTTGTCTGTTGTGGGTCTGCAAGGAGGTTCTACTCAATGTAGTCATTCTGGGAGCTGGCCCCACAACGTTGCTGCTCCAGAAAGGTGCTATTGGCTGTGAGAACAAAGCTCCTAGGAAGGTCTTAAGGTGATACGTGTCACTTCTATTCAGAACCTCTGATCAGAGCCAGTCACCCAGCCCACCCATATCCATGCAGGAGCCAGGAAGCACATCTTCCTTGTTTCCAGAAGCACTACTGACCAGTTATGACCACCCCAGAGCCCCTATTCAGGTAGGGACTAGGATGAGGCAATGAGGCTGAATCATTACAACTTTAATATTTTATTCATTGTGAGTTTTTTTTCTCATTTTTATTTTCTAAAAGATTGCATTGCCATTATTTATTTTAATGACTGACTTTTTTTCTACCCCTTTAAGTTTTATAGAAAGCCCCATCTTTGATACAAAGAGAGGATACAAGAATATGAGAATTTAGACTGAAACTTTATTTGTACATTACAGACAGGGAAAAGCAATGCGTGCGTGTGTGCTAAGTTGTCTCGGTCATGTCTGACTCTTTACAACTGTATGGATTGTAGTCCTCCAGTCTCCTCTGTCCATGTGATTCTCTTGGCAAGAATACTGGAATGGGTTGCCATTTCCTCCTCCAGGGGATCTTTCCAACCTAGGGATTGGACTTGAGTTTCTTATGTCTCTTGCATTGGCAGGTGAGACTTTTTTTTTTTTTTAATCACTAATGCCACTTGGGAAGCCCAGGGAAGAGCAATATTTATTGCTAAATTTTTAATCTAGCAGTATTTAAAGGTAAGAATATAGCTGACATCTATATTCATCTACTTAAATACTGGTGGAAAAAGAAAATAGTGAAAAACACACCCTTAGAAAGAGACACGAAGGTCAGGTAGAAATTGAGGTTCTCCTCAGTTGAGGTCCAGGCTACTCAGATTCCCACCTTTGTCCACATAGTCTGGAAAACCTCTTGTATACAACGTGCCCACAGACCTTCCAAGTACCAAACCCTCATCCCAGAACCACAATGTTTCCAGTGATTGGGCTAACGTTAATCAGTGTGAATTGAGTGAAACAGCTTGTTCAAGTAAAATCAATTGAAATCTTGAACAAAAATGGAAATTTGGCTGCCGGTCTTCCTTTCCTGAGAAATACTATCATGTAAGGTTTTTTAAATACTACTACAATCCCATGGAAGCTTCTGTAAGGCACCAAAGACATTGATCTTGATAAAGACCCAGGATATTTTCCATCTATGGAACTATAATCATATAGCAGTTTAACTTATATTGACATTTGGTGTGATTTTTCTTTTAACCAGTGTCTTCCCAGTTTTGTCCCTACGTGGATTTCATGTGGGTGTGAATCTATAAAATTGACCCAAATTCTCTCTCAGCAGTAGAATTGATCTCCTTTTCCCCTACGTGCCTTGTAAAATACATTTGTGAACTTTCTGGAGAAATTGAAAGGAGGACTTCTTCAAAGACCCAAACTATTTGCTGAATTTTTTCTACTTTGAACATCAGTAGAAGGAACACCTAAATGTGAGGTGAAAGTGAGAGAATCTTCCTGGCCATGACATTGCTTTAATCTTCTGTATTTTATATTCTGCAAGAAAAACCCCTTTATCCCTAGAGCTATCCACAGTGGATAGGATCACGCCATAATTGTCTATGAAAACGAGAAAAGCCCAGGTTTTTGAGAAACTATGAGATTTTTGATGAACAATATGTCATTCTCTGAAGAACGGTCTTTGTTATCTGAAATCAGGTTTTCTTTTTTTTTTAATTTCTTTGGCTGCACTTCATTTCAGTTGTGGCAGAAGGGCTCTTAGCTTCAGCATGGGGGATCCAGCTCCTTGACCAGGGATTGAACTTGGACCCCCTGCATTGGGAGTGCAAAGTCTTAACCACTGGACCAGCAGGGAAGTCCCACCAGGTGTCAGGTCCCTGAATGACTACATGAGATAGAACCTCGATGCAGACTCACAGTGGACATGTAGGACTAAGAACCTGAACTTCTAAGGAACTCACTCCCATGTTCCCTTCTGCATTTTCAGAAAATTGACTTGACAGACAAACTTTCCTACAGCTAGAAGCCATTTAGGGCTATATTAGTAACTCACAGCCAGTGGGCTAGCTTTTCCCCATTGCCTTCCTGGATATAATTACGGTCTGTTCCCTGAGATGGCACAGCGGTAAAGAATCCACTTGCCAATGCAGGAGACATAAAAGATGAGGATTCAATCCTTGGGTCAGAAGATCCCCTAGAGTAGGAAATGGCTACCCACCCCAGTACTCTTGCTTGGAAAATTCCATGGACAGAAGGAACCTGGCGGGCTGCAGTCCATGGGGCTGCAAAGAGTTGGATATGACTGAGCGACTGAACACACACAGAATCAAAAGTACTAACAAGGAGCCCTATGGGCTGGTGGGGAAAGGCTCACTAGAATTGTGACGAGGAGTGTTATTGTAGAAGGACGCTCTTTCCGGGTGAAGAAAGATCATACAAGAAGAGGTTTTCTACTTGGGTGACCAGTCATCAGAAAAGGTGTCACTATCCCCTGGACAGAATTTTGAAGGATGGGCAGGAGTCTTTTAGAAGAAAGGATCCTCTTCCTGAACTCTGAGTCTATCAGTAGGAACCTGGGATTTCACAGCCAAGGTTTCTCTGTGACCTTCAGATGACTTGCCCAGGGCCACCATCCTCTCTTGTCTTTAAACAGAGATGGAAGTGCCTGGAAGTTTAGGTGGCCCCCACCCCCCAAAAGGATGGCTCCTAGTACAAAAGCCAGCCTCCTTTGCTGACCAGTGGGACAACCACTGAGGCACAACATTCACTTCAGAGCCTGCTTGGAATCAGGCAGAGTCTGGGACTTCATCCAACATTGTACCTTTGCTTGTCTGCTGAAGCAAACTCTCGAGAGTACTTTGGACAGCAAGGAGATCAAACTAGTCAATCCTAAAGGAAATCAACCCTGAATTGTCATTGGAAGGACTGATGCTGAAGCTGAAGCTGAAACTCCAGTCCTTGGGCCCTTTGATGCGAAGAGCCAACTCATTGGAAAAGACCCTGATGCTGGGAAAGACTGAAGGCAAAAGGAGAAAAGGGCGGCAGAGGATGAGATGGTTGGATGGCGTCACTGACTCAACGGACATGAATCTGAGCATAGTCCAGGAAATGGGTGAAGGACAGGGAAGCCTGGTGAGCTGCAGTCCATGGGGTTGCAGAGAGTTGGACACGACTGAGTGACTGAGCAGCAGCTGGCTTCTGAGGTTCCTGATTGGCTCCACCCACCACGAGGGGCATCTGGCCTCAATGAACAGCCTGTGCCCGAATCCTTGCTCAGTGTGTCCTGGGAGGACCAGCCTCTGAGAGTGTCTATCAGAACAGGGCCTCAGCAGCTGTATGTTTCAGAAATCGAAAATATCAGATCAAATGAACTTGTACTGTATGTGAAAATCATTCATGAGCCATGACGTGCTTTACTGTGTTGGTGATTATATTATATTCTCAGTTTACAATTGCCTTCCAAAGCAGGCCCAGAGAAAACACGGTCAGCGTCGCTTTACCCTCACCCTGGGGGCTCATGGCGTGAATGTGCAGAGATGGGTTAAATCTACATGAGAAACCCACCCTCTTTTCTCTTTGATTACAGTTTTCGCTTGGCCCATTGGAGCTTTTCTAAGGCTTGTATTTTTAGTATTTCACTTACGATTGCAGAGTTATTTATTTCATAAACCCACCTCTTAAACCCAATAAAACACCATTTCTTCAAAGGAGTTGTTTTTATTCTGTGAATATGAAGAAAACTAAAGGTGATAAATCACAAACATCTCATATCAGAGAGTTACTTTATCTTTTTGGCACTGGCCCTGAGAGAGCAGGGGCCAGAATCAGATAGAGCCTCTTTGCTCTTTCTGGTGCCTTCCACCACGCCTGTTAACATGGGGGCTGTTATCAGATGTGGTTGGAAGCCAGCTACAGGCTCGATTTACTGCTCTCCTTTGGCGTGGTCCATTTGCCCCAGGCTCAATAAGCCATGAAAAGTAGATCCTCTGCCAATTTGACAGCCTCTGCTCCGGAGATGCAAAGTCAATGGGAAAATCTACAAGATGCTTCTCCTTTTATTCGGTTTATTTGGGAAAAATAATCTCAGAATTAACGATCTGTTTTAGATGGAGGTCAGTAGAAACTTGGGCCATTTATATTAACAGAATTTCCCTGAGTTCAACAATCTTTCTAATCTTTCCTCCTCTCTCCTTTCTTCCCTTCCTCCCTCCCTCTCTATTTTGAATAAGACTATAGCTTCATAATTTGTAGGAAGTTTAGTGTGATTTCAAGAGTGAATTTACAGAAATTTAAAAAATCGATTTGGCGGCACAACTCTATAAATTTTCCCTAAAAACTGTTCTGTGTCACTGCTTATCTCCTGGAAGGCCAGAGTGCTGAAGGCTCAGGTTTTCAGGAGAGGACAGGTGCTGGCTTTTCAATTGCCAACAACCTGACTTGGAGCAAATTGAATCCTCCGAGTCACAGTTTTTTCAGATGCAAATAGGAGCCTAGCTTGTCTGTGGTGGAAAGAGATGCCATTCTAGCCAGGACACTGCTTAACAGGTGCTTAATAAGTGATGGGCATGGTTACCATAATGATTAGGCCGACTTGCATGAACAAAGAAGATAAGACGGTGAAAAGGAAAGAAAAAGGAAATTGGGAAGGGGGAAGGCTTTGTCTTTTTCTTTTAAATACAATCTTGGAATGGGCACTGAAGTGGTTTCTTGAGTCTGTTTTTCAGTCACTCAGTTGTGTCCAACTCTTTGCGACTCCATGGACTGCAGTATGCCAGGTTTTCCTGGAGTTTACTCAAACTCATGTTCATTGAGTCGGTGATGCCATCCAACCATCTCATCCTCTGTTGCCCTCTTTTCCTCCTGTGCTCAATCTTTCCCAACATCAAGATCTCTTCCAGTGAGTCGGCTCTTTGCATCAGGTGGCCAAAGTATTAGAGCTTCAGCTTTAGCATCAGTCCTTCCAATGAATATCTAGGGTTGATTTCCTTTCGGATTGAGTCTGAGTCTGTAGTAGGAGAGAACTATCTGTGTGGATGAGGGTGGGTGCGAGGGGTGGGGGTGACCAGCTAGAGCCAGATCAGAAGGTCATGATTACTCTGGTAGCCTCTACCTGGAAGCTGTCATGGGTCAATAGTTCTGGGGGTGTTGGGGAAATCCTCTCTTGTGAACATGATCTTCCCTTTGGCAATGCCCAGCTGAACTGGACCAGAAGGTGGGAGTGAATATGAGCAGCAAGTATTTCATCTCAAACACAGCTTTCTCCCCAGTTCAGTTCCTTCTCCTTATCCTTCTTTGTATAACTCTCTTGTTCAGGGAACTATTGTCCCAGCAAAAAGCAGAGTCAACCAGCGTTTATTGTGATCTCAGTGAGACAGCAGTGAGGGGTGGCTTAAGATGGGATTTCAGTTCCCATCCCAGGTGTTGAATCTGGGCAGCCTAGATGAAAGTCAGGAATCCTAGCCACTAGTCCACCAGGGGCTAGAGGCTAGAAGCAAAAATCCCCAGACTCTTGCCTCCATTAAAAAATGCATTTCTCAAGGAGGAGAAATCTGTAAAAAACAAAAACAAAAACAAAAAAAAAACACTGTAAAGTTTATTATTAGAGACACAGTACAAGTGAGAGAGCACACAGAGAAAGGGTTTGCTTATTTAAGACAGAAGCAAGGCAGAGATGCACGCCTGGAGAGAAATGGTGTAGGCAACCCCCTCATGAGGAGGGGTACAGCAAAGAGGCAGTTAAATCAGTTGCGTATAGCAGTTCTTCTGGGTCTTTGTTTAACTTTGGCCAACTATGTTTTTTGGTTCCCCTCCCGCCCCCCGCCCCCCCCGCCACCACATCTGACCTGCCCTAGGACCTTCCCCAACATGCATGCACAAACTTTTATTTCAAGATAGATTCCAGCCCAGAGAATTATGGGAGTGCTTTGGCATCACATATTATGGGATGTCACTCTCTCCTTTTTGACCCCCAAGGAGCCTTTCTGTACATGTGTCTCCCTTGCCCCAAGGATAGGAAATATGTGACCTCTTGATCCTTTACTCAAATAGGGTTTACCCTCTCTCTGTCCCTGCCAAAACTATTATCATAAAGTGTCTTCAGGAGGCAAAGTCCGGCTCTTTATCCTGTTCATGCTGTTATTTCCGTCTCAAAGTGCAAACAGGAGGCTGGTTTTAAGTGTCTAGCTTGCAGCCCTTCTATCTCCTGCCTCAGTTGGAGCATGTTAAGCAGACAGTCTTGGGGAAGTTAAGGATACTTTGTTGCTGTTGTTGTGGTGCCATTTCTTTCTTTCTTTTTTTTTTTTCAGTGATCTGGTTCCACCCTGTCTGCGGCCAGAGATTGGTACCTCAACATGCAGATGATGTTATGTGGTCCTGTCTGGGGATTTAGGGTGAATTTTGATGTCTTGAGCTGGAGGCAAGAGTAAAGACCTAGGGAGATGAAAGGATACAATAGAAGGAGCTTTGTTCTATGTACGGAAGCTGCATTGAAATGAAAACTCAAGCACAAACTTCGTTAACGCACGCCTGTTCTGATTCTCATAGTGGTTGTCAGACCTGAGTTATTGGGAGTGTAAATTTCTTAGCAAATTTCTCTCTTTAACCTTGCCTAACACACCCTGCCTTGTTTGCCTTTTATAAAAATCAGAGCCTTTCTGGAAGAAGGTGCCCTGGAAAATCATATGTCCTCATTCCTTTGGGAGAAATTTTCAAATCCTGAAATACCTAGAGGAGAGAGAGAGAGGCATGACTTGAAAATTAGTCACCAAGAAAATGGTAAAAATTCACCATTAGAAAGCTAAAAAGTCTGACTTTTGAAGCCTCTCTGTTTCCTAGATTCACCTTAAAAAAAGAGAAGGTTAAAACATGGTACTTTGAATCTATAAACTAAATTGAGAGGGAAATCCTAGAGCCTTAACACATTGCCTCATTGCAAGTAAGAAAATGTTTTGAATAAATGTAGGAATTGCAGCTCTGGATAACTGTGTGTTAGGGGAAAAGATTGATTACTGTCACCACCAGACAATTATTAGCATTCCTCATTCTGATCTATTCCATGAAATTTCAAAAGTAATTTTAAGAAGGTACAACTGCTTACTTCACAAAGGTTTGAAAATTTTGCCACTTAACTTCTCATTAACTTAGAGTGAAAAGGTAATAAACCCAGGAGATCTCAACCCAGAAGTGATTTTAGCTGATACTAAAAAAACAGCCTTAAAAAACCCACACTTGTTTAACTTTCTCCTCTGTCGTAGATGTTGGCAAAAGTGTACTCTGGAGTTGTAACATGTGTGTATTGATTTATGAGCCTGTACTGGATTGTTTCCTGGGCAGAGAATTGGTATTCAGCTAAAGAATTCAGTCTTTGAATCCTGAAACTTTCTAGCTAACATCCAGGAAATGTCAGTGGTGAAGGTAATGGGGCATACAAATAAAATCCTCACTGTGGTGGTTGATGGTTTAGGCACTAAGTCGTGTTGTGTCCCAGGCAAGAATGCTGGAATGGGTGGCCATTTCCTTCTCCAGGGGATCTTCCTGACCCAGGGATGGAACCCGGGTTTACTGAACTGCAGGCAGATTCTTTACCGACTGAGCCAAAAGGAACACACCGGCAAACCTGGCATCATGAGTTTATTTTGTATTAGATGCTCAGATTCTCCATGTGGCAGGGCTCTGCTAGATCCATCCAACAAGAGTGGACTTTTTCTTTCCACCATTTGAGAATCTTATGTTAATTTCCTATACATGTTCTTTGTACCACAAACTTGGTGACTTAAAATAATGCAGATTTTTTGGGGGGTGGGTCTAAAGGCCAGAAGACTGAAAAAAGCTTCAGAAGACTGAAATCCACGTGTTGGCAGGACTGCAAGCCATCTGGACACTGTGAGATGATCTGCTGCTTTGCTTTTTCAGCTTCCAGTGGCCACTGAGAGTCCCTCTGCTTGCGGCCTCCTGACACCTTCTTTTATCTTAAAAATGCATCACTTCAGTCCCTAACTGAAGTTTCCCTCTGCCTTTCTCTTACAAGGAGCACACTCAGCTAATCCGATAACATCCCCATCACAAGATCCTTAACTTAATCCTCTTAACCATAGAAAGTAACATCCCCAGGATT
This sequence comes from Oryx dammah, assembly GCF_014754425.2. Taxonomy (NCBI): domain Eukaryota; kingdom Metazoa; phylum Chordata; class Mammalia; order Artiodactyla; family Bovidae; genus Oryx; species Oryx dammah. Next base: position 9,425,104 of record NW_024070204.1, read on the forward strand.
CAGGATTAGAAATTGTATAGCTTCGGGGACCATCTTTCAGCCTACCACATTTTAGGATGCAAATTATTAAATTTGACCAGCATCACCACTGTATTCTTTTTATAGGTATGGCTCAGTGGAGAAGAGGTTGACAGAGGATTAGATGGTTGAATGGCATCACGGATTCAATGGACATGAACTTGGGCAAACTCCGGGAGATGGTGAAGGACAGAAAAGTCTGGTGTGCCACAGTCCCTGGGGTCCCAAAGAGTCAGACAAGACTCGGTGACTGAACATCAACAGCAATGGTAAAGAATCTGCCTGCTAATGCAGGAGCCACAGGAGATGTAGGTTCAATCCCTGGGTCGGGAAGATCCCTTGAAGGAGGAAATGGCAAACCACTCCAGTGTTCTTGCCTGGGAAATCCCATGGACAGAAGAGCCTGGTGGTCTATAGTCCATGGGGTCACAGAGAGTCGGACACGACTAAGTGACTGAACGTGTAGGCTTGCAGGGCATTTTACACTTTATTAATTAAATCTTCTAAGCTAATAAAATAATATGCTTGTGACTAAAAACAGAAAAAGAAAACAAGCAGTACAAAATATCTACAATGCAGTGTGAGCTAGGCTGGTTTTGGTGGCCAGGTGGTTCCTTTATTCCAGCCCCAGACCCTTCCCCAGAGCTAATCATAGTTTCCTGTTCCCTGGTGTCCTTCCAGAAAGTTTTCATATGTGTATGATATGCTGTTTAATATAAATGTGAAATGCGATACCTGTTGCTCTGAATATGAACTTTCTAGTTCTTTTACCTTGGCACTCTTTCCTTATCAACACATCCAATTTTATTCTATTTCTTTTAACTGTTATGTAACATTCTGTTGAGTGGAGATATCATAATTTATTTAAGAATTTCTTTTTTTTTTTAATATAAACTTTCAGATTGTATCCAGGATTCTATCTGCCACCACAGAGCCACCTGCATTATTGTATGGGTATTCCTTTCCCTCTCTATATAATCAGTAATGTGTTTATTGCTGAGTAGCAGTCCATCGTATAAACAGATCACAATTAGCTTTTTTTTTTCTCTTGGGGATAGACATATGACTGTTTCCAGTATTTGGCTATTATGAATAAGGTTGTGATAAAAACTGGAATGTGAATCTTTGTGTGAACATATTTCTACTTCTTTTTGGTAAATACTAGTATTGGAATTGTTGGGTCCTGGGGTTTGTGTATGGCCAACTTTAGAAATCCTGCCGATGGAAGAAATTTTCACATATTAAGGTATGGGGAAGTCATGCTGACTTACATCTAATTTAACTTGGACTTCAAGCTAACCAAGCAGCCTGATTGTGGCCCGTTAAACCTGCATCATACATCTGTTTTAACCATTAAACAAAGGAACACACGTACAAACCAAAATGGAGCAACTACGGTTCTGGCATTCAGAATGGAGCTGCGTAGCCATTGTGGACATTCCTGTATGACTGACAACCTGCATTTTCTGAACTTTATCCCACTCAGGGATGCCACCAGCCCTCTCAAAACAATACCTGCTAGCGCCCGTCAGCAGCAACCACATGCTCTCAAGTCTCCCCTTGTAATTATGTAACCATTTTTGACCCTAAGCAACCCATGCTTCACAAGCACCCTACTTCTTGCTAGCGGCAAACCTAACTCTTGACAAACAGCTTATGTAACTTTGTGTTGTTGTTTTTTTTTTTTTCTGGCGTATATAAATCTCCCCCATTTTTCAGTCTGGCAGAACACAATTTAAGTGCTTCCTTGAATCTATGTTTCCTGGGCTATCACCCTCAGCTTGGCTCAGATAAAGCTCTTTTCTATTTCTATCATAGTTTGTTTATGGCTTATTTCCATCAACACTGTCAGATTTTTCCCAAAGGTGGTTTCAAAGCTTACTCACCTAACAGCACTGTGTGAGAGTCTCAGGTGTTCTACATTCTTGCCAACACATGGCCTGGCATCTTCTCCCTACTAACCATTTGGTGAAGGTATAACAGTATTTCACTACATTTTCAGTTTTTCCAGGAGTCATGTATGGATGTGAGAGTTGGACCATGAAGAAAACTGAGCTCTGAAGAACTGACACTTTTGAACTGTGGTGCTGGATAAGGCTTTTGAGAGTCCCTTGGCAGCAAGGAGATCCAACCAGTCCATCCTAAAGGAAATCAACCCTAAATATTCATTGGAAGGACTGATGCTGAAGCTGAAGCTCCAATCCTTTGGCTACCTGATGCGAAGAACTGACTCACTGGAAAAGACCCTGATGCTGGGAAAGATTGAAGGCAGGAGGAGAAGGGGATAACAGAGGATGAGACGGTTGGATGGCATCATTGACTCAGTAGGCATGAGTTTGAGCGAGCTCTGGGAGATGGTGAAGGACAGGGAAGCCTGGCATGCTGCAGTCCATGGGGTTGCAAAAAGTCACACACAAGTTAGTAAATGAACAATAGCAACAACACTTTCAGTTAGCATTTCCCTAATCACTAATGAGTTTTGAGTGACCTTTCATATGTTCATTGACCGTGTGGTTATCCTCTTAATATATGAGTTGCTTAGTCACATCTTTTTCTTACTTTTTGTTGGTTTGCCCATCTGGTCCTTACTGATTTGAAGGAGTTATTAACATTCTGGGTACAACTTCTTAATCAGATATAAGCATTGAAAATATTACCTCCCTCTCAGTGAATTCACTCTTTTAATGTTGGCTTTTTGTGAACAAAATTTCTTAATTCTAAACTGTTGCAGTTTCTCAAACTTTTCCTTGAAAGTCAGTGTGCTTTTGTGTTTTTAATACTTTATGAGATCTTTGTTATTCCAAGTGCAGAAGGATATTCTCTTATATGATTTTCCAGGCATATAAACACCCAGCGGGTGCTAGTGGTAAAGAATCTGCCTGTCAATGCAGGAGATGCATGTTTGACCCCTACGTCAGGAAGACCCCCCTGGAGTTGTAAATGGCAACCCACTCCACTACTTTTGCCTGGAGAATCCCATGGACAGAGGAGTCTGGTGGATTACAGTCCACAGGGTAACAAAGAGTTGGACACGACTTAGCACCTCCCTACCGTAACCACCTGAAATTGTTTTCTGTATATAGTGTGAAGGCCTAAGATTATTTCTTAAAACTGTGAGTATTCAAGTGACCTAGCACCAGTTATGGGAAGGATCATCTTTTCCTTTGGACTCTGTAGTTTCCCTCAGTCATAAATCAAACGAATGCCAATCTGTGGGTTTGCTTCTGTCCCCGCTAGTTTGTTTCACTGTCTGTCATTTGATTTAGGAAAAATGAAGAATTGTGACCTTTTTTGCACCTGAGTGCCTTAGAGCTTGTACCATTGGGCTAATTCTGTTTTGGTCAACATGTACTTGAAGAGTATTTTGTGTACATTTAACTTGGTGCCTTCAGTAAGATAGAGTGTTTAAATTCATCTTCATTAGATCCCCCATCTTTTCCCCAGGTCTCAGGAGGAAATAAGCCAGTTAACAGTTTGCTGGTAAATGTCCTGTGATCCTGGGCAGAGAGTCTGCTGCAGAGAAATGGGGCAGAGGACCGCTTCAGGACGGGGTTCCTTCAGTGTGTGATGACTTGCTTCCATAGCATTCCTCTTCCTGTTGGGGCTCATCCCTCTCTCCTGGGCCCCAGATAACCCTGATGCTTCTCCAAGCCATCCTCAAACCCCATCTGCTCATTTGCAGCTTGACTCATCCTGGATGCCTCTCCCAGGATGGCCTCTTTCCTGCTTTTGGTCTCTATAAAGTTTACCCCCAGGAAGATTCCCCTGGAGGAGGGTATGGCAGCCCACTCCAGTATTCTTGCCCAGAGGATCCCATGGACAGAGGAACCTGGTGGGCTACAGTCCATGGGGTCACAAAGAGTCAGACACAACTGAAGCAACTTAGCACACACACACACACACACACACACACACACACACACACTGATGTCATCTAGAAAACCTTTCCCAATCCTGTCAGCCCTTATGGATCTTTCTCTCCTCCAAACCTGGCAGCTGCTATTATGTCTGAATCACTTGTCTTGGCTTTTGTATCAAAGATGCTCATCTTGTCTCTCAAGCTAGACACCCAGCTCTGCAGGAAGGCAAAACCCTTCTCTCTTGTCAAAGCAGTTGTTCAATAAATATTGTATCCTGGATGGAGGGGTGAGGAGGCCTGGAGGCAGCCCACTGGAGTGGCTTGCTTTGGGGTGCCAAGCAGCAGAGGGCCTGCTACCTGTGTGAGATTCAGGATGCTCTGCCCTGTGAGATGCCTGGCGGCCTGATGCCCCTAATACTAGTGTCAACTTGCTGGGAACCGTCCTAAACCCTCCCTTCATCTTACCAAATATTTGAATTGGAAAAGATGCCAACTCTCATGCGGGGCAGAGCAGGGCGTGATCCAGGTGGGGAGAGGACCGTGCCGCTCATCTGAGTCAGAACTTTTTGTTCTTTAGCTGAACATGGAAGCATTGCTGATACTCTCTGTGCAGCGGAGAGTCAGCAAGCCTGCAGCCAAGGAAGCTGTCAGAATATGAGGGACGGGTGGACGCCACCGTCACCAAGCTGCTCAAAGGCTCGCCGTCCGCACAGACAAGCCCGCGCACCTGCTGGATGGTACCTCCTTTAAATAGATGTTAAACAGCATCGCCGGGACGGGCCTTCAGTGTACTGTCATGATCAACGGCATGTGCTGGCTGACAGATTAAAAAAAGCTGTTGAGTTGCAGGTAAAATGAGACAAATATGGAGAGACATTCTGGGTGTTCGGGGATTTTTTGTCATTTGCTAGTGACAGATGTTTTGGGGATTTCGTCCCTGGGTCTTGCCAGATGTTCTCCACTTAACTTCCCTGAGGCTCCTGGCAGAACGGAAGGACTGATCTGTAGCCTGTTTTCCCTCTTTTAAAATCATTTTCTGGGACCTGAGCAGTTGAGAAAATAAATATTGCCATGCCGGTCTCCTCTCGTTTGGTGCTTTCTGACAAGTGTGCCATGTAAAAATAAAATTGCGGCTCTGGTTCTCGGGAGCCATTGGAATCATTTGTGGTCTTCCTCTGCTAACGATGTGCTTGTGGTTTGCTGTAGGAACGTTCCATTCATCATCCCCTCCTGGATGTCCCTTAGGTCCTAAGTAGAAAAAGAGAAGTACAGTTATGTGGCAGCATGCATTTCTGACCACACAAACCTCAGCACTCAACGGTCTGAGCCTTAAATTCTCTCCCACGTTCTCTGAGTGGAGAGGGATTTCATCCCATGGGGATCCCAGGCTAGGCATGACTTCACGATCTGTTAGACAGAACGCTTCTCTCAGGGGGCTTGCCGAGGCTTGGTCTGCAAGAGGTGGTATGGATATGTGAACAGGAAAAGTGGGCCCTCAGACGATGCTGCCTGGCTTTAAAAGCCCCAAAGGAGGTCTTTCAGGGAAGGGAGAGGCTGTCTGGGCTTGGGCAAAACTTGCAGTATCACGATTCAGGCCTGGTGGGAGCAGCCAGGCGAGAGTCGTCAAGCCAGCTGGGAGATTTAAAGGGATGTTCTTTAAGCCCAACGGATGATCTGTTTCTTTGAGAAAAGCGTTCCTACCCTGGCGAGAGCTAGCCAAGTCATCTGTTGTTGGGATTTACAGTTTTTTTGGACGTTTCTGAAACAATAATGACATAATTCACAAATTGATTTTCCTGTGCAAGTAAAGTCCTGTTGATGTAGTGTGTGGAAGAGTAAGTTGTGTCAAATCAGTGGGAAGCTCTGGGCTCCAGTTGGCTCCAGTTCTCACACTGTTTTCTTACAATTCTGAAATGCAGAGTTCCAGAGATTAGCACAGAGATGAGAAAGCCTTTCTCAGTGAACAATGCAGAGAAATAGATGAAAACAACAGAGTGGGAAAGACTAGAGACCTCTTCAAGAAAATTAGAGATCCTAAGGGAACATTTCATGCAAAGATGGGCTCAATAAAGGACAGAAATGGCATGGACCTAAACAGAAGTAGAAGATAAATTAAGACGAGGTGGCAAGAATACAACAGGTTCAGTTGCTAAATCATGTCCGACTCTTTGTGACCCTGTGGACTGTAACCCACCAAGCTCCTCTGTCCATGGCATTTTCCAGGCAAGGATACTGGAGTGGGTTGCCATTTCCTCCTCCAGGGAATCTTCCTGACCCAGGGATTGGACCCACGTCTCCTGCATTGACAAGGGAATTGTTTACTGCTGAGCCACCTGGGAAGCCCTGTGTTAACAGGAGGGGATATTTATCTGATTATTAGTTACTTAAGAAATATGGAGGGAGGGAGGAAGAGTGTTTCTCAGATGGAAACACTGAGACAGACAGTTGACATGTGCTGATGAAACGGTTTCCCCTCGTGCAGGGATGCGGGAAGGTAGGACAGGAAAAGACTTTCTCATGGATCTCCACTGTGGACAGGACTCTGCCTCATGCTCTGCAGTCATTTTCTCATTTTAATGTTGACAGTAACCTCCTGACATAGTTGTTATCCCCATTAAATGGCTGGGAAGGCTCGAAGACGATAAATCATCTGCAGACAGGAAGTAATGGGGCCGGGACAGGATCCCAGTCTGTCGGGGTCAGATTCTGTGCTAGGCGCCACGCTGCCCCTTCAGTTCAGTTCAGTTCAGTTCAGTTGCTCAGTCATGTCTGACTCTTTGCGACCCCATGGACTGCAGCACAGCAGGCCTCCCTGTCCATCACCAACTCCCAGAGCCTACCCAAACTCATGTCCACTGAGTCGGTGATGCCATCCAACCATCTTATTCTCTGTCATCCCCTTCTCCTCCTCCCTTCAATCTTTCCCAGGATCAGGGTCTTTTCAAATGAGTCAGCTCTCCGCATCAGGTGGCCAAAGTATTGGAGTTTCAGCTTCAACATCAGTCCTTCCAGTGAACACTCAGGACTATTTCCTTTGGATGGACTGGTTGGATCTCCTTGCTGACCAAGGGACTCTCAAGAGTCTTCTCCAACACCACAGTTCAAAAGCATCAATTCTTCAGCACTCAGCTTTCTTTATAGCCCAACTCTCACATCCATACATGACCAATGGAAAAACCGTAGCCTTGACTAGATGGACCTTTATTGACAAAGTAACATCTCTGCTTGTTAATATGCTATCTAGGTTAGTCATAACTTTCCTTCCAAGGAGTAAGTGTCTTTTAATTTTATGGCTGCAGTCACCATCTGCAGTGATTTTGGAGCCCAAAAAAATAAAGTCAGCTGCTGTGTCCCTAGGGAGCTATAATAGCAGCCACCCCACAGGCCACCCTTCTGCCTGTGTCCCCTGTACCATCCACTATGCCTCCTCACCTTGGCCATTCCTGGGGGGCGTTGAGTGTCAAGCCTGCATGAGTGCCTTGTTCTTTGGAGCCATTCATCTTGTTATGCCTTGCATTGCTCTTCCCTGTGGCTGGAGTTCTCTCTAAAACTCAGCTTTCCACAAGTTGCACTGCTTTAAAGCCCTTCAGAGCTCCTCTCCCTTATGGACAAAGTCCACACTTTCTAGTGGGATGTTGAAATGGTCAGTGAGCCTGAAGAAGGACACGGAAGTGAAGAGACTGACAGCAGCACAGCTGCTCATCACTGAAAACATTCACGTGGTACTGTTGCTGTTTAGTTGCTAAGCCGTGTCCGACTCTTTACAAGCCCGTGGACTGTAGCCCCCCAGGCTCCTCTGTCCATGAGATTTCCCAGGCAAGAACACTGGAGTGGGTTGCCATTTCCTTTTCCAGGGGATCAAACCCGCTTTCCTGCACTGGCAAATGAATTCTTTACTGCTAAGCCATCAAGGAAGCTCATTCAGGTTATAGCAAATCCAGAAGGAAATCTTACCTGAACGTCCCTACTTTGATTAAATCAGGACTTCCTAAGAATTCGGTTGCCATAAATGCCCCTCTGATGGAATCATCAGTAGGTAGGCAACTGACCTTTAACACTGAGATATTCTGAGAAATCTGTGTGAATGAGCCTTCTCAGGACCTTCCATACTTTCTCACTGAAGCTCTACCCCTCCCCCATTTTACCCCCATTAATCCCCAGTTTCCCGCATTGCAGGAAGATTCTTCACCATCTGAGCCACCAGGGAAGCCCATATAAGCGCTTATCCCTGGCTATTCAGGAAGCCATTCTTTACAGTCTGCTCCTGCATGTGGGTGGAATAAAATTTCTCCTATTGATCTGTCTGCTGTCATTTAGTTTGCAGACCCCTAACCACTCAAACATTACTGGACATAAGAAAAGTTTTCCTTCCAACAGAAGGAAATGCTGAGGGGTGAAAAAAACCCACAAAATTCATCCACAAGGTGATGGGGGTCACTTGTAAATTTTCTTTTTCTATATAAAGCCTTGACTTCTGTCACACTTTTTCTTTGCCACTATGGACCACTCATCACTCTTTGACTCCACCTTAAACTCTGCTCTTTCTCTTGCTAGTATCTTTTCTTCAAAAGCTCCAAACCTTCCTCTCTGCTAAGAGATCTCCTTCTGATAACATTTAAAAGCTTTTTCTTGAAGTCTTCTGCATCTGTACTGCTTTCTGCCAGAGAGAACTAGGCACTCTTGACTGTGCCTTTAACAATATAACTGTATACTTGTCCTGTCTTTGTGTCCTTATCCATGGACATTCATCCATTTAGCCGTCCCATTATTCTTTCATGGATCCATGGGCCCATCCATTCACTTTTCATTCACACAGACATCTGTTCATCTGACACTCCTTCCATTATCTATGGAAGGAAGACAAGTTTCTTTAAAACTCTGTGTATGCCTAACCCTGATTTGATCTTGGTATGGAGAAGATTGATTTTATTCTGTTCCAAGGCCATAGCATAGAGAGCCAATTCCAGAAAACATCTCCAGAATGTGGCTCAGTGGTAAAGAATCTGCCTGTAATGCAGGAGACACAAGATATGTGGGTTCAGTCTCTGGGTTAGTTGGATCCCCTGGAGGAGGAAATGGGAAACCACTCCAGTATTCTTACTGGGAAAATCCCATGGATAGAGGAGCCTGGAGGGCTACCGTCTGTGGGGTCACAGAAGAGTTGGACATGTCTGGGTGACCTCAGTATGCATGCACGATGGGATAAGAACCGAAAAGCTTTGGAAGTGACATCAAGGAATCAGATGCAGAAAAAAACAAGATGCCCAGGACATTTCTAGCTTGTGGTGGTTTCAGATACATTCCATCGTGGAGATAAAAAGAGCACGACATAGCTTTCAACTTGGCTTTAAATTGTTCTTTATGGGAAGGAGCCCCCGCTCTAACTCAGAAGGTGACACCTTGACGACCGAGCTGCTTGTAAAACATTTGCTGGCTCCTGTTAACACTGGTCAAATCAGGACTGTCCCACCTCACAAGAGAACCTGTTTATTCTGCATGCATTTTCAAGCTCCCAGTGGCAACCGGATGTTGGTGGTTATTGTGAATTAAAGGCTCCATCTTCACGGCAACAACTTCAGCCTGTATTAACAGACATCAGTGTTTTCTCTGAGAGGCAGGCGTTTCTATTTGTTGAGGAACCAGGATGCTTTTCTCTGGCTCTGGTACCCAATACTTACAGCCTAAAGATGGAGTGATGGACAGCTCATTTTCCGTTCTCCATGGAGGCTGACTCGTCTGACGATTCCATTCATTAGAGGTGGAGTGAGAGAAATGCATACTTCATTTTCTTTGTGTCCACTACCTTATTTTCCCTCTTTTGGTCTGGAGGGAACCAATAAACCTTCTATCTTCACATTTTCAGAGGACTGCTTTCCATCTAGCTGCTGCTTGAACGCTTTTAAATGGAAAAGAGAACTGAAAACAGGCTGCTGTTTGGGTGATTTGCAAGCTCTCTGAAATTACTGTTTTTCTGCTTCGCAGGCTCAGTGATTGACAGTACCTCCTTCCACATAGTCAACCGGCTGGCACTGGCTGGGATGGCGCTGTTCAAAATTATTTGAGTCTCTCCTTCTTTTTTGGTCGGTTACTATTGAATGAAACTAGAATTAATTTTTCATGGGCTACCGGTCTTGCATAGTCACAGTGTACCTGCTGCATTTATGGCCTTTGCAAGTAACATTTCCTCCCTTTTTTTACTTAGCCTTTCCTGGTCTCTCTGGAATTTTAGGTTTTCATATCTGGTGTCTTTTGATAAGAGCAGATCGACTAGGCAACCTGGAATGTGAGAAAGCTCTTTGCAGATGAGGTCCAGGGGCTGGTGTGTTGGACTGGAGACCAAGGCTGGGGCAGAAGACTCGCTGCTCCCACGCTGTGTCCACATAGGAAGCCTCTGGCCTGAGGCCACTGCAGCCCGTTGTCCCCTCCTGTCGATGGAGGTTTTTCGGCCTTAGCACTACTGACACTCTGGCCTGAGTAGTTCTCTGTTGTGTGTGTGTGTGTGTGGGGGATGTGTGTGCTGTCCTGTTCACTGGGGATGTCTAGCAGCATCCCCGGAGAAGGCAATGGCACCCCACTCCAGTACTCTTGCCTGGAAAATCTCATGGATGGAGGAGCCTGGTGGGCTGCAGTCCATGGGGTATCTACCAGTTGGACACGACTGAGCGACTTCACTTTCACTTTTCACTTTCATCATTGGAGAAGGAAATGGCAACCCACTCCAGTGTTCTTGCCTGGAGAATCCCAGGGACGGGGGAGCCTGGTGGGCTGCTGTCTATGGGGTCACACAGAGTCGGACACGACTGAAGTGACTTAGCAGCAGCAGCATCCCTGCTTTTCATCCATCGCCTCCCCAAGGGTGACAACCCCAAATGCCTCCAGGCATCGCTGGACATCCCCTGTGGGCGAGGGGGACTGTCCTCAGGTGGGAGCCATGGCTGTAGACACCCTACCTTGTGCCCTTTGAGGGGAAGTTCCCAGAGAGAGTTGGGATGAATGAGTGGGGAGGAACTACGAATGAGATGGACCCAGCCACAGCTGAGAGCCCAAACTAGTGACTTCACTGGTTGCCAACCTTGGCCACGTGCTAAATTCGCCTGGAGAACTTTACCAAATACCCACTGTCTGAACCCAGCCCTACGATACTGAATGAGCTGGCTTGAGGACTTGGCCCAGGCATTGGTATTTTCTTCTTCTCAAGTTCCTTGGGTGACAAGCGTGAAGCCGGGGTGGAGGACCACAGGTGGAGAGTGCAGTCTCACCCACGGCCAGGCAGGCTCAGTCCTACACAGCTGTCTTGGGTTCACAAAGTTCAGCTCCCAGAGTGTGCCCTCTGCACTCAACCCCTCAAAAGAGTGGGAAGACCACCTACAACCCCTCCTCCAGCCCAGCCCCTGGATACATCCCTACCTTCACCCCATATAAGAAGCCAGCTTGATCCTTCCTTGCAGAGCAAGCAAAAGAAAGCGTTACCTTTTTTCACCCTCTCCTGCAGCTGGCACAGAGACCCAATGAAGCCTTGCCTGAATTTCTTGTCTGGCCTCTAGTCAATTTCTATTAATTGTGGAAGGCCAAAAATCCTGGTTGGTATCAAAAGGAAAAATTAAGAGTGAGAAAGAATGACAGGGGTAGGTGATGTCACCCGAGAGTAGACTGCTCTTGAAGAAGGAGTTGGATGAAACAGTCATCAAGACATAGAGAGGAGAACTCGTGGGTGAGTGATCCAGCCTCAGTAACCAATGGAGCTGGGTTAGTGCATGACAGTAACTTTGGAGATTCCTAAGATGATTCTGTGAAAGTGCTGCACTCAATATGCCAGAAAATTTGGAAAACTCAGCAGTGGCCACAGGACTGGAAAAGGTCACTTTTTATTCCAATTCCAAATAAAGACAATGCCAAAGAATGCTCAAACTACCCCACAATTGCACTCATCACACATGCTAGCAAAGTCATGCTCAAAATTCTCCAAGCCAGGCTTCAGCAATACGTGAACCGTGAACTCCTTGATGTTCAAGCTGGTTTTAGAAAAGGCAGAGGAACCAGAGATCAAATTGCCAACATCCGCTGGATCATGGAAAAAGCAAGAGAGTTCCAGAAAAATATCTATTTCTGCTTTATTGACTTTGTCAAAGCCTTTGACTGTGTGGATCACAATAAACTGTGGAAAATTCTGAAAGACATGGGAATACCAGACCACCTGACCTGCCTCTTGAGAAATCTGTATGCAGTTCAGGAAGCAACAGTTAGAACTGGACATGGAACAACAGACTGGTTCCAAATAGGAAAAGGAGTACGTCAAGGCTGTATATTGTCACCCTACTTATTTAACTTCTATGCAGAGTACATCATGAGAAACGCTGGACTGGAAGAAACACAAGCTGGAATCAAGATTGCCGGGAGAAATATCAATCACCTCAGATATGCAGATGACACCACCCTTATGGCAGAACGTGAAGAGGAGCTAAAAAGCCTCTTGATGAAAGTGAAAGAGGAGAATGAAAAAGTTGGCTTAAAGCTCAACACTCAGAAAACGAAGATCATGGCATCCGGTCCCATCACTTCATGGGAAATATATGGGGAAACAGTGGAAACAGTGTCAGACTTTATTTTGGGGGGGCTCCAAAGTCACTGCAGATGGTGATTGCAGCCATGAAATTAAAAGAGGCTTACTCCTTGGAAGAGAAGTTATAACCAACCTAGATAGCATATTCAAAAGCAGAGACATTACTTTGCCGACTAAGGTCCGTCTAGTCAAGGCTATGGTTTTTCCTGAGGTCATGTATGGGTGTGAGAGTTGGACTGTGAAGAAGGCTGAGCGCCAAAGAATTGATGCTTTTGAACTGTGGTGTTGGAGAAGACTCTTGAGAGTCCCTTGGACTGCAAGGAGATCCAAGCAGTCCATTCTGAAGGAGATCAACCCTGGGATTTCTTTGGAAGGAATGATGGATGCTAAAGCTGAAACTCCGGTACTTTGGCCACCTCATGCGAAGAGTTGACTCATTGGAGAAGACTTTGATGCTGGGAGGAATTGGGGGCAGAAGGAGAAGGGGATGACCGAGGATGAGATGGCTGGATAGTGCCAATAGATGTGAGTCTGAGTGAACTCCGGGAGATGGTGATGAACAGGGAGGCCTGGCGTGCTCCAATTCATGGGGTCGCAAAGAGTCAAACACGACTGAGCGACTGAACTGAACTGAAGAGGAAAAGCCAGAGCAGTGGATGGGGCTTCCCTGGTGGCTCAGATGGTAAAGAATCTGCCTACAATGCGGGAGATCCAGGTTCAATTCCTGGGTCAGGGAGATCCCCTGGGAGAAGGGAATGGCAACCCACTCCAGTTATTCTTGCCTCAGAAATCCATGGACAGAGGATCCTAGAAGGCTATAGTCCAAGGGCTCACAAAGAGTCAGACACAACTGAGCGACTTTCACTTTTCTTCAGGAAGTAAGGCCAGAAAGATGGATGGAGGCCAGGTTCTGGAGGATTCTGAATAGTGAATCTGACCTATTTTTATACGATTTGCTCCACAATAAGGAAGTACTGACTGTTTTTAAGCTGGAAAGAGTCTTGCTTGGGGCTGAGCTGTAGGCAGTTGAAGCTGGCACCAGTTTGTGTCGAAGGGATTAGAAACTGGGGGCTGGAAGCGGAGCTGAGGTTTTCTCTTTGAGCTGGCTCCTCTTTCGTCTCCATGAAAGGCTTTCTGGTTGGAGTGGGGCAATCACTTTTCTTCCTCACCTGTTTTCTCAAGGAGAGGACTTCCAGCTTGAATGAGGAAAAGCAACTTGAAAAGTGAACATGTCAGACGCAAAGAGCCCTTCCCAGGTTGAGAGCTTTCGAGAGCCAATGATAAACACTCAGAAAAGAGCCCAAATGCTCTGGTTCAGTGAATGGATCCTTAAATTGTTAATTCCTAAAATAACATAGTACCTGTATATTGTTGTTTCCTTGCTGTTCACCAGGGGGTTGGGATTCCAGTTATTTTCTCAAGTCTTCTGTCCTTCCCTTTTTTATTCATAAAGTTTTATTGAAATTTATCATGTGCCAAGCACTGTATCAGGATTTGGGATATTCTATTTAGTCAATTTTTTTAAACAATCGTTCAGTTCAATTCAGTTCAGTTCAGTCGCTCAGTCGTGTCCGACTCTTTGCGACCCCATGAATCGCAGCACACCAGGCCTCCTTGTCCATCACCAACTCCCGGAGTTCACTCAGACTCATGTCCATCGAGTCAGTGATGCCATCCAGCCATCTCATCTTCTGTTGTCCCCTTCTCCTCCTGCCCCCAATCCCTCCCAGCATCAGAGTCTTTTCCAATGAGTCAACTCTTTGCATGAGGTGGCCAAAGTACTGGAGTTTCAGCTTTAGCATCATTCCTTCCAAAGAAACCCCAGGGCTGATCTCCTTCAGAATGGACTGCTTGGATCTCCTTGCGGTCCAAGGGACTCTCAAGAGTCTTCTCCAACACCACAGTTCAAAAGCATCAATTCTTCGGCGCTCAGCCTTCTTCACAGTCCAACTCTCACATCCATACGTGACCAATGGAAAAACCATAGCCTTGACTAGAGGGACTTTAGTCGGCAAAGTAATGTCTCTGCTTTTGAATATGCTATCTAGGTTGGTCATAACTTTTCTTCCAAGGAGTAAGCGTCTTTTATTTTCATGGCTGCAATCACCATCTGCAGTGATTTTGGAGCCCCCCAAAATAAAGTCTGACATTGTTTCCACTCTTTCCCCATCTATTTCCGATGAAGTGTTCATTACCTAAGATTATTATTATATGAAAGTACAAGTTAGTCAGTTGTTTCTGACTCTTTTTGACCCCATGGACAGTAGCCCACCAGGCTCCTCTGTCCATGGGATTCTCCAGGCAAGAATACTGGGGTGGGTCGCCATTCTCTTCTCCAGGGGATCTTCCCCACCCAGGGATCGAACCCAGGTCTCCTGGATTGCAGGCAGATTCTTTGCTATCTGAGCCACCAGGGAAGTTATTATATGCCCTATAATATATCTGATTATTATAATTATTATTATTTTCACTTCACTTGTAAGAAAACTGAGGCACAGAAATATTAAGTAACTTTCTTAACAGCCAGAACAAAGCTGAGATCTGATTTGTGATATCCTGGTTGGGCATATTAAATATACAAAACACCGTTTAATATCTTCCAGTTATCAAGAGGTACTATGTCTTAGCACTTCCAATAAATCACATTAGTTCTCACAGCAATGCCGTTATGAGGTGTTATGCCAGGAACTGAAACGACTTGCCTGCTGCTGCTGCTAAGTGGCTTCAGTTGTGACTTGCGTAACGTCTCTTAATTAGTAATTGAGGGGGCTGGCTTGAACCCTCAGTAAGTGGGGAGAGAAGACACTGAACTTTGTCTATCTGACTCAGAACTCAAGTGTCAAGTGTGTTTGATGAGTTTCTGATGATCCACACCTCCTCAGCGATTCCCCTGAGGATTCTTGAGCACCTACTATGTGCTAGACTCATTGGGTGCTATCACATTTAATCCCGAGCCCTGTGAGGGTGGGGTTCTCCTTTCACAAGCGAGAATCCAAGTCTCAGAGTGGAGACGTTATTCTCTAAGATTGTTTGCCAGTAAGTGACTGATGAGAAAACCGAGATCCAGACGCATCAGATGCTCAATACTGGTTTGTAGGAATATCGTTTATTTCATGGGAGTTCAGTTCAGTTCAGTTGCTCAGTCATGTTCGACTCCTTGTGACCCCATGGGCTGTAGCATGCTAGGACTCCCTGTCCATCACCAGCTCCCAGAGCTTGCTCAAACCCATGTCCATTGCATCGGTGATACCGTCCAACTGTCTTATCCTCTGTTGTCCCCTTCTCTTTCTGTCCTCAATCTTTCCCAGCATCAGGGTCTTTTCTAAGGAGTCAGTTCTTTGCATCAGGTGGCCAAAGTATTGGAGTTTCAACATGACCCGTGCTTCCTCAGAGTTACCCTCAGGTCCCCATTCTGTTCCCCAGGGCTGGACTTGGGGGTGTGTGCCCAGGTGTCTTTGTTCTTAGACACCCCACTATAGGCAGCCTCCACAATAGCCCCTT
This sequence comes from Oryx dammah, assembly GCF_014754425.2. NCBI lineage: Eukaryota > Metazoa > Chordata > Mammalia > Artiodactyla > Bovidae > Oryx > Oryx dammah. The sequence goes on from NW_024070204.1 coordinate 9,441,042, forward strand.
CTCTCGTTGAGAACTGTGCTGTTGAGTTCCTATGTCTAATGTGCCACACAGTGGGGAAAATATGAAACCATTGAAATTAAAATGATTGCAACTAAGCTGTGGGAAATGTTTACCCCATATTATTCAGTGGGAAAAGCAGGATACCAAAAGGTCTGCATAAAAATAGAAAAGTGGATGCACAGAAATTGGAAGAAAGCGCACAAAATGAAGACAGTGTAAGGACAGCAGCATTATGGATGATTTTTTTTTTTCATTTTCAAAATTGTCTGTTAGTGTTGCTGTGTGTTTTTGGTGGGAGGATGGAAGGAATTTGCTATGGAAGTGTCATACGTTAAAAACTACGCAACCTGTAAGCGTATGGAGAGTTTTCACAAACTGAACACCCTTGTGCAGTGAACTCCCAGACAGAGAAATGGATCACTCTCAGGACTGCAGAAGTCCCACTCATGCCCAGAAGTCCCATCTCACTCTATGTTTTAATGTAAAGTTAGGAAAACCCATTCTTGGAGCACATAATGGGCTGTGCATAAGACTGCATTAGGAGACCTTGGGAACTGCAGAAACCCGAGGAAGAGATGGGCTGGTCTCCTTAGCTAGTAAGTGATGAGCATCGTTAGGGCTCCACATTCATCCTCATCTTTACTCCAGAAATGGCTGTGGTGAGGGTGCACCACTCAGCTCAGGACCAGGAGCTTGGTTACCCACGTAAATGGAGACAGGAAGAGATGAGCTGGCATCTGTCAGGAGATGTGAAGAGATACTGCAGAACGTCTAGAAATACTGCAGTCACTGAAGTCCCAGGGCCTGCTGGAGTCACCCAGAGCTGGCAGAGAACAAACACTGATGGACCTTCAACATAGGGAGAAGGGGTTTGAGCACGTGCAGAGGTGTTGAACCAACAAGAGAGAAATAGTTCAAGGACAATTAAAAAGCTGGCAAGGGCCTGGAGCCTAGGGGAGTCAGAGTCTTCCGGGTGGGGTGATTGAGCATCACCCAAAAGATCAGGGGAGAAGGGCTTGACATCAGGATGAATCCTTGGGTTAAACAGGAAAGTGTCATGAGAGTTAAACTGGAAATTTTTTCCCTCATGAGCTGCACTCTAATTCATGAAGAGCAAACTGAATTGTGGGCTGAACTGTGTCTGTCTTAACATCCATATGTTGAAACCCTAACCCTCAATGTGACTGTATTTGGAATAAGACTTTTAAAGAGGCTGTTGTGGTTGTTTAGTCGCTGTGTTGTGGTCTCTAACTCTTTTGTGATCCCATGGACTGGAGCACAGCCCCTCTGTAGCAGGGGTTCCTCTGCCCATGAGATTTCCCAGGTCAGAATACTGGAGAGGGTTGCCATTTCCTTCTCCAAAGGATCATCCCGACCCAGGGATTGAACCCAAGCCTCCTGCATTGGCAGGCAGATTCTTTTACCACTGAGCCACCAGGTAATTAAGGTTAAATGAGGCCATATGCATGGGGCCCTAATCCAATAGGACTGGAGTCCTTATCAGGAGAGGAGGAGACCCCAGGGATGCACATGTGCAGAGGAAAGGCCACACAAGGACACGATGAGAAGTTGGCCGTCCACAAGCCAAGGAGGGAGGCCTTGGGGGAAACTAAACCTGATCACACTTGGGAAGTGGACTTTCAGCCTCCAGGATTCTGAGGAATATATTTGTTGTTTAAGCCTCCTGTCTGTCATGGCGGTCTGAGCCTGCTGATATTAATAGTTTTTAACAGCCTGTATATTAGTAGCTTTGCTGACGTTTCTAAGAAAGTATGTGATTTAATCTTTGTTTCCTTTGCTTTCATTGGGTTCAGACCATGAATTCAATGTGCAGTTACTGCATCAGTTTTTATCCTATCATCTTCATGTTCCACTTGTTAAAAAAATTTTTTAATAGAGTAAGGTTTATTCTCAAAATAGAAATTTGCAATACCGCAATGTGGATGCTCATTCTGGCTCTCTCTGGCAGACGCCTGTTTAGACTTTGGATATAATTTTTAAAATTTGAACAATTGAGTCCTTGATCTGGAGCAAAAATCGTACATGACTTGGAGCTCATATTTTTTAAAATATCAAAATGATTTTTGTAAAAACAAAAGCATTCACATCTCAGTTCTTAAAAATACTATGACTTGTTGGAACACTGGAACACCAAAAACACATTTATTGACCGCCTGGTTTGGGATAAGGCACTCTGTATTTCTCTGAAACCCACTTTTCTGAGCTGTAAAATGATCAAGATGAACAACAACGGATGTAAACTGTTGGACAAAGAGCCCATGGGAGGTGTTGAATAAGTGGCTACTGCTTTCTGGAGATGGGATGAGAAGGAGGGTTTTCAGGATCCTGGAAGGCCTGGGAGCCACGGGGGCTGGACAGTAGCAGACCCGGGTGGACTTCCCTGGAGTTTTTTTCATGGAACTGGGGAAGCAGAATTGAGGTTGGCTTGGAGCCGCCTCTGGCAATCCCGGGCTTCTGCCTCCGGGGTCAGCGCTATGAGTTGTGCTATAATTTGGTTTGTCAGGGAATCGGAGGCCAGAAACCCAGCCGTTCACCCAACTGAAAGTGAGAAGCAAGGTTGACATGGAGGAGACTGCTCACACCGTTGTGTTCTCGGCAGCGCCGCCTTAGTGAAATGTCAGTGTGGGTGGGCAAGACTCTGCTCACCAGGTGCTTCCCTGGTGGCTCAGAAGGTAAAGAATCTGCCTGCAATGCCAGAGACCTGGTTTGATCCTTGGGTAAGGAAGATACCCTGGAGAGGGGAATGGCTACTCATTCCAGTATTTGTGCCTGGAGAATTCTGTGGACAGAAGAGCCTGGCGGGCTGCAGTCCAGGGCGGTCACAAAAGAGTTGGACAGGACTGAGCAACTAACACTTTTGAGCTCTGCTCAGACTCCATCCACTCAAGAAATGAAGGCAGGATGGTTGGGACCCACAGCTGTTCTGAAGTGGGCCCAGGGAAGGGTGAGTCAGAATGCCTTGCTTCTGGACTGGCGTGGGTTTATGTTGGCCCCCAGCAGGGACATGAGTGCTGGAGAAAAACAGTCCTGTCCACAGGCAGAGCAAGGCTGCCTGTTGTGGCCAGATGCACAGGCAAGACTCTGAATGTGTGACTGTAAATGAAATAGATAAACCTCAAGGACCTGTTAGAGAGCAGGGGGGTGCTCTACTCAATATCTTGTAATAGTATATATATATATATGTGCTCTGGGCAGCATGGGAGCAATATATATATATATATATATATATATATATATATATAACTTTTACTGGACACCTGAAACTAACACAACATTGTAAATCAACTGGAATTCAATTTCAAAAAATTGAATTTTCTGGTTTGGAACCTCCTTTCCTCCTTACTTTGGTGCCCATGCACTTCAGTGTCTTCCTTGGTGTCCCTGCACTGCTTGGACTGTTGTCTTGTCATTTGTTGGACCCTCCATGGGGTCCTTTATACCACTCCTTGCTGGTGGCCTTGTCTTACTACTCTCATTTTTTCATTAAAATGACTCGAGAGGTGTCTCACTCTCTGGGTTCAATGCTCCTCCTCTTGTCAATGGTCCCCAATGCTGATGACACGGAGTTGCCCAGACCTCTCATTTCAAAAGCCACCATCCGAGCTCCACCCTGAGAGGACTTGTTTCTGTAGGCCTTCTGGGTGATCAGCAAATTTCCCAGAAAACAAACAAACAAATACAAAACTTCGTGTGCCAATTAAAAAACTCTGAGGATCGGGCGGGGGTGGGATGAGTTACTGATCTCAGTCAATGTGCTCTGGGCAGCGTGGGAGCAATTCACAGACCAGAAAAACTTCGCTCTTTCTCAAGCTGTGCCCCTTGTGGGGTTGGTCTGTGGGGTGTAGATGTCCCAGGGGATCCTGGATCATTTCTAGATGCAATTCTGTGAGTATCTACCCCTGCACCCCTGCTCCCAGTGTCCTAGGGCAGCAGCACATGAAAACTCAGGAAATGCTCAGGAAGGATGAAGGATTGGTAACATTCCATCCATTCATTTTGAATAGAAACGGGAGTTGAGAATTATTTCCCAGGTAACGTGGGAGATGCTCATTTATAATAACACTAGACAGTGTTTTCTTTTTAAAAATGTTTTAATTGGAGGATAATCGCTTTACAATCTTGTGTTGGTTTCTGCCATACGACATTGCAAATCTGTCATAATTATATATGTATATATATATCCCCTGGGCTTCCCTGGTGGCTCAGAGGTTAAAGCGTCTGCCTGCAATGTGGGAAACCCAGGTTTGATCCCTGGGTCGGAAGATCCCCTGGAGAAGGAAATGGCAACCCACTCCAGTATTCTTGCCTGGAGAATTCCATGGACGGAGGAGCTTGGTAGGCTACAGTCCACGGGGTCGAAAAGAGTTGGACATGACTGAGTGACTTCACTTCACTTCACATCTATCCCCTTCTTCTTGGACCTCCCTCCTAGCCCCCTCCCATCCTGCCCGCTCTAGGTCGTCGCAGAGTGTTGGGCTGAGCTCCCTGAGTTAGACAGCAGCTTCGCGTTAGCTGTCTGTTTTACACATGGTAGTGTACACATGTCAACACTGTGTTCTCAATTCGTCCCACCCTCTCCTCTCCCCGCTGTGTCCATAAGTCTGTGCTTTGTCTCCATTTCCATTCTTCTCTGCAACTAGGTTCATCAGTAACATTTTCCTAGGTTCTGTATATATAATTTAATATATTTGTCTTTCAAACTTACTTCGCTCTGTATAACTGGCTCTACTTTCTGGGCACGCATGCTCAGTTGTGTCTAACTCTTTTTGACCCCACGGACTGTAGCCTGTCAGGCTCCTCTGTCCATGGAATTCTCCAGGCAGGAGTACTGGAGTGGGGGTCACTTCCTCTTGCAGGGGACCTTCCTGACCCAGGGATTAAACCTGTGCTTCTTACGTTTCCTGCACTGGGAGATGGGTTCCTTACCACTAGTCCCACTTGGGGCTTCCTGGGTCCGGAAATCCTCAAAAGGCAACAAAGAGTCAGGGAAGCAGGACTCTTTGTTGCCTTTTGAGGATCCACAAATATCTCTCCATCTAGCCTAATATCATCCCAGAAATGCTGTTATTACTGAACTCTACATACTGTATTAACATCATATATTTATTCACTTAAATAAATATTTAAGTGATTCAGGGCAGCAGGTGACAAGCCCTAAATTACTGACTCCCGCAGATCTATCTCATCAACTCCATAAACCACAGAAAGCCTAGGGGATCGTAGGTTGTGGAATTCTAATTCCATCACTCCAACCACTCCTGGAACCTGGAAATAGCCCAAAACTCCATGTCTTCATTCTATTTTGGAATCCGTGATCTCCACAAAATGATACAAAACAGAATGCATATTTCTAGACTTCACCTCTTTTCACAAAATGAGTAGCTGACAAAGTTTCTGAAGCTTCATCTCTCCTGCAGGGCAGGAGCAGGATTTGCGCTCTGTGGGTGTCTTATTTATTTTAGCAGGGGGCAGCAGGTTTTATCCCATATCACATACCCAACACTCTCCCTTCCTTAACCGATTCTCCACGCTTCCACACACTGTCTTTTTATTTATTTATTTTTAACCCCAAAGAATGCCATGTTCCCTGCTTGCCTCACATTCACGTTGAAGGAACAACAGCGAGACATTGGACAGAGGCGGCTATTAATACATTCTGAGTAACAAGCAGACAGCTCAGCCCAAGGCTCCCTCGGGGAAATAGAAGCCTGCAAGAAACAAGCCAGGCTGGGAAAGATCGGGGAGGGACAGCTCAGCTCGCCCATCACGCAAGACATCAAAAATAAAACCAGAATTGATGGTCTATGATTCCTTAGCTAGGTAGAAACAAAAGAAATTAAAAATATTATCTCTAAGCTTCGTGTCTGAAGAATGGCCTCTTCTCTCGCATCTGATTGCAGTGTCCTCTTTTTCTGTGTGTCCAGAAAAAGGATCTAGAGGGCCTGTGATTGACAAGTATATGAACCTGGGCTTTTGTCTTCCACCTGTCAGGGGTCAGTGATGAGGGTCCGTTCTCAGGGCTCATTGTGGGGACTGGTGCTGGGGAATTCTGGAATCAATAGGATTAATTCAACTTCCAGCTGGGACATTAAGAAACAGTGTACGCTTATGGTTTTATGCTCTCAGAGGCAAAACCTGGCCCTGGAGCCAGTCTGCCTAGTGTCAAAGTCAGCCCTGCTCCTAACTAGCATTTATAGATTGCCTAACCTCTTGGTACCTCAGTTTGTTCACCCGTGGAATGGGGTAGAGCAGAATCCACTCTGTAGATTTATTGGAAGGCTTAAGGGAGTTAAAGTAGGGAAAGTCTTAGGACAGTGCTAACCACAGATGTTGTAACTAATATTAACATTAGTGAAAGTGAATGTGTTAGTCATTTAGTTGTGTCTGACTATTTGTGACCCCATGGACTGTAGGCTTCTCTGTCCATGGGATTCGCCAGGCAAGAATACTGGAGTGGGTTGCCATTTCCTTCTCCAGGGGATCTTCCCGACCCAGGGGTTTTGAACCCTTGTCTCCCGCATTGCAGCAGATTCTTTACTGTCTAAGCCACCCTGCACCCCTTTATATTAAGAAGGATCATGATTCAGTGGAGAGAACTTTGAGGCAGGCCACTGGGGATTTGCAGCCCAGCGTCCACTTCACCCAGATATTCTATTTGAATGTAGGCACCTTCTCCAACCTTCTGAAACCCACCCAGATCTGTCAACTGGGAGTAGTGATGCCTGGCTTGTGTGTGGATTTCCCTGGGTTGCCGTGAAGGTAACATTAGATGAACATGCCCGTGGTTCATAGCAGATCTAACAAGTCATGATTTTCTGCTGTCAATATCTGATTCATCTTTCTTTCCTTCCTGCCAGGTGGCTCAAATCCAATTCAGGCCTCAAATTGGACTGCAAAGGTGGGACTCTGAGATGTTAGCTTATTGGGCTGCACCTCCATTCAGCTCACTGGGCCCGGGATGTTCTGGATTATTAGAAATCTTGTGAGTTTATTACAAAATCCCATTTTAAATTGATGTGGTTCGATCTTGCATCTTCGATGTGGTGTGTGTCAAACACCGAATATATCCCTCATCACCATCTGACACAATGTGGAGTAACTTGCTAGCTGTTGATGTATCATAATACACTTCTCTTCTCTCTGGAACAGAAACTTTATATTTTATGGATTTGGGAGGCTGGGGTGTAGGAGAGAGAGTCAAGGGTAGAGATTAGAAATGTCCCTTTCCTGGAGATGGAGGTGGGTACCATAGTTACAGCAGGACCGTTGGCTTAGCCAAGCAAAATGAAGACAGAGAAAAAAGGAGAAGACGACTCAGACCCCGGTTTACGTTATGTCCCCACACGGAGCAGGAAAGCGTCCAAGCCTGCTGATGCCACCAAGAGGGCACTGGGCCCACCATGGAGTCAGCTGTGTTTATTCAGAGGTGGGCTGGTTTGAGTCTATCTGGTGAATATCACCGTCCCCACTAGGAACGGTGTTGCTTTCTGCCTCCCATTTATCAGCTCGTTCCCTACAGGTGCTCCGTCCTGGTTTTGCTTTGTTCAAAATACATCTCTTAGCCCCTTCAACAGCATAGATGGAGTGGACAAGAAATTCTGACCATTACTCCCTGGACATAAATCATCTTGCAGCAGAACTGTGTTCCCTCCAGGAGAGGCGTGAATGTGTTGGAGGAGAGACCCTCTCAAGACAAATGGCACCAAGCGCAGTGATGACGCCTGAGACAGATGGTCAAGGAGGGCTGCTTTGAGCCCAGTGCTGACTGCCCGGCTGGTGGGAGCTTTCCAGAACAGTCACTCTGAGGTACTGGGGAGTCAGGGGGAGTCTGGTCCTCACTCTGTTCTTTTTGTCCCTGGGGGAAGTGAAGAAATTAAGGCCAGGAAGGAGGATCTTCAGTTTTCACTCATTCATTCATTCACGGAATCATCAGATCCATACTGATGCTGGGCTAGCACGTGATCGTGTGGGTGACTGGTTTTTCCAGCCAACCTCTGTCTGCTGGGTCTGTCCCAGCATCTGTTGCCTTGGCTATGCCAGATGTTAACTATTGTGAATTTCACCTCAAGAATCAAATTTTGTCGAGTACTCACTGCTCTCTAAGCATAAGGGTAAGTCCTGGAAATATCAAAACGAATGGTCTCATGCTTGTCTTCAAGGAAAATACAAACTAGTGGAGGACACAGAGCTGCTTAAAGAAAAATAAAAAGACACCAAATTTGAAATAACTAGAAGACATGCCAGGATACAGGGTTTGAAGGGCTGGAGGAGCCTTTCTAAAACAGGACAGGGTAGTGGGAACTTGAGAAAACAAAAGAAGGAGCCCCCAAATCATGGGAAACCATGGTCTGTTTGGGAAATGGCCCCGTTCAGTGTGGATCTGCATGGGGGCACTGGGGCAGACCAAGCTGGGCCTGGGGAAATGGCTCGTAGCATGCAAGGGTTTGAATTGATTTTTCATAATTCCTTTGCTAACATTTCTAAGCAGCAGAGTGACAGGATTGTATTGGGTTTGCCAAAAAGTTCATTGGGCTTTTCCATAGCATCTTATGGAAAAACCTAAACAAGCCCAAAGAATGTTTCTGTGCTGTCTCTCTGTGTTTAAGTGGGCCAGTAAAAGTTGTTAAGAAAAGGAGGACTTCCCTGGTGGTCCAGTGGTTGAGAATCTGCCTTGCAACGCAGGGGATTTGGGTTCGATCCCTGGTCAGGGAAGTAAGATCTCACGTGCTGCAGATCAACTAAGTCCACACGCCACAACTAAGGAGAGCATGGGCTGCACGAAAGATCCCATGTGCCAGAGTTAAGGCCTGACACAGCTGAAAAAATAAATAAAGATGCTTTCAAAACAGTCAAGGAAAGAGCCCAGGCCATCAATGGAACGATTTCTTCCCTAACAAAACCTGGAGAACAGTTTTATCTTTTCTCCTTTAGCAGAGGATTACTGATTTGCTTGTGACTCAGGGAAACATACCCACCAGACTCATCTCTCCAGCTCTGCTGAGTTTGACTTGTTTTCCCTCCTGGGGTCAAAGATTGTTTTTTTTTTTTTTTTAATTTTACTTTACAATTCTATATTGGTTTTGGATTGTTTTGATTATTTCATTCTTTCTGCAAACTAAGGGAGGGTATTAGAAAACTTTGGCTGATGATAGAGTTCCTTTTGCTATGGTTTAACACTCAGTAACATTCTCAGGGAAAGACAAAATGTGCTAATGAGATTCTTTCAAAAAGCAAGATAAAAGGGTTTTTGGCAGAAAGGAACTGAAGCCTTGGGTTTATCATTGAGTAAAAAGGGAGAAGGGAGGCAGGTAGTCACCAGCCTACCTTCAAGTGGAGTCCAGGGATCTCAGATGTGACTGGTGACGAATGCTCTGCTTTAGCTCAATCTTTGCACACTTTGTTCTTAAATAAAGGCAACACAAAAGAAGCCACTTTAAAAGAAGATCGGGTTAAATGGAGGCTATTGAATCCAATGAAAGCTGACTTCATTTTAAAGCATCTGCTCGCTCTGTGCCATCTCACTGTACAGGGCTCAACCACTGGCCTTGCACACTCGGAGTGCAAGGATTGGGAGGAGCTGGGATGAGTCAAGTGAGGCAGAAGGAACGCAGGAAACTGGCTGATTTGTGTGTGTGTGTATGTGTATGTGTGTGCACTTGTGGGCTTCCCTCGTAAAGAAATCAGCCTGCAATGCGGATGCGATCCCTGGGTGGGGAAGATCCCCTGGAGGAGGGCATGGCAACCTACTCCAGTTTTCTTGCCTGGAGAATCCCACGGACAGAGAAGCCTGGTGGGCTACAGTCCATGGGGTCATAAAGAGTCAGACAGGACCGAAGTGACTTAGCCTGCAGTGCGTGCACTGCGCCTTGGCCATTTGATCTGTCACGCCTAGATGTGCATCTGTAAGTTATGAATCTCTACTGTCTGTGTGACGCTGCACTGAACAACAGAGAAATAAAAGTAAATCAAAGGACATATCCTTTCCTTCATCTAACAGAGAGACAGATCCACTCAGAATAACTTCTAGACACCTCTGCACCTATTTCAAATGAAGTGAGCTGCTTAGGAATTGAAGGAGATAGCTTCAGAAGAGCAGGCAGGGAGCAAACTGAGATGCTTTGCATATTATGACCGCGCATAAGAGTCAAGAGTTGCCCCATCATTCTCAAGAGATAGGTAGGCTGCCTCAAGAAGGTCAACCCCATGTGTAAAAGGCATTAATTTCTTTTTTTTTCTGATCATCCTGAGTTAGTGCTATCTTACCTGATCCTGAACTCACAACATCTTGCTCAGCATCGAGTCAGTTCAGGAAGCCACAAGGTCAGGTCTTCTACAATGGCTGATTCCCATGTCACCAGCCTGGGGGTGGAGTGTAGACCCATTCAGTGCTGGAAACAGCTCCAGGAGCTCTTCTGGCTGGCAGGCAATCTGCGGAATGTTTCAGATTCAGTTTTTCCTCCATGAACACATCTCACACACATTTTCCAAATTTGGAAATCACATATATTTTCAAATATACTCACTTGAACCCCATTCTGCTCCGAGTAAAATCCATCCTTCTTCCCAGGAACAGTTGGGAAGACTCAGGAATTCCTTAGCCTTTTCCTACTCTCTCTTAATCACCATATTAGCTACCACTAGCTCGGGACTGTCATGCAGTTTGCTCTGTCTGCGGTCTATGCTGGCTCTTCTGTGAGTGGCCACCTGCCATCCCGAGAGCCTCCCTTTAGCTGCTGCCACCTCCCCTCTTCCTCTCTTTCCAGCAGCCTTTCTTTCTTTTTTAAAACAATAATTTTATTTATTTATTTTTGGTTGTGCTGGGTCTCCGTGGTACATGGGCTTTTCTCTAGTTGCGGTGCTTGGGGCATGACTTCTGGGGCACTTGGGTTTCAGGAGTTGCAGTATGTGAGCTCAGTAGTTACAGCTCCCCAGATCTAGAGCACAGGCTCAATAGTTGCAGTGCAGGGGCTTCATTGCTCTATGGCATGTGAGATCTTCCCAGACCAGGGATTGAACCTGTGTCTCCTGCACTGGCAGGCGGATTCTTTACCACTGAGCCAGCAGGCAAGCCCCACCAGCCTTTCTTGGGCTACCATACCAGCACATACTCACACTCTAATATGAGGTACATCACTGAAGTTTCAGCCCCTGACCCAAGATCTCTGTCTTCCCAGGTTGGTTGATAGTGGCTACATCTACTGCCTTCAAAGGAACCCTCTTTCAACTCCCAACCCCTCCCTCTTTGAAGAGGTTTGCCTGATGGTCCCCTAAAAGAAATTTCACTGAAATGTAGTCCATCATTCATCTTTCCCCAGACCTGGGTTATTTAACCTATGAGTAAGATATCACCCTAGACTGTTTTTAGCCAAGTCCAGTGTGGTTCCTATTATAGACTCTCATTTGCAAGTGAATCTGAGTCCTGCCAATCTATTCAGGTATCTCCAGGCTTGCAGCTCCCAATGGTTTCAGGGGGAGCCTACCTGAGCTGGAACACTGACAGGCATACTTATCTGCCCCCCTGCAGGACCAGTGATGGTCAGCTCAAAGAAGTCTGAATCCACAGAAGAGGGACTCTTCTAAAGGAACAGAAGAGTCCTAACCTCTAACTGAGATGAAGTTCGACTAAAATCATTGACATCAGTTCAGTTCAGTTCAGTCACTCAGTTGTGTCTGACTCCTTGCAACCCCATGGACTGCAGCATGCCAGGCTTCCCTGTCTATCACCAACTCCCTGAGCTGCTCAAACTCATGTCCACTGAGTTAGTGATGCCATCCAACCATCTCATCCTCTGTCATCCCCTTTTCCTCCCACCTTCAATCTTTTCCAGCATCAGGGTCTTTTCCAGTGAGTCAGTTCTTTGCATCAGCTGGCTAAAATATTGGAGCTTTAACTTCAGCATCAGTCCTTCCAGTGAATATTCAGGATTGATTTCCTTAGGATTGACTAGTTTTCCTTTAGGATTTCCTTTCAGATTTACTGAGCATGGCTCCCGCATATCAGAACAAGACCCAGTTACCTCCACAGTCAGTTTTTCCCATCAGGAATCTTCCATAAGCTTCTTATCCTTATTCATCAGAGGGCAGACAGAATGAAAACCACAATCACAGAAAAGTAACCAAACTGATCACATGGACCACAGCCTAGTCTAACTCAGTGAAACTATGAAAGCCACGCTGTGTAGGGCCACCCAAGATGAACGGGTCACGGTGGAGAGTTCTGACAAAACGTGGTCCACTGGAGAAGGGAATGGCGAACCACTTCAGTATTCTCGCCTAGAGCACCCCATGAACAATATTAAAAATTGTTGACATAGCCATCCCCAAAGAGAGCAGTGGAACATCTCCTGGTAAAGTGTCTGTGATCAAGGACTTCAATAATGGCAAGACATGCTTTGTGTTTGCATGACCAAGAGATGCTTTGGGGTGGCAACCCTGGAACAAAGGACTGCATGGCCTCAAAAGAAGATTCTGCTAGCTGCTTTAGGTGTAAGGTTAGGTTGTTGATTTGTTGGTCTCTGGTTTCTTGAGGTAGGCTAGATTCCAGTTGAGATCTCTTTCCAAACAGAGAGCTTCTCAGGCTTCTTGCGTCAGTCTCTCAAGAGTCCCAGCAATGAAGACTCCATCAGAAGTTGCGAATGGCCAGCCCAGGCCTAAAATCCAGCAGGTATCATGTGTCTCATGACTCCCAGCCCACTTCACTTGCCCTTGAATCTGGTATGCACCCTGATCTGGGTGACTCAGTCACAGTTGCTGCCCTCAGGGGTTATTGGCCAAGGGGATGGGGTCCATGGGGAGTGGGCCACACAGCGATGCCCAGCAGAGCATGAGCCTCCACCCTTGTGGCAAATATTGCCAATTTCTTCTCGAGCCTCTTCCTGCTCTGGAAAGCCATCAGACTAACAACCCTTGTGGGCATGGCCAAACCTTGTTTGCCTGCCCCTTGTCAGCACCCTTGGCCAAGCACTGACATTGCCTGGGCACTTGGCCTTTGCTGTTGCTGCCACCAGCCCCGCCCCCCTCTTGCACTGAGTCCACCTGCTGGACCAGGCATGGCTGCCCCTCGACAGTTCCAAAATATTTCTGCTCTTCTGAGCTCTCACTGCCCTCCAGCAGAGGAAGTTACAGAATGTCGTCTTCTCCGTCATTTTAGTGTCTGCCTGCTTGACTCCCGAGGAACTGGGGTGGGGGGGAATGGTTGTGTCCGCTCTGAGCCTGCGTGGGACAGATCCCAGACTGTCCTTTTGGAGCCCTTGATACACTTCTTTGGAGAATTAGGGAAAATGCCAGCACAGAGCCAAGCAGTGGTTCCGTCTGTTCCTGTATTATAGATGCCTCAGCAGCCAACCTATCAGTGGCCTCCTCTCTCAAAGCATATTGCAATCTCCTGTTTTCGGCAAGGTTCTTGCCAGAGTCCTATATCATCTCCAAACAGCCTCGTGAATCACCCTGTGGCTTTGGTCCACAGAGCTGTGCAGGCTAATTGCTGCATCGATGCTAAGTGTAGGGTATAGCATCTGGGGTATTTAGCCTTTATTAATTGTCTCAGAGTAATTAATGTATGTATTTATTCATCCATTGAAGCAGCACTCATTGTAAATCTACTGTGATCTAGGTTAAGTGACAAGCAGGGTTCAGCTAAATTTGAGACAAATTTCCTATGTTCTGGAAGCTTCTGATCCAGATGGCCAAGTTCATATGGAAATACGTGGAACCACCCTTGCCTCCATCCTCACTAGCTGTGGGACCCTGGGGAACTCTTTGAAAGCCTCTGGGCTTCAGTTTCCTCAGTAAAATGGAAATTTAAAATACGTGGGAGACTTCCCTGGAGGTCTAGTGGTGAAGATTCCATAATTCCATTGCAGGGGGCAGGGCTTCCATCCCTGTTTGGGGAACTAAGATCCCAGAAGCCACATGGCATGGCCAAAGCTGGGGTGTGGGAGACAGAGAGAGAAGGACAATTCCATCATAGTGATTTGTACAGCAACAAAGAAAATAAAGTGTTTACTCTAAAAATAATAATAAAATAAAATTCGTGTGAAAATGGCAGGTTTTCCAGAACATTCTCAGAAGGGACCATCACACATGCTGCCTCAGCTTACCATGAGCACACATACCTATGGGCACAGCTCAACTAGGTGGGTCTTGCAGGGGCTGATGCAGTGAGGTCCCAGGACTCATCCTAACCCCCCAAGATGCTATGAAAAGAACCAACAGGCAAATTCCCAGGCAGGATGGTCTTGATCTTTGGCTGGGGTTTCTCTGGAATGAACAGACATCATTGGGCATGTGCTATTGGCAAAACCCTGTGTGTTCTTCCCAAAGAGAGTGAGCGGGCGGGGAGAGCCTCGCTCTGTCCTCACTGACCTGAGTGCTTTGTTGAGGAGATGGACACACCCATGGGGCAAGTGACTCAGAGAGCAAAGTACTGAGGAGGTAAGTGAGGACCCCAGGAACCCTAAATCCTGGGCTTCCACCCTGCAGCATGGCAGCTGTGTTCTCCCATGTTACTTTAGGGCTGAAGCTAAATAATCTAAAGATAAAGAATTCCACTGGACCTTGGAGCAGGAGGATCATTGCAAGGGCCAAAGTGAGCGAGCTGGACAAGAGATCTTGTAACACTGTGTTCTCAAACTTGAGAGATATATAGACTCTACAAAAATATTTTGACCCTGTAGGGTTGACTGAAACTCTTTTTATTGTAAAACTATTTAAATATAAGCCTGAAACTGAGTATAAATATTTAGGATTATAGCCTAGCAGATTTATGGCTGATACATGAACGAAACCAGGAAACCAATAACATTCACATCTAATGTGATTTTCTTTCTTTCTTTTTTTTGGATGGGTACTGTTTTCTTGAAGCTAAATTACTTACAATGGTCTGAAGGAGAGATTTATGATTTCTTCTTGTGAACTTGTCTTGAGATTTTCCCCAGGATGGGCCAGCTTTTGAGTGACTATCGCTGTGAACAGTCTGCCGTGTGGTGATTAAAAGATGTGAAAAGCCCGAGGTTCCTGCTCAGGACTTAGTGAGCCTTGGTCAGGTTGCTTAACTTCTCTGTCCCTTGCTGTCTTCATCTGGAAAATGAGGAATGAAAAGGTAGAGCTTGCCTCTTAGGGCTCTAGTAAGAGTGAAAGCACGTGAAGGATGTGTGTGCATGTTCAGTCGTGTCCAGCTCTTTGAGACCCCGTGGTCTGTAGCCCGCCAAGCTCCTCTGTCCATGGTTCTCCAGGCAGGAATAGTGGGGTGGGTTGCCATGTCTTTCTTCAAGGGATCTTCCTGACCCAGGAACTGAACCCATGTCCTTGCATCTCCTGCATTGGCAGGCAGATTCTTTATCACCAACATTACCCGGGAAGTCTGTATGTGCATAAATGACATACATAAAACACTTAGAAGAGTCTCTGGTACAGAGTATTAAGCAAGGTCACAATTAGTGCCAATTATGACTTTTAAATGTTCTTTAATTCTTATTTGATGTTTTAATTTTTAAAGTCAAATTTTTACATTGGAGTAACTTTACAGAAGTTGGAAAGACAATAAAGAGTTTCCATATACCCATCACTTAGTTACCTTTAGTGTCAGCTTTTGACCCCGCCATAGTGTATTTGCTACCAAAACACAACACTGGTACTTTACTAATAACTACACTCCAGACTCTGTCCAGATAGCACCTGTTTTTACACTGATGTCCCTTTTATTTCCAAGATTCCATATTTCTTCCACTTAGTCTCCTCTTGCCTGTGACAGTTTCTCAGTCTGGATGAATTAAAGAGTCCTTAACTCATTTTATTTACTTACTTTAATTAATTTTTATTGGAGTATAGTTGTTTTGCAATGTTGTGTTAGTTTCTACTGTACAGCAAAATGAACCAGTCATCCACATACATGTATTTCCTCCCTTTGCACTTCCTTCCCATTCAAGTTACCACAGAACCCTGAATAGACTTTCCTGGGCTACACAGCATATTCTCACGAGTTATCTGTTTTATGCATAGTATCAGTAGTGTATGTATGTCAGTTCCAACCTCCCAATTCCTCCGACCTCCTTGTCCCCCTTAGTATCCATATATTTGTTCTCTACATCTTTATCTCTAATTCTGCCTTGCAAATAAGATCATCTACACCATTTTTCTTGATCCCACACATATGCATTAATCTACAATATTTTCCTTTCTCTTTCTGATTTACTTTGTTCTGCATGATGGTCTCTAGGTCCATCCATGTCTCTACAAATGATCCAATTTAATTTTTATGGCTGTGTAATATTCCATTGTATATATGTACCATATCTTCTTTATCCATTTCTCTATTTATAGACATTTAGTTTGTGTCTGTGTCCTGGCTATTGTAAATTCGGCTGCTATGAACTTTGGGGCACAACGTCTTTTGGAATTATGATTTTCTCTGGGTATACACATGAGCTCACTTTAAATCAATGATGTGTTATCTCCAGAAGCCAATTAACAAGTAACTGGCCCCCCAAATCATGAAATCTAAAAATACCTTTTCATTAAAAAACGGCATCATTGCATATTTGCCAGTATGCTCGTGGCCCTTGATTTGTCCTAAGTGGTGGAGCTGGCACTGTTCTTGCCCCATGGTTTTCTGTTCAAGCCACTGTAAAATCTCCATGTGGTCTACGCCAGGACTCTGCTCTTTATCTCAAACAAACATAAACACAAGAACAGACACACAGCCTGAACACGTGTGGGCCTGCATCATCATCATCCAGGTAATGATAACGGTACTTTCTAAAAAGATGATAAATATATCAAGCATTTAAAATTCTATGGGATTTAGGTCCTGTTTGAAGTAACTTGTTACAGGAATTCAGGGACAAAAAGCAGATAATGTTGTTTGAGTGAATAGCCAAGACCTTTGAAGTATTGTCTAAGAAACTTCAAGATGCTGAAGATCAAGCTGAGCCCTTTAAGAATGGTATTTTTAAATCCTCAGTGCCCACCTACGGTGGCACATCTTTAGGGTGGAAAACTAAGGTTTAGAAATGAATTTGTTAAGCATCATTGAAGGAAATGAAAGAACCCAGATTATCTGGTTTACTGGCCTGTAAAGCCACGCTTCTTACCCTTTATTTCGATGCCTTTCCTGGGAAGGATGTGGAAGAGTAACACATAAGCGGAAACTGATATAATCTTGGTTTTAAAGACTAAAGCAAACCTGTTGTGTCTGCCCTTTGCCCACCATCAGGGGAGTCTTTGTGTTAGACCACAGCACTGAGCTGGAGAGAGCAAATTCCTCAGTTATGTTTTTAACCATCTCACCATCCCTCCTCCCAGCCCCCGCTTCCGATAAACACAAACCAGATCTCATTCTACCAATTTGTCTATCTGTTTTTGAAGTCTGTTGACCTACGTTAGCTCCCGCTACAAGACAAGGTGATCAGATATTTCTATATATTAATATTACTAAAGGATCACCCTGATAGGTCTAGTTACCATCTGTCACCACCAAATTCCCAAATTTGAGGTAAAACAAAGGGAGAAGGAGAAGATAACGATCTTAACGAAGTTATGAGTGCAACTGATATTAATTCAGCTTAAAGCTGGCCACAGTCAGTGTTCCAGAAATCCATGTTGAAAAGTGATCATCAACCTTCAGTTGTATGGAGCGGGGGTTCTGCGTCATTTATCGTAGTTCCTAAAGCACGAAGATGGAGAGTTTGTGGTTAACTATTGACTGGGAACTATTACAAAGTGATAACAAACATCATTCTGCATGCATGCATGCTAAGTTGCTTCATTTGTGTCTGACTCTTTGCGACCCTATGGACTGTAGCCCATCAGGCTCCTCTGTCCATGGATTCTCCAGGCAAAAATACTGGAGCGGAGTGCCATGCCCTCCTCTAAGTGATCTTCCTGACCCAGGGATCAAACCCTGGGTCTCTAGTGTCTCCTGCATTAGCAGGTGGGTTCTTTACCACTAGAACCACTTGGGAAGCCCAAACATTACTTTACTGCTAATAAAAACTACACTTAAAACAATATGGGCCTGCTTTTTTATTATTATTATTATTTTTGGGCCTGCTTTAAAAAGTTAAGAATGACTTACAGCAGTGTAGTTCTGCTACGGCATCAAAAGCCATGGTTCAGAATTTTCTACAGGTTGACTTTGACCCCGCTGCTACAACTGAGATATTGGATTTTTTACTTCCCTGCATAAAACTTTTCCAGCCAATAATCTCAATTGACCTGTATTGTCTATCTCAGGGCAGGAGCTCATCAACATTAGGAAAGAAATATGAGGTTTTTTATCGTTCTTCTCTTAAAACCCTGCTGTACAGAAAGCTATTTTTACTTTATTTTTTCCCCTTGAAATTTCTTTGTTAGTTTTTTCTTTCTTAGCAAGAATATAGCTTGTTACTCTCAGTCTCTGACCAGCTGAAAATGTACTATTAGGCTTATTGAGGTTGTCATAATTCAGATAGAAGATTGGCAATTTCTCCTCATTCTGCTATTTTTAACTTGAATAACCATAGCAGGACCACTCAAGGAGGTGGTTTTATTTCATTTGGAAAGGGTCTGAAAAAAATTCCAGCTTCCACAAATAAAACACACATTGTATAGGTGATGGCTGAATATGTCTTCAGTTTACATAAGAATGATTTTATCTGCAGCCGGAGAGATATCTGACCATGGGGTGTTGTCACTGCAGTGGTTGTAAGACAATGTCATCTTTAGATTTCATTCCTCAAAATGAAAAGAAAATCATCGAAAGGGGAAAATTAAGAAAACAGTCAAAGAAAGACCCCATATCCCACCTCAAACCCATGCTTTTCTGGGAGAGTTCTTTAGTGTCATCAGGGAGCCGATCCTTCATAGGGTCTATAAATTATTCTAGACTGCAGCCTCTCTCTTCTTTCCTGATGTTTGTTCAACCCTGTTAACCACTGGGGCGAGCACAAATGGGAAAAATCTGGACAACCTGACTCGTTCTGAAATGTGGACGCAAACATCTTCCCTGCAGGGTTGTCAGATAGAATACGGCAGTGGATGTAAAAAAATAATGCTGAGGATCAGGCTCCAGGAATGTAAGTGTGGCTTAATGTGAGAAAACCTGTTAATATAATAAGTGTGTCCTTTTCAAACACGAAATGAGAAAAATTATATGACTTTCTTCGTATGTCAAAAAATATTTACCAGGCCCTGAGTTGTTCATAAAGTAGATGGCAAGATACTTTGTTATATGATATGAGATAAAATATCAGGCATGTATTTTATACAGGGTAATCACATGTGTGTGTACATATCACACAATCTGTTACTGTATATGCATATCATGTAATATTACACACCTGTCAGTCACATGTATATGCACATTGCAATAGACACACACATCACTCTATTCCACACCTGGAAGCCTACCACTGAATCAGAACAAGAGCCAGCATCATATTTGATGGTGAAACATTAGAATAGACTACTTTTTAAATAATTTTATTTATTTTTGGCTGTGCTGGGTCTTCGTTGCCACTCCGGCTTTCCTCCAGCTGTGGCGAGTGGGAAGCTGCTCGCTAGCTGTGGTGCTCGCCTCCTCATTGCAGTGGCTCCTCTGTTGCGGAACACGGCCTCTAGGATGCATGGGCCTCTGTAGCTGCAGTTCCCCGGGTCCAGAATGTGGGCTCAGTAGGGGTGGTGCAGGGGCTTAGTTGCTCCGAGGCAAGTGGGGTCCCCCCGGACCAGGGATTGAAACCCCGTCTCCTGCATTGGCAGGTGGATTCTTTACAGCTGAGCCACCAGGAAGCCCCTAGAACAGACTACTTTAATCACTACCGTTTAACCTTGTTCCAGAAGTGCTACTTAATAAAATTAGAGAGAAATTTAAACTAGAGTTCTATATCCCAGTAAGACAAAAGCAGTAATCCCTTTCAGATGATGTGATTATCTACCTGGAAAACCCAACAAAACCCCGTGGAATAACTCTTAGAAACAACAAGATAAGTGAGTAAATTGTCTGGTTACAAAATGAGCTACAAAGAGCTATAGCATTTTTACTAACAAATTAGTATAAAATATTGTAGATGCAGAACAATACCAGAAAAATGAAATAAACACCTGCGTACCCACCATCTGGCTTAAGAAATTTTAAAAAGCTGCTGATACGGTTGGAGTTCTTTGTATTTCCCTCCTGATCACCTCCTTGCCTCAGAGGTAATCCTCAGCATGGATTTGATGTGTGTCATTTTTGTGCAGCTTGAATACAAGCATAATTTTTTGTTGTATGAAAGCAAAAAGTCATTGTGCTTTGCAGATTCTGCATTTTTCGCAAAAGGTTTGTGATAGCCCTGTGTTGTCAGATGACGGTTAGCATTTTTTTAGCAATAAGGTATTTTTTAATTAAAATATGTACTTTGTTTTACAGACATAATGCTATTACATACTTAGTAGACTACAGTATAGTATAAACATATTTTTTATGTGTACCAGGAAGCCGTAAAATTCATGTGACTCATTTTATAGTGGTGGTCTGGAACCAAACCCATAATATCTCAGAGGTATATCTGTGCTTTCATTAAATTATACGAGCTTCTAAATTCTATTACTGTTGGTTTGATGTCCACCGAAAAGGCATTCTACCTGAAGGGTTCTTTATCAAGCTTGCCTATGTGGGTCAGCATCATGTTTGCAGAGCTCCCTGAAGTGGATGCCTGGGACTCAAGTACATGCATCTCATTGCTACGTACTAATCCAGAGCATATATATGTATGGCCTTACTTATCCCGTCATTTGCTGTCATGAACTCTCACGTACATGTTCCTTTTCAGAAATGTGAGTGTTGCTGCAGACCCCAGGGATCTAGAGTGTGTACCAGGAACTGGGCTGAATCCATATCTTCATCTTTTCTAGAACAGAACCCCATTGCACTCAATTCTTGTTTGCATCAGAAGGATATACAAGTGCTCATTGCTTCCATATCCTCGTTTTGATCAACCCCCCCCCTTTTTTTTTTACTCAATCACCAATAAATAGAAAATATAACAGAAATACAACATCTCATTCACAATAGCAGTGATCAAATTGTTAGGAATAAAGTTAACAAGCCATGTGGGGCAGGAACTATGTGAACACTAAAACAGTTTTTTTAAAAAAAAGAATACATAGACTTGAGTAAATAAAGAATGACAGATACAGTTTCGTAAAGTGGAAAGATAAAATTTTTAATCTAAATTATTCTATGAATTCAGATCCTAACGCCATTTCCCCCCAAGTATTTAAATAGACTATATGTAAGAAAGTAGCCATGATTTTTTTTTTTTAAGCAATCTGAAAGGGGCTAAAACTAGTCCTGTTGTTGGTGTTCAGTCACTAAGTTGTGTCCTGCAAGTTTCTAAGTTATTTTAATGCACATTTAAAGCAGTACAGTGCTAATCCAGGAAAAGAAAATTGGTAACTGAAAAGATGACTCTAAAAAAAAGACTCATGTGTACAAGAAAAAAATGGCAACTCAATTATTGGATAAAAGATCTATTTTGTAAATATTAATTGGCATTTTTGGCTAACAATTTAGAAATAAACAAATTTGGACCTCTACCTCACAATTTACACACACATACAATTCAGAAGAATTAAATATTTTAATGTGAAAATTAAAGCTAAAATGATTGGGCAAAAGCTTTGGTCATTATGTCTGTGGTCCTGGGCTTGAAAGCAGGAAATACCAAAGAGAAGGTCTGATTACATCAAAATGAAAAATTTTAGTTCAGTGATAAAACCTATGTCTATGAAGAAAAAGAATAGGAAAAATATTTTTAAAAAGGATTACTTTGGCCACCTCATGTGAAGAGTTGACTCATTGGAAAAGACCCTGATGCTGGGAGGGATGAGGGGCAGGAGCAGAAGGGGACGACAGATGATGAGATGGCTGGATGGCATCACCGACTCGATGCACATGAGTTTGGGTGAACTCCGGGAGTTGGTGATGGACAGGGAGGCCTGGTGTGCTGTGATTCATGGGGTCACAAACAGTCGACATGACTAAGTGACTGAACTGAACTGAATCATTGAAACATAGAGTTTTTAAGGATGTAAGGAAAAGAAACACCATGATAGAAAAAACAATCCAAGTTCACAAACAAGACATTTATAAAAGACAAATTGTAACAAAGTCAGTAATTAAGAGGTGTATTAAAGCAATAAAATACCAAAGAATGGTGAAGTTGTGGGAAATGACAATTATAAACTCACCGCACACTTTTGGAGGGAAATTCGTATGTGTTTGTAAAGCTAGACTGTGCACACTCCTGACACAGAAGTTCCATTTCTAGAAATTCATCATCAGGGAAATAGAGGCAGGAGTGAACAAGTGGGCAGCAGAGCGTGGAATGTGAGCTTGCACACTGGGCATCAGACAGGCCAGGGTTTCAGTCCCAGGAAGACAACTTCTAAACCAGTCCAGGTTTGATGCCTGATACAGGATGCTCGGGGCTGGTGCACTGGGATGACCCAGAGGGATGGGATGAGGAGGGAGGTGGGAGGGGGGTTCAGGATGGGGAACCTGTGGCAGACTCATGTCAATGTATGGTACAATCAATACAATATTGTAATTAGCCTCCAATTAAAATAAATAAATTTATATAAAAAATAAATAAATAAACCTTGGTCTCTTCATGAGTTCATTTTAGTTCAATTCAGTTCAGTCACTCAGTCGTGTCCAACTCTTTGAGACCCCATGGACCGCAGCATGCCAGGCCTCCCTGTCCCTCACCAACTCCCAGAGTTTACTCAAACTCATGTCCATCAATCAGTGATGCCATCTGACCATCTCTTCCTCTGTCGTCCCCTTCTCCTTCTGCCCTCAATCTTTCCCAGAATCAAGGTCTTTTCCAATGAGCCAGCTCTTTGCATCAGGTGGCCAAAGTACTGGAGCTTCAGCTTCAACATCAGTCCTTCCAATGAACACTCAGGACTGATCTCCTTTAGGATGGACTGGTTGGATCTCCTTGGAGTCCAAGGGACTCTCAAGAGTCTCCTGCAATGCCACAGATAATAATTTATCACTCCTTAGAGTTGTTATGAGAATTAAACGAAGCCATGCGCGTCGAGCACTTCACAAAACACCTGACATACGTGCTCTATAAATTTTTGCTATTGTTGTTGTCATTGCTGTTTAGATCTATCCATATTGTTCAGCTTTTCAGGCATTGAGATGCTGATGCAAAGTAGTGTTTATTGACACAAGAAGATGTCTAAGATACAGTATTAAGTGAAAATGCAAATTATAAACTGCAACTGTAATATGATACTTTCCTGAAATATACAAAATCTCCCTGCATCAGTGTGAGGGGTGCTAGAGATTAGCCATTTAATCCTTATCTACCTAAATGGGCACAAAAATTTTGGAATGAAAATATGAGCACAGAGAAAAGTATTTTATGACTTTATCTTAAAGACTGAACCTAAAAATTTTGAGAAATTATATATTTTATTCATGACAAAATTTAAAATACAATGGCAACTAAGCTCTAATTTTAAAAATAATGAATCCTGAACTCTGTTGGCATCCTTTTCCTACAAATTGTGGATGTTGTTGCTGCTATTTTTTATTTGCCACGTGGTGTCTGATACTTTTTCAACCCCATGGACTGTAGCCTGCCTGGCTTCTCTGTCCATGAGATTTCCCAAGCAAGAATTCTGGAGTGGGTTGTCCTTTCCTCCTCCAGGAGATCTTCTCGACCCAGGGATCGAACCCATGTCTCCTGCATTGGCAGGCAGATTCTTTACCACCGAGCCACCAGGGAAGTCCACCAAGTGTGCGTGGCCAACTATGAAGCACTTGGCGTGTGCAGGCACTTTGTAGGCACAGAAGACAGAG
Organism: Oryx dammah; assembly: GCF_014754425.2. Lineage (NCBI taxonomy): Eukaryota > Metazoa > Chordata > Mammalia > Artiodactyla > Bovidae > Oryx > Oryx dammah. Next base: position 9,464,896 of record NW_024070204.1, read on the forward strand.
CAAGCAGGGAACAAAAGGAAGGCTTCCCTGGAGGTCACTCTCTACGGGGGAAGACAGATGAGAAGAAATCGACAATCAGGTCAGCGCTAGAAGAAGAAGACATCCTGATTGTGGGTGCAGAAGATCACCGGGGAGAGGAAAGGGAAGGACTGTCTGCTAAGGGGAAGGGTTGACTTGCAGAAAACGGGGAGGTTGCCTGAGGAAAGGATGCTCCAGGCAGAGGGAGCAGCAGATGCAAGGAGCAGAGGCCAGGACTGAGTCCTATGTGTTTGAAGAGCAGCAATGGTGTCCGTGTGGTGGGACCAGGCTGGGGAGACAGGGAGGTGTGCACCCAGTAGCTTGAGATGAAGGGGAGGGAAACCAAGAGAGATTGCCCATCTGGATGCCATGTGGAGGAAGCGTCTCAGGAAGGAGGGAGAGATGACTTGATGCTGAGAGACCAAGTTCATTAAGGACTGAGGAAGACCGCTGGACTGGAGCCAGGAAATCAGTGGCCCATGGCAGCTTCCCTGGAGAGATGGTGAAAAAAGCCTTGTTGCAGTGAGAGAGGAAGTGGAGATGAGAGCAGACAATTCTTTTACCAGGATTTTCCTATAAAGAGGAGCAGAAGAATGGACAGAACTTAGAGATAAGAGTGAGTCAAGGATAATTTTTTTGGGGGGGGTTGGGAAAAGGGAGAAATAGCAACACGTTTGAGTCATACTGGTGGGAATGTTCCAGTTGTTCAGTCAATCAGTCATGTCCAACTCTTTGCAACGCCATGGACTGCAGCACATCAGCCCTCCCTGTCCTTCACCATCTCCTGGAGTTTGCTCAAACTCATTTCCATTGAGTTGATGATGCCATCCAACCATCTCATCCTCTCCACCCTCTTCTCCTTTTGCCTTCAGTCTTTCCCAGCATCACGGTCTTTTCCAATGAGTTGGCTGCTGGCATCAGGTGGCCAAAGTATTGGAGCTTCAGCTTCAGCATCAGTCCTTGCAGTGAATGCTCCAGTAGAGAGGGAAGGTGCTGTCGTGGGGAGAGAACACAGCTGGAACTTCATCTGGGAGCAGCTGGTAGGACTGGATCCAGGGCCATTGCTGGCTTGCCTTAGGTGACAGTGTGGACCTTTCACTGACTGCATTTTTTCTCAGGTCTGGCTGCACCTAAGAATCACCCTGGGGACTCTGAGAAACCACCAGTGCCCTGCCACATCTCAAATCATTTATATTGGTGCATCATCGATTTAATGAAATCAGTCATCGTTTGCCGTGTTTCCAGTTGGACTTTGAGTTCAGTTCAGTTCAGTGGCTCAGTCATGCCCGACTCTTTGTGACCCCATGGGTCTAAAGTTCCACTTCAGGATCAATTTATATTTTATTTGAACATCCCAGAGTCAGTGAGAGAGACTGTCTAACACAGATTTCCAGTTGACAGGCAATGTTATTGGGGAGGGAGGCTCAGGGAGTGTCAGTTTCATTAGTGGTCATTATTTAGTTGATTTTTGTGGTTATTGTTAGTTATGGCACTTACTTTCTTTTAAAATATTTTGACTACAAGGAATCAGGTAATAAACTAGGGAATTCCTTGGGCTTCCCAGGTGGTGCTAGTGGTAAAGTGGCTACCGATGCAGGAGACTTAAAAGATGCTGGCTCGATCCCTGGGTCAGGAAGATCCCCTGGAGGAGGGCATGGCAACCCACTCCAGTATTCTTGTCTGGAGAATCTCATGGGGAGAGGAGCCTGGTGGGCTACAGTCCATGGGGTTATAAAGAGTCGGACATGACTGAAGCAACTTAGCACACACACGCACATATGTATTCCTAGTTTATTCTTATCAGGATAAAAGTAATAACAACAACATATTCTTTATATTCATCATATAATATACATGCTATATAATGCATAGTAACTAGTGTTATTGTACATTAATATTAGTTTTTGCTCGGTAGGGGAATTACTGGTTTTGTTTTCTTTCTACTTTGACAGCTTTTGCCATTAGCATATGTAATTTTCATCACCAGAATAAAACCCAAATGAACCTGTTTTCATTAAAGAGAAAGAAGATATGGAAAACAGTATGGCTGCTCCTCAAAAAATTAAAAACAAAATTATCATATAATCCAGCAATTCCAGCTCTGGTTATATATTCAAAATAATTGAAAATAGAGTCTCAGATATTTGTACACCCATGTTCATAGTGGTATTATTCCTTATGACCAAAAGGAAGAAGCAACCCAAGTGTTCATCAACAGACAATGAATACATAAAATGTGGCCAATAGATACAATGGAGTATTATTCAGCTTAAGGAAAAAAAAAAAGAAATTCTGACACATGCTACAACATCTCTGGCGACTCTTGGCTCAGTGAAATAAGCCAGGACAAAATATTGTCCACTTACCTGAGGGTTCTGGAGCAATCAAACTCATAGTAACAGAAAGTAAAATGATGGTTGCCTGGGGCTGGGGGTGGGGGAGAAGGGAGTGAGGAGCTGTTGTTTAACGGGTACAGAATTTCAGTTCAGCAAAACAAAAAGTTCTGGAGATTGCCTGTCCAATAATATGAATAAACTTAATGCTTTGGTACGGTACACTTAAAATTATTTAGATGGCAAATTTCAATGTTATGTGCATTCTGTCACAATTTAAAAAATCTAAAAAGAAAGACAGAAGAAGGAGAATGTTAGCTAGCTGCGTTTCTGGGGCGTGACTGCGCCTGTAGGTCCAGTGGGCACTGGGGCCTGGGAATGCTCCAGATGTCCTCCGAAGGTCGTCTTTAGTTTTGGGAATCTGTAAAATGCTAGAAATCTTTCCTCACGCTCAAAAAGAATTCAACTCATTAAAAGGATTTTCATCCCATGATTTGTACCTATATTTTGAGTTTAGACCCAGAGTACTTCAACAGCCTTATATGAATACAAGATTTTATGGCGAGCACAGTGAGAGGCAGGAAAATGGATTTTTTTGGATTCATTTTCAATGTAATTTATTTTTCCAGTCTCTGGTGTACAGTGTGATTCATTTCAAAGGGGCTCTATTTCAGGCCATGTGGCTCTAAGTAGGACTTACACAAAATGAAGGCACTGCGTCTAATTTATCATTTAGGGACCCAGACTTCATAATTATGTGGCCAACCACGTCCAATCATGAGTCAGCTGTGAGTCTAAATAGAAGCGTTCGCCCACTGCAATGATAGAAGTCCCTCTTATTGGGAAGACTGTAATTACTCTGACAGTCCTCATCATTGGCTCTCTTTCAAGTTTCTGAGGAAGCTTCTCTCTGAGACGTGTAGCCATGCTGCAGGCTCCACACTCCACTTGCTAACTCCATCACGGGTGGACCACCTCAGGACCAGAAACATGATGGGTCTTCTCTCTAAGGCATGAGGACGAGGCTCCCACTGGCTTCTTCTTGTGGTATTTGGAATACGGACATTATTACTCAGAGGCTGCTCTTCGAGACATGCATCCTATAAGAGGCCACACTCCCGCCTGTTATGTATTAATATTGGAGCTTCAGACTAGGCAAGAGCAGCACAGTTTTTGTAGATTACAGGTTCATGCTTGTTTGTGTGGTGTTTTTTTTTAGCTACTGAAACTTCAAAAGCAATACATCCTCCCTGTAAAAGTTCAAACACTGCAGAAAAGTCTAAAGTCAAATTTAAAATGTTCTTGTTGGGGACTTCCCTGGTGGTACAGTGGTTAAGAATCCACCTGGTAATACAGAGGCCATGGGTTCGATCCCTGGTGCAGGAAGAATACTGATGCCACGGGGTAACTAAGCCCGTGAGCCACAACCACTGAAGCCCATGGACCCTAGAGCCAGTGCTCCCTAACGAGAAGGTCTGAGCCCCAAAACGAAGAATAGGCCCCTCTCACTGCAACTAGAGAAAGCCTGTATGCAGTAATGAAGACCCAGCACAGCCATAAATAAATAAAATGTTCCCATCCCTCCTTCTAACTACCCATGGTGTAATTTAGGTGCACAATGTAAGCAATTAGGTACATTTTTCTTCCCCACTCTTCTCTTTGCCTACACAGACATTTATTTGAGCATTCATTTCACTTTTACTGCATCATACTAAATGAGGTATTTATTTATTTTCTTGCATCTCCTATGAAATGAATGTTTGTGTCTCTCCCAACATTGTAGGTTAATGACCTTATCCCCATGGTGATGGGATTGGGAGATGAGACCCATAGGAGGGAATTAGGTTTAGATGAGATCATGAGAGGGGGGCCCCAGGGATGGGGTTAGTGCCCTTATAGGGAGATGGAGGAACTGGAACTTTCTCTTATGAAAAGGAGGTCAACTGCATGCTTGGAGGAGAACGTTCATGAGAGCCACATGGTCTCTCTGGCCCAGGACTTGAGGACCTCTCAGTGCAGAGTTGATCCTCATGCACTTGCTGTGGAGTCTGAGTGATGGCAGGTATATCAAGGTAAAGGGCAAGAGCACAGGCTCCCCAGCAAGAGTCAGGGCCCAGCATCCAAGTGTCCCAGAAATGCTACCACCAGAAAGAAGTCCATGGAAAGAGTGCGTCACAGTCTTTAGAAGTAGCACGGTCTTGAACATGGAGGAAAGAGGTGATTGGTCAGGCCTGGAAGGGCAACCCTATTTCTTCCAGCTAAGATCCTGTTTATTTTACAGCACATCCTGATTTTAGAGGCGGTAATGTTAAAAACACATGTCTTTAAATTAGTACTTTCAGTGACTTACCCTATATTGGGGAGGGGGGAATAAATAGAACCAAGAACTCGCTGAGTTGACAGGATGAAAATACAACATATCTGCAAACAAGCACATTATTGAAATACACAGCTCTGATTTTCTAAAAATTCTCATCAGGAGAGCAGGACTCTTTATATTTTAGCCTTTTTTGCTTTGTGCTGCTTATGATTGCCCGACACAATCTTTAGCTACTAACAGGTTCCACAGAGTGCCTCATTTCAACCTGGCATTACAATGGAGCATTGTTACATTTTGTGAAATGGCCAACCTGCACTGAATTACCATTACCCAGAACCATAAAATTGAGGACTGTACTAAAAAAAAATTTTGTTATTATTTTTTAAAATCAGGCCTTCATTTTAGGTAAAAAAGAAATTTCTTTTTTGCTACTGGACTATAGTAGACTAATGATGACTGCTCATGCTCTTGAAAACAGAAAAGGTCCTGGGGGGTTTTCCCCATGTGGTGCCCTTAGGGAAACACATTTTGAGGGTCACTATTTGCCCATGTCTTTTTCAGCTTCCACAATGAATTGAGTCACCTGCCCTCCAAACCAGAAAGTACTGAATCAATCTCTCTTTCCACATGCCCCAACCCCACTTGCTGTTTCAATAATTAGCTGATTCTAGCATGATTTTGAAATACGTGAAATGTGTCTCCATGGGTCCTCTCCTACTCTCTTTTCAGATCTTCTTTATCGTTGGTCCTGATTTTCACCTTGACTTTCTAGACTCTCTGCCATCCCAGAGTGGTTGGCATTTTCCTCAGCTCGCTTTCCTGTTCACGTTCTCATCAGCTTCCTCGCCCTTGGCTCCTCTCCTGCTGCATGCTTCCAGCCAAGGTGTAAATGACGGCGGTGACTCAGTGACTTCACTCTCTTCCTCTGCCAGAACATGAGTCTGTGTCACAGAAGAGATTGATGGAACGACCTCGTAGTTCTCAGGCTGGTCTGCACATTAGAATCACCTGAGGCACTTTAAAAATGATCAAATGTCTACCCTCCCATTCATGGTCTGATTTAGGACCCAGGCGAAAAAAAGGGTGAAAATGTTAGTCCCTCAGTCATGTCCGACTCTTTGTGACCCCATGAACTCTAGCCCATCAGGTTCCTCTGTCCATGGGATTCTCCAGGCAAGAATACTGGAGTGGGGTAGCCATTCCCTTCTCGAGGGGATCTTCCTGACTCAGAGATTGAACCCGGGTCCCCTGCATTGCAGGCGGATTCTTTACTGTCTGAGCCACAATAAATCCTCCCCACATGCCTCAAACAGAAAAGCAGAAATTAGAAATCACTACTCACCCCAAGAGAGGGAGACACAGGATGTCTGCAGGGCCTGTGGTGAGTCAGACTGGAGACCTGGGATCAGGAGGAGGCCTCCAGTCTCACCAGGTGGGCAACTGGCTACTTCCGTCAAAGACCCATCGTATCCTTGTTGTTTATTGATAGAAGTAATTTCTTACAGATCTCTTCTAATGATGAAAAATCAAACAGTTTATAGAAATTCTCTGATCAACGTCTCTACCAAAGATCTTTGAGCTGGCAAAAATATAATCACTCCCTTGGCATGGTACCTTTTAAGAGTTCTGTCTCTTCCAAGACTCAGGTCATCCCATCTCTTGTTTCAGAGGAGCACAGATCTCTCTGTCTTCTGAGCTCCCCAAAGAAGCAAGTTACAAATAAGTTTTTGTTCGTTTATCCTTCTTATTCCAGAACTGGGCACAAAAGAAGACACTGTTCAGAGTAAGAGAGACCAGGAGACAAGAAGTACAGCAAAGGAAAAGAAAGTTTAACTTTTCCAGCTTCTCTGATTCCATCAGACATCTACAAACTTATAGAAGTAGATTCAAGTTCCTTTCAATGACCAGTCATCCTTGCTAATAATCATATTATTTCTTCAGTAGGAGATGCCTATCAAATTTTCTTTCCACTGTCTGAATCAGCCCTACTATCAACAGCACATAAAAGTAAAACATGGTAAATTTGAATTCTTTTTTCAAGTGATCTGAAGAAATGTCATGCTCTGGATTTCCCTCCTAAGGATAGTATTTGTGTCCCATATACTGATGCCATTTTACAGTTAGAATTACACACCATCCTGGATCAGTTTGAACTGACATTGCTGGTGACATAGTGTTGCAGTCTTGGAATGTTTCCTGGAAGGTGAACATGCTTAAAGGCCCCAGTCGGGAAAACACAACAGGTGTTAAGTGATTACATATTAGATCCATGTATTCAAAAAGCATCCCTGTGTAAACATTAAGGGGAACAGAAAGAGCTCCCAGAAAAACATAAATGAAAACATATAGAAGGAGCTTTCAAAGGATTAAAAAAAGAATCCTTTCTCCATAGTCTGAAACCTTCTGGCTCATTTTCAGATGTTTTATGAATTTCTGAAAGAGCCATTTTAAAAGAACCTTTTATATGTTATTGCTTTACTATATCTTCCTATGGCCACTCTGTAGACTGGGTACTAGAAACTGTCACAAAAATATATGCTTGTATCTTCTGTTAAAATCTGTGCAGTTGAGCTGGGTGAGTTTGGAGGAACTTAACTGTTAATACTGGCTTTAAAACGTCTTACTGATAATACTTATAAATTGTCAAACTTGTGAGTCTAATTAAAGTCAATGGAATGAAAAAATGAGACTTTTACACCGTCTCATAGCTCAGGGCCTACAGAACTTGTCAAGATATGATGTGTGTTGTGTGAAGGCATTTGCTGTGTGAGCATATTTATTGCTCAACCTGTTCCATCCTCTTCCATCCTCCCTGAAGTTCAAGAAAGAGGTGAAATGCAAGTACATTACTGCTTTCACAGTCTGAATTGAATAGATGCATTTCCTGTACTCTCCTCCCAGATTCTAGGGGTCTTTCTAATTGTAGAGGATAGGTGTGGTGACAGATACTCCATCATTTCATGCAGAAAAATGGGTGCCCAAAGCCTATGGCCAAATCATTCAATGTTCTGACCATTGTCCACTTGTTGGCTTCAGCTCTTTGCTTACTTTGCTGTTGTTGTTGTTCAGTCACTAAGTCATGTCTGATTCTTTGCAAGCTCATAGACTGCAGCACGCCAGGCTTCTTGTCCTTCACTATCACCTGGAGTTTGCTCAAACCATGTCCATTGAGTCGGTGATGCCATCCAACCATCTCATCCTCTGTCGTCCCCTTCTCCTCCTGCCTTCAATAATTCCCAGCATCAGAGTCTTTTCCAATGAGTCAGCTCCTAGCATCTGGTGGCCAAAGGATTGGAGCTTCAGCTTCAGCATCAGTCCTTCCAATGAGTATTCAGGGTTGATTGCCTTTAGGATTTACTGGTTTGATCTACTTGCTGTCCAAGGGATTCTCAAGAGTCTTCTTTAGTACCACAGTTCAAGAGTGTCAATTCTTCGATGCTCAGCCTTCTTTGTGGTCCAACTCTCACGTTCATACATGACTACTGGAAAAACTATAGCTCTGACTCTATGCACCTTTGTTGGAAAAGTGATGTTTTTGCTTTTTAATATGCTGTCTAGGTTTGTCATAGCTTATGTAGACCTTCTGCATTGTTCCCTGTTATCCGGGTCCTTGTGTTCTCAAACACGTTGGTTAGTAAAGGTCTGTGTAAGTGTTTCAGGGACAAGTAATGAGTGAGCAAGCTAAATGAGTGAGCTTTGGGAGGATAAACCAACCAAGTTCAAAGGGAAAGGAAAAGAGTGGAGTCTATTTGAACATCAGAAGAGAATTATCAAAGCTGGCCATGGTTCCCATTACCAACAACCTTCCTCTGTATCTCAGTGAAATATCATAAAACAGACTTTCCCATATTCAGATTCTTGACACCATAAGCTGATTAATCCCAGAGCTTCTGATTTCTCATTTTTGTCATTTTATTCTTTCTAACTACCATTTCTTCTTTTTCTTCAATGAGAATTTTTTTCTCCTATATTACCCGAGTTAGACATGCATGTCATCCATTTAAAAACTCTTTTGTAACCCTAAGTGTCAATCATGCATGGGAGGTTAGGGGACTGAATAAGTTAGGAGTTTCTGGAATTTATAAATAATCATGCTTGACATTGGAACAGTGGATTGCTGTTTACAAAGCACCTTCATACTTAAGATGCTGATTCTTACCACGACCTTGTGAAATAGACAGGGAGCCACTGAAGAAACTGAAGCCCAGGGAGGTTGTCCAGGGTCACGTGACGTCTGATATTACCTGTTCTGTGTGTCCTTTCTGTTCTGCCGGTCTTCTGACTTAGGAAGGGAGAATTGTCTGACAGTTTGTTGGTTGCTGTTTATTAACACGCTGATGAAGGTTCAAAATAGCAGCCAGAGTAGACCCATAAGTTACTATGTCAAAGATCTTTATTTCACTTTCCCTGAACCTAACAGAACTTTCTCCTCTGTGGCATTGGATAAGAATTTTTAATTCGGAAAAAAATTTTTTTGAAATGTACTTTATAAAATATGATACCACCCTTATGGTAGAAAATGAAGAGGATCTAAAAAGCCTCTTGATGAAAGTGAAAGAGGAGACTGAAAAAGCTGGCTTAAAACTCAGCATTCAAAAAATGAGGATCATGGCATCCGGTCCCACCACTTGTCCCTCCACTTCATGGCAAATAGATGGGGAAACAATGGAAACAATGAGGCACTTTATTTTCTTGGGCTCCAAAATCACTGCAGATGGTGACTGGAGCCATGAAATTAAAAGACACTTGCTCCTTGGAAGAAAAGCTATGACCAACCTAAACAGTATATTAAAAAGCAGAGACATTATTTTGCCAACAAAATCCATCTAGTCAAAGTTATGGTTTTTCCAGTAGTTATGGATGGATGTGAGAGTTGGTTCATAAAGAAAGCTGAGTACTGAAGAATTGATGCATTTGAATTGTGGTGTTGGAGAAGAGTCTTGAGAGTCCCTTGAACTGCAAGGAGATCAAACCAGTCAATCCTGAAGAAAATCAGTCCTGAATATTCATTGGAAGGACAGATGCTGAAGCTGAAGCTCCAATACATTGGCCACCTGATGCGAACAACTGACTCATTGGAAAAGACCCTGATGCTGGGAAAGATTGAGGGCAGGAGGAGAAGGGGACGACAGAGGATGAGATGGTTGGATGGTATCACTGACTCGGTGGACATGAGTTTGAGCAACTCTGGGAGTTGGGGATGGACAGGGAGGCCTGGTGTGCTACAGTCCATAGGACATGACTGAGCGACTGGACTGAACTGACTTTAAATAATTTTCTTTCTTTGTTTTTGGCTCTGCCGGGTCTTCATGGCTGCACAGGCTTTTCTCTTGTGGAAAGTGGGGGCTGCTCTCTAGCTGGAGTGTGCAGGCGTCTCTCTACTGTGTCTTCTCTTGTTGCAGTGCACAGGTTCTGGGCATGCGGGCTGCAGTAGTTGTGGCTCCCGGGCTCAACAGTTGCAGCGCACCTCTTAGCTGTTCCGCAACTTGTGGGATCTTCCTGGATCAGGGATCAAACCTGTGATTCTTGTATTTGCAGGCAGATTCTTTACCACTCCCTCATAGCTCAGTTGGTAAAGAATCCACCTGCAATGCAGGAGACCCCAGTTTGATTCCTGGGTTGGGAAGATCCACTGAAGAAGGCATAGGCTACCCACTCCAGTATTCTTGGGCTTCCGTTGTGGCTCAGCTGGTAAAGAATTCACCTGCAATGTGGGAGACCTGGGTTCAATCCCTGGGTTGGGAAGATGCCCTGGAGAAGGGAAAGGTTATCCACTCCAGTATTCTGGCCTGGAGAATTTCATGGACTCTCTAGTCCATGGGGTTGCAAAAAGAGTCAGACATGACTGAGCTTGGCTGATGATGAATTCTTTACCACTGAGCCACCTGGGAAGCCCCTATATTGAATTTTAAAGTCACACGCAAACATGGTTAGACTCAGTCATCTGTGAAGGAACCCATTTCATCAGTGTTTCAGCTATAGCCTTCTGAAAAGTCATTGTCCTCATAAAAATTCACAGTGAACTCACCCCACATTGCTTGCCAGCAGGACCTCTGGCCTTTCCCACCGTTACTGGTAGGATGCACAGAATCTGCTTCTATTAAATGGGCTCTAAGTTCTCCAAAAAGCAAAGTTTCCTATAGAAAATTAAAGTTAGAGGAAAGAGATAATGTGTACTATGCTTCTGCTCAGCTTACATTCGTACATCTCAGTCACTTCAATCATGTCTGAATCTTTGAGACCTCATGGACTGCAGCCCACCAGGCTCCTCTGAACATGGGATTCTCCAGGCAAGAAGGCTGGAAGTGACAGTGGAGGTCTCTCAGTCTGTGTCCGACTCTTTGTGACCCCCACGGACCATACAGTCCATGGAATTGTCTAGGCCAGGATACTGGAGTGGTTGCCATTTCCTCCTCTAGGGGAATCTTCCTGACCGAAACCAAGTTCAATCTTCCTGACCGAACCCAAGTTCAACCTTCCTGATTGAACCTGAATTTCCTGCAGGTCCTGCACTGCAGGCAGATTCTTTACCCCTGAGCCCCCAGGGAAGCAGCTCTGTTCAGCTAACCAGCCACTTTTCACCAGGCCTGCCCAGAGATGCTGAAGTCTGAAGCTTGCCCATCAACACACAGGTGTGAGCAGCTTCCTCTCCAAGTCAAGACCCAAAGGGACCACAATAGGATAAAACCACAGACTGGGCTAACAGGATGAGATGTCTGGTGAAGTCAGAGCTTATAAATATAAGCTTCAAAAGAGCAATTGCTCCAATACAGAGTAAGACATGAATCCACAGGAATAAGTGGGGGGAAATTTCCAGGATTTCAAGTTAACAGTGAGAGTGCAGTAAGAGGCAGCATCCTGTGTCCAGCATCGGGCTGCCTGAATGGAAGTCGTGTGTCCTGAACGCGGAAGGCAAGCATTTCTTCCCAACAGGACCTGCTAAACTGTGCTTGAGGGCTGGGTTTGCTTTTTGCTGTACCTTTTAGAAGCAATGCAGTCAAGACAGGAGGCATTCAGGGAATGAACCAAGCTCATCAGGCCTGGCTCATTGGCGATGGTAAATATTTGTTGAATGGTTGATACATGAGGAATAAATATGAGGGATTGTAGGAGGAATTGGACCAGCTCATTCTGGTTAATGGGCTTTCCTGGTGGCTCAGTTGGTAAAGAATCTGCCTGCCATGCAGGAGACCCAGGTTCAATCTCTGGATTAAGAAGATCCCCTGGAGAAAGGCATGCCAACTCACTCTAATATTCTTGCATGGAGAATCCATGGACAGAGGAGCCTGGCGGACTACAGTCCATGTGGTCGCAAAGAACTGGACATGACTGAGTGACTAGCACAAGATTTGGGGAAGCTCAATAAAGAAATGATGCACTCAGATCCTTTAAGAAACAAATGTCAAGGCAGGCATTATATGCAAGGATTTTATCTGGGGAAGTAGCCCACAGCTCCAGAGCTTAGGTAAATACACAATACAAAGTAATGCCCAGGGATTATTTATATGTGTGCTTAATTTTCAAGCTTTAGAAGTTTCTATTTACTTTTTGTTTATGATTTTTAGCAAAATTTTACTGAGGCCAAAGGCCATATATTATGTAATTTTTGTCCTTTGAGTTTTGTTGAGATGCTTTTTATAGCACAGAATATGGACATTTGGGGGTAACTATTTCTCATCTGTTTACCATAGAGTGATGAGCAATGTAGTATTGTTGTAGGGCAGTGTTGTTTATGTGACAGCTACTTCATATTCATTGCTCATGTTGCTGCTGTCTTGTGTTTTTGCCTCCCCCATCTGTGCTATCATTACTGAGAGAATTTGTTAAACTCTCTATGATGGCATATATCTATTTTTCCTTTTTAGCTTTTGCTTTATATATTTTGAAGCTATATTAAAAGTATTACAAGTGTTTCTTTATCTCTAGTAGCATCTTAACTTAAAAACTGCTTTGATGCTCATATACCAACCATAGTTCTTTGTGGGGGGTGGTCGATATTAATGTGGTATATGTTTCCATCCTTCTCTTTCAACTGCTGCAGTTCCTATATTTCAAGTTGATCTCTTGTAAGCAGTATTGTTATTATTGTTGTGTAGTCAAGAAGTAGTGTCTGATTCTTTTGTGCTCCCATGGACTGGAACCTGCCAGGCTCCTCTGTCCATGGGATTTCCCAGGCAAGATTACTAGAGTGGGTTGCCATTTTCTTCTCTAGGGGGTCTTCCCAACCCAGGGATCTAACCTGCATCTCCTGCATGGGCATGTGGATTCTTTACCACTTAGTGACCAGGGAAGCCTGCAAGCAGTGTTAGTATTATTTTTTAATATAGTCTTTAATATTTTTCATGAAAGTATTTGATTATTTTACATTTATATAATTATTGATATATTTGATTTACAGATGCCACCTTCTATTTATTTTCCATTTGTCCCAGTTATTGTTTCTTTCCTTGTCCTGCATTATTTTGCAATTTTCATATATTTTTTAACTTTCACTTATTCTCTATTAATTTTCTAGTTGTATATTTTCTACTATTCTTACACTAGAGAATACTAGGTATATCCTTAATTTACTAAAATCTAAAATAACTTGGTAGTGATAAATCATTACACTATATTAGTCTACTTCCTGGACAAGGAAGCACAGTAGAAAGCTTTATCTTTTAACATTTATAACATGTTATCTGAGAGTGAAAAAACTGGCATAAAGCTCAACATTCAGAAAACTAAGATCATGGCATCTGGTCCCATCACTTCATGGCAAATAGATGGGGAAACAGTGGCTGACTTTATTTTTCTGGGTTCCAGAATCACTGCCGATGGTATTGCAGCCATGAAATTAAAAGACGCTTACTCCTTGGAAGAAAAGTTATGACCAACCTAGACAGCATATTAAAAAGCAGAGACATTACTTTGTCAACAAAGGTCCATCTGGTCAAGGCTATGGTTTTTCCAGTGGTCGTGTATGGATGTGAGAGTTGGACTATAAAGAAAGCTGAGCACTGAAGAATTGATGCTTTTGAACTGTGGTGTTGGAGAAGACTCTTGAGAGTCTCTTGGGCTGCAAGAAAATCCAACCAGTCCATCCTAAAGGAGATCAGTCCTGGGTGTTCATTGGAAGAACTGATGTCAAAACTGAAACTCCAATACTTTGGCTACCTGATGTGAAGAGCTGACTCATTTGTAAAGACCCTGATTCTGGGAAAGATTGAGAGCAGGAGGAGAAGGGGGTGACAGAGGATAAGATGTTTGGGTGACATCACTGACTCAATGGACATGGGTTTGGGTAAACTCTGGGAGCTGGTGATGGACAGGGAGGCCTGGCGTGCTGCAGTTCATGGGGTTGCAAAGAGTTGGACACGACTGAGTGACTAAACTCAACTAAATTGATCTTTCATATTATTGTCATCCTATATTTAATTTCATATATTTCTAAATTTTATGAAACACTATTGTTATTGTTTTACACTGTTAGTATTATTCAGATTTATTCACATTTTATACTTTATTTTCCTTTTAGTTTTTCCTACAGTTCATGCTTTTGGTTAATATCATATTTCTTCTACCTGAAAAAAATTTCTCTTTAGGTTAGTACAGGTTTTCTGTTGAAAAATATTTATTTTATGCTTAATTTTAATTCTATGGTGACAATTACTTTCTTGTATTATTTTAAATATGCCACTACATTGTTTTTTGGCTCAGTCTCAAATGTATTAAGGAGTCTGTTGTCCATCTTTTTGGAGAGATAATATATTTTTTCCATTCTCTGGCTCTTCTTGAAATTTTCTTATTGTCTTTGGTTTTAAGTTGTGATGTTCTTAAGTGCAATTTTCTAATTCCAATTGCTGAGTTTATATTATTTTAAAAATCTATAGTCTGATTTCTTTTGTCAATTAAAAAAATTTTTTTCAAGTTTTTTTCTTATATTTTAAAATTCTTTATTGAATTTTTTACAATATTTCTTCTGTTTTATGTTTTGGTTTTTTGGCAGTAAGGCCAGTGGGATCTATGCTCCCTGATCAAAGATTGAACCCACGACTCCTGCTTTGGGAGATGGAACTGTAACCATTGGATTGCCAGGTAAGTCCCTCTTTTGTCAGTTTTAGAAAATTCTCTGCTCTCACATCAAATATTACTCTGTTCTCTCTCTCCTCCATTTCTGAGACTCCAGTATACATACTATAGGCCTTTTCATCAGGTCCCATAGGAAATAATAAAAGGGAGGATAAGAACATGGAAATTATGGGAACTGCTGACAGCTACAGAGCTCTCATAAGAAACCAACACTGATGACACCTTGATCTTGAACTTGTGGCTTCTAGAACTGTGAGACTGTGAACTTAGGTTGTCTAAACCAACCAGTTTTTAATCCAACTGGCCGTTGAACAATATGGGGATTAGAGATGCTGGCTTTTATGCCTTCACAGTTGCCTTTCATATCCGTAGTTCTGCATCTGCAGATTCAACCTGCTGTAAATCGTATAGTCCTGTAGTCTGTATTTATTGACAAAAATTTAGGTATATGTGGACTCATGGCAGTTCAAACTCCTATTATCCAAGGGTCAACTGTCCATCATTATGGTATCATACCTACATTTATCTTTTTCTAATTCTAAGAATTCAGTTCAGTTCAGTCACTCAGTCGTGTTTGACTCTTTGTGACCCCACGGACTATAGCATGCCAGGCCTCCCTGTCCATCACCAACTTTCAGAGTTTACTCAAACTCATGTCCATCAGGTTGGTGATGCCATCCAACCGTCTCAACCTCTGTTGTCCCCTTCTTCTCCTGCCTTCAATCTTTCCCAGCATCAGGGTCTTTACAAATGAGTCAGTTCTTTGCATCAGGTGGCCAAAGTATTGGAGTTTCAGCTTCAACATCAGTCCTTCCAATGAACACCCAGGACTGATCTCCTTTAGGATAGACTGGTTCAATCTCCTTGCTGTCCAAGGGACTCTCAAGAGTCTTCTCCAACACTGCAGTTCAAACGCCTCAATAATAGGCAGCTTTTTTTTTTTCTCGGAATAATAGGGCAAAATAATAAATGTTCAGAAATGTATAGGCAGAGATATATGCTTCCCCTCTGTACATCATTTAGTCACTCATGTTTGTTTTTCCCATACAGCAGCATGTTATCATTGTTGACATGGGGCCAGGGCCTTGCCAGGGGCTGTTCTACCAGCTGTCACCCAAACAGCTGGTATCTCCCCGGCAATGAAGGAAGTGGCTCATGGTGCATTTATGATTCTGGAGGTTAACAAATTGCACCAGGTTTGAAAGGAGGGGATTTTGCACAGCTTGTGTCATAAATTAAATTTCTAAAAGCATCACAAAGCTATCTCTTACTGTCAACAATAGGCTCGCCAGTAGAGAGGACAAAAATTGAAACAATCGAATCTTGAGAAGTTATTTATTGAAAATCAGATTCAGTGGTTTATAGATGCTACCAGAATACAGGACAAAGCAAATGCACTTTGTATTTTCCCTGAAGGTTAAAGACTACAGTTGTGAAAGAGCTGGCATGAAGATTCTAAAGAAGGAGATGTAAAAGTAGACCTCTATTTGTGACACTTTGAAACAGTGGCAGAGTTAGAAGTGTCCATCTCTTCATCTGACAAGTTCTTTCATATACAATAAAAGGCTGCAAAGGTCATTCATTTATCTGCATTATTATTATTTGATAAATGCATTATCATTCATTTATCAAATCAATTTACCTGCATCTAAATTTCAGGACCTGATGTGTCTGCATCACCTTCAACAATTATTTATCCTATTTCTAATATCTGTTTGGACCATGGGCAGCAATGACCAGCAAAAATCCTCCTGAAACTGAGGGTCAGGGAAACCAAGAATCAGGTGAAACTTTCCTTGAGCTGATGCTATGTCCATTGTCTCTCATTACTGCATTTCCACCATTTTAAATGTCTTTGGAATGTATTATCACCTCTGTCTTTTCTTTAGTGAGAGGAGATGATGAAATGGATGAACAACATTCTTCTCTTACTTCCATAACCTAATGCTTCATAAAGATATTGAAAAGCATATGTAAAAATTAAATAATCTATAGATAAATCAAACAAATAAATAACATGCAACAAATAAAATATTCACAGGTAAAATAAAATTGCTAAATAATAACAGTACAACACTAGGCTGGCACCAGACGGTCCCCAGAGACATCTTGTTCCAGGGGTAATTGTCCAGGATGAGCGCTCACTTCAGTCCCCAACCAACACTGTAGAGTCAGCAATGCTGACTCCGGGGGAGACTGTGTATTTTTAATGTATTATTATTTTAATGAAACATTTCTCTTTGTTTCTTTATTATTTGTCCACATTTAAGTTTGTCCAGTAGACATTTATTGAGCCTTTGCTATGTGTTAGGTACTGAAGGATAATTAAGGTAGCCAGTGTTTGTACTTTGCTTTAGAGGTTAAGAATACTGCTGCATATGTTCATCTCTTGGATACAATATGGGTGCCTGTGTGCTCAGTTGCTCAGTCGTGTCCAGCTCTTTGCGACCCCATGGACTGTAGCCTGCCAGGCTCCTCAGTCTATGGGATTTCACAGACAAGAATACTGGAGTGAATACAAGAATACTTTCTCCAGGTATAATATGAGTTCTGTTCTCCAATTAATTATAGTGACATAATAAAAATGCCCTGTGTACCTGAAGTCAGGAGCTTGAGCAAAATGAAACAGTGCTGAGAGGTAGAGGGTTTAACCTCACCAGGAGAGCATGCTTTTAAATGCACAGAAGACAGTTCTTCAAAATAGCAAAAGGGATTAGGCTTAATGCCGCCTGTTAATGAAGGGATTCCGAATGAGTGGCCCTGTAGTTTTTAATAGACCAAGACAAATATTCTATTCAGAAAAATGAAGAATTAAGATGACAGACAGCCTTGCTTGCTTATTTTTGTCCTTTGGAAAATGTACTTCTTTGTGGAGAGAAGAGCAGTGATGACAACCCACAGAAGTGATGGGTGCTGGGGGTCACGGGTCTGCTTTAGGGCTGCCAGGAAAGCTATTGTTTGGATTTGCTGCTGTGGCCTGCAGCAAAGCAAGTCTGTAATTTTTGCTCTGGAAATAGTGTTTAGTTCAAGGTAAGGGAAAAAAATGTAAGCATCTGGCTCTTCAGAATACATTCTGCTTTTGACAAATGCCTCTCAGTTGTATCATTTGGATACGCCAGTGGCATAGAGCTATGTAAAGGTCCTTGATATTAACTCTTAAATTAAAACTCTCTGGGAAAACTGGGGTCTTCCAAAATGGCTCCCTGGTAAAGAATCTTCTTGCCAGTGATTGAGATGCAGGAGACTCAGGTTTGATCTCTGGGTCGAGAAGATCCCCTGGAGAAGGAAATCGCAACCCACTCCAGTATTTTTACCTGCAAAATTGCGCGGACAGTGGAGCCTGGCAGGATACAGCCCGTGGGCTTGTAAAGAGTCAGATACAGTGAATAACTAATTGAGCATGGGGAAAAGTAAGTTCGTGATGAGATGAGGGCAGTGCCATGAGGGTGTCTATTCAGTAGTACTTAGGATGCAAATAATATTTTGGCAGAACAAATGAGACAGATCAACCCATGGCAACATATTAGGATGTTGCTGCTGCTGCTAAGTCGCTTCAGTCGTGTCCAACTCTGTGCAACCCCATAGACGGCAGCCCACCAGGCTCCCTCGTCCCTGGGATTCTCCAGGCAAGAATACTGGAGTGGGCTGCCATTTCTTTCTCCAATGCATGAAAGTGAAAAGTGAAAGCGAAGTCTCTCAGTCGTGTCCGCCTCTTAGTGACCCCATGGACTGCAGCCTACTAGGCTCCTCCGTCCATGGGATTTTCCAGGCAAGAGTACTGGAGTGGGGTGCCATTGCCTTCTCCATTAGGATGTTATTTCTAGGTAATTATGAAAATGCTGTGTTTGGATTTTGGAACTGGCACACGATGCTGGTTGTGGGCTCTCAGACAAGAACCCAGTGGAAGCAGACATTTCAGGGAGGGGTTAGGAAGGGCTTGGCTGCCTGGTGGTCTAAGAAAATTCTTCATCACAACTGGATCTGGCAACTTGCTTAGGAGTCTTCAAATTCAAGGAAGTTGAGTCTGCCACCAAGTAAGCTGTCTCCCTGAGTTGAGAAGACTGAGGCTGGAGTCCAAGGAAGCCAGAGAAGCTAGAATTGACAAATATCATCAGAGGTGATTAGGACAATAAAACTGTTGACAGAAAGAGAAGGATAGAGGTGACCTTCCCATTGTTTCTGGCTTTGGGGCCTTAATTCTTTTTTCTTTTTTTCATGTTCTTCTCCATTATGGTTTATAACAGGCTATTCAGTACAGTTCCCTATGCTTTACAGCAGGACTTTGTTTATCTCTCTCTCCTCCCATTCTGTATATAATAGAATACAGCATGCTATATATACTAGTTTGCATCTTATAATCTCAAACTCTAATTCAGTTGTTCCTCCCCTCCTTGGCAACCACAAGTCAGTTCTCTGTATCTGTGAGCCTATTTCTGTTTCTTAGATAAGTTCATTTGTGTAGTATTTTAGATTCCACAAAGAAGTGATATCATATGGTGCTTGTCATTCTCTTTCTGACTCACTTTGGTTAGAGTGATCATTTCTAGGTCCATCCATGTTGCTACAAATGATATTATTTTCACTCCTTTTTATGGCTGAGTAGTATTCTGCTGTATTTATCTACCACATCTTTTTTCCATTCATCTGTAGATTGAATTTAGGTTGCTTGCATGTCTGGGCCATTGTGAACAGTGCTGCTGTGAATACTGGGGTGCATGTATTTTTTGAGTTATAGTTTTATCCAGATGTCGCCCAGGAGTGGGATTGCTGGATCATATGGGGACTCCATTTTTAATTTTTTGAGGACCCTCCTTACTGTTCTCCATAGTGGCTGCACCAATTTCCATTCTCACCAGTAATGTAGGAGGGTTCCCTTTGCTCCACATCCTCTCCAGCATTTGTGATTTGCAGACTTTTTGATGATGACCATTTTGACAGGTGTGAAGTGATAGCTCATTGTAGTTTTGATGTGCAGTTCTCTAATAATTAGCAGTGTTGAGGATCTTTTCATCTGCTTACTGGGGGCCTTAATTCTTAAGGTGTGATGGTTAACCTTATATTTGGGGATTTGTGTGCCAGCCACCAGCCTCCATGCTGTTTCCCATCACTCTTTGGTAACCAATGGTTCTAATGAGGCAGACTGAAGTTTATGCATCTCCACTGAGACTCTGGACACTGCTGAGGAGCAGATGTAATTGTGCCGTTGTTGTTTAGTTGCTGAGTTGTGTCCAGCTCTTTGAGACCCCAGGGACTGTAGCCCGCCAGGCTCCTCTGTCCATGAGATTTCCCATGCAAGAAGGCTGGAGTGAATTTTCCTGACCCAGGGATTGAACCTGTGTTTCTGCCATTGGCAGGTGGTTTCTTTAGTGCTGAGCCACTGGGGAATTTCGTGAAGACTGTTCTGGAACTTCTATGTTTTGGAAGGTAAGGCTTGGGTCAGTGTATCTGGTTCTGAATCATCCTGAATCATGCTGAATCATGCTGAGTCTGAGTGAATGTCTCAGACACACAAGAGTGAATGTCCTTGGTTTGGTAGCATTTGGAGTGTTCACTGCCACTCATGGTGCCCAGACCCAAGAGGAGGTAGTTGGCTTCACTTTGATGTAACTACCGTCTCAGCTCTAACAGTTGAGTGGGTGGTCACATGTTCTCCAAAATTCTTTAAGAATCACATGGGGCCCGTCTCTCCCTGTACAGAGGCTAAAATGGGTCTTACTTGAAGAAAAGAGGGTGGACTTCATGACTTAGATATCTTCCACTTCAATTATTCCATTTTTGCATGGGCCTTTGGTGGCTCAGAGGTTAAAGCGTCTGCCTGGAATGCAGGAGACCCGGGTTCGATCCCTGGGTCAGGAAGATCCCCTGGAGAAGGAAATGGCAACCCACTCCAGTACTCTTGCCTGGAGAATCCCATGGAAGGAGGAGCCTGGTAGGCTACAGTCCATGGAGTCACAAAGAGTTGGACACAACTGAGCAACTTCACTTTTCACTTTTTCACCTAACACAGCTTCATGTAGGATAAGTTTTTGAGAATAAACGTTGGAAACTAATATGCTGAGATACTGCTAGAAGCTCTTTAAATAATGAGATTTTTAATTTCAAGAGCCAGGAGTAAGAAACTCAGCAACACATTCCTTTCAGGAGAAGTCACAGCTCTGCAATTTTGCCTCTTACAGTAACTTGAAGGCAGTTGTAATTCTTCACTAATTAGGAGGTGGACATGGAGACTTGTCATTTTCATTTTTCTCCTGGCACATATTGTTCATCCCTTTTTGGCATCATCAGTACTTCATGGTTTAAAGAAGAAGATGCATCTTAAAGGTAGATGAGATCAAGGCTTAGTTTCTTTGCCTTAACAATGAAACGTGTCATCTTTAGGGCAAACTCATGACCAGCATGGGCTTTAGAAGCAACTCTGGATCAAGAGATGAGTGTTAAGTACAGGAATGGGTCGTTTCTCAGTTGGTTTTGGGGAGCTTTCCTGCTAATCCTGCCCTGGAGATTCTGTTGTTGTTGTTCAGTCCCTAAGGGAAAGAGAAAGTGGGACAGGAGGGACCTGGCCCCTTGGGTGGGTTGCAAGACGGCCTCTTTGGTGTCTATTTCTGGTAGCTCTGAGCCCACACAGAGGAGACACCTGAGGTCTGGAGGAGGCTCAGAGTCTAGATAGAGATGATCAAAACTTCTTTAGCATCCTCTAGGTTGCACAGGGATTGTGTATTCTCCCCAAACCTGCAAGCTCACCCTAGTGCCTAACTATGTGTAAGAAACACAGAAATGTCTTGTAAATGGGGATCCAGGAGGACCCAACACAATATTCAAGTGACTTTTGAACTATTTTTTACATTAAGAAAGAAAGAAAGAAAGTTAGTCACTTAGTCAGGTCTGACTCTTTGAGACCAATGGACTGTAGCCCTCCAGACTCCTCTGTTCATGGAATTCTCCAGGCAAGAATACTGGAGTGGGTTGCCGTTTCCTGCTCCAGGGGATCTTCCTGACCTGGGGATTGAACCCAGGTCTCCTGCATTGCTGGACTCTTTACTGACTGAGCCACCAGGAACTTAATTCCAATTCAGAGTTCACTGTACTTCAGGTACACTGAGATAGGACTGCTGATGCAAGAATATGGACTCAAACTCTCATTGTCTGCCTCAAGCTAACATTAGTATTGGAAAATCCACAGTCATTTACCTCTGTATCATGTCTCCTGGTTTTCCAATGTGTATCACCAACGGTGATGGAAGAAGTAGGAAGAGAATGGAAGATAAATCAAGAGAGAAGTGAGCATGAAAGTGAAGACTGGAAAGAGGTTAGAATGGAAGAGAAGAGGAGTCTCTCTGGGATTGAAGGAGAGTGAAAAAAAAAAGGCTGCTGGTTTTGTTGTTGTTCAATTGTTACATCATGTCCAACTCTGCAACCCCATGAATGGCAGCACACCCGGCTCTCCTGTCCTTCATTATCTCCTGGAGTTTGCTCAGATTCATGTCCCTGGTCTCTGCTTTGCATAGCTGTCAGCTATCTTCTCAGTTTTACTGTTAAAAAAAAATGAAGCCATGAGAAAGAAGATAATTTATTTTTAAACTGAGAAGAGCCTGTCCATAGCTGAGCCTTTCCGTGCTTGACATACTGTTGGGAATTGCATTCACTTGATAGTAACTGTGGTTTAGTTGCCAAGTCATGTCTGACTCTGTGACCCCACGGACTGCAGGTATGCCAGGCTTCCCTGTCCTTCACTGTCTCCATGAGTTTGCTCAAACTCGTGTCCATGGAGTCAGTGATGCCATCCAACCATCTCATTCTCTGTTACCCACTTCTCCTCCTGCCCTCAATCTTCCCTGCATCAGGGTCTTTTCCAATGAGTCAGTTCTTTGCATCAGATGGCCAAAGTATCAGAGCTTCAGCTTCAGAATCAGTCCTTCCAATGAACATTCAGGGTTGATTTCCTTTAGGATGGACTGGTTTGATCTCCTTGCTGTCCAAGGGGTTCTCAAGAGTCTTTTCCAGCACCACAATTTAAAAGAATCAATTCTTTAGCACTCATATTTCTTTATGAACCAGTTCTCACACCTGTATAAGACTACTGAAAAAAACCACAGCTTTGACTATATGGACCTTTGTCAGCAAAGTGATGTCTCTGCTTTTTAATATGCTGTCTAGGTTTGTCATGGCTTTCTTTCCCAGGAGCAAGCATCTTTTAATTTCATGGCTGCAGTCACCATCTGCAGTGATTTTGGAGTCCGAGAAGATGAAAGGTTTAAGAGGATCTAAACTGTGGTCTCTTCTGGGTGGCCTTGAAAGGGGTCACATGCTTTCTTTATAGGTCTTTCCCTTACCACACCTCCTATCTAAAACTTATTTTAATGGGATCATAATCTTTCCTTCTTTCTTCAAAGGGAAGCACATAACTCTCCTGCAATGGGAGAAGAAGAAGACTGGATGCAGAAGAACTTAGATTGTTTAATTATCAGAGCACTTTAGGTATTTCAGTGTTTCTGTATCAGCAATTCTGAATACAAGTTGTTTTTCTCACCAAAAGCTATTTTTTTAATTAAGTTAAAGTTGTCCACTGTCTCACTGCTGGTTTTCATCTTTTTAAAATCGTGCCAGACCTTCCTGTAAGCAACTTCAGAATATCCTCTTTTCACATTTAGGGTGGCAGTAATTAGGCCCAGATTTGCTGAGCCTGTGGGAATCTTGCAACCAAAGTGATCTTAATGGCATTTTAATGTCTGAACTCCTCTGTTCTTATGTGTGAGGTTACCAACCGGATAAAAGAAATGGCTTTGACATTCTGGTGGTTATTGGAGTTTGGAAAATGCCCATGAAGGGTGGAAGGTTGGTAAATTTCTCTTTACTAAATGAGAAACAGTTAAACCACAGAACCTGTATTGGTATCCACAAGGCTTTAGAGGTTTTGTTGTTGTTGTTGTTGTTGTTTTGGTCTCTTCGTATTGTAGGTACATTGAGATATTGTCGGGGAAATGCTTATGTTTAGAGGGAATAAAGATCTTATGGATGGAAATACCTCATAAATCAAGATGCTGCTAAAAAAAAAAAAAGGAAAGTTTCAGTGTTTTAAAAATAGGAGAGATACTGTGGCTTCAAAGGAAAGCTTTGTATCCTCCTAATAGAGGTGTAGTTGAGTTTGGGATTATTTGAAAAGACTTCACATAATATTTATTTTTTATTTTATAGAGTATTCAAAAAACACCCTGTTCAAAGAATAGAGGTCAGTTTTATTGGTATTATATCCACATATGATTGGGCTTCCCTGGCGGCTCAGGTGGTAAGGAATCTCCCTGCAATGCAGAAAACCCGGGTTTGATCCTTGGGTCAGGAAGCTCCCCTGGAGGAGGAAATGGCTACCCATTCCAGTATTCTTGCCTGAGAAATCTCATGGACAGAGGAGGCTGGTGGGCCACAGTCCGTGGGGTCACAAAGGGTTGGACACGACCGAGCAACGAAAACACACACACACACACCCTACATAAGATTTCTGATCAGTGGGCTGAGGAAAGTGGAGATGAGCCCAAAGCAGCTAACGAAAGTATTAAATCTTCATGCTTTTCAGTCTTTAACCTTGAATAAAATCTCTCCTCCTATCTTAGGGGTCCAAGAACTGTCATGTGGCCAACTTCGATGTCAAATGCTGCTCCCATGCTCCCAATCCTATATGCGTCACTTTAACAGCAATAGCACAGTTCCTTGCTGGTTGTCTCCTGTGTTGCGTCCAAGTCTTCTGAGTGTGAGATAGTTTCTGGGCAGAGACCCATCTCAAGTGACACGCCCCACCCCCGCAACAGTTACACGGAGCACTCACCACATTGAGCACCATCACATGCCAGGCTTCGTGGCAGAAGCTCAGGCCATCAAGATGCCCAGGGTGGACTTCAAGTTGCCTTCTGTTCTGGAAACAGCAAAGCAAACCAGTGATTGGAACACAGAGTGGGAAGGACACGACCATGTATCCAGGAGGCATTGTGGAGAGAGAGGCCCAAATCAGACCACAGCACCAGAGAACCATCCTTAAACGTGATGGCGTTCAGTCTGAGCCCTGATGGACTTAAAGAGTGGCCATGGGCATTCCAGATGTTCAGGACTGCAGTCATGAGGACCACTGTGTTATGGCCAATTGCTTGGGACAGTTGTAAGGACAGGTATGGTAGAAATTTGTTTTTAAAATTTTACTTTAAAAAATTACTTATTTGTTTGTGTTGGGTCTTCATTGCAGCCTGTGGGGTTTTTTTTTTTTTTTTTTTTTTAGTTGCAGTATGCAAGATCTAGTTCCCTGAGCCGAGATTGCACTGGGGCCCTCTGTATTGGGAGCACAGAGTCTTAGCCACTGGACCACTGGGGAAGTCCTAGTAGAAAGTTTCAGGAGCTACTGTGGAGGCAAGTTCTGACTGAATTTTTTGAAATCCAGATGTTATGCTGGAAGTTCTCAGAAAGGAAATGAAAACCAGGGCAGCAATATGGGTTGATTTATGCTGCTCAAGAATAGTGGCCAAAGTGTAGAATATAGGTTGGAGGGGGAGCTTCTAGAGAAAGGGAAGTCAATGAAGATGCTGTTTTCAAGAGTCCAGGTAGAAAAGGTATAAAGGCTAGATACAGCAGAGACAGTGGGAAGGAAAGGAACATGTGGGACTGAGAAATTTCAAGGCAATGGAATTGATTACTGATATGGGCAGAGGAGTGAGGAGGGTTTAGAATGACTGTCACTGTCGCACAGGCAGTGGGGACATCTTCTGAGCCGGGAGATGCAGAGAAGGGGAGGTTTACCGGGAATTGGAGGAAAATGAATCATTTGCATACCTGTGAGATGTTCATGGGAGAAGTGATGAAGACACTCACATTTAAATCTGGAGCTTGGGGTACAGTCTTGGCAAGAGATATGAACTTGAAGGTATCCAGTAAACAACTGATGGCTCAAATCATTGATTTATATAAACAGAGGGCAGAGAGCAAGAAGAGGTGAGGTTTGAGGATGATCAACATTTAGGGAGTGAATGGAGGAAGAAGAATCCAAGCCAATGCCAGAAAAGGAATTGTCAGTGAGATGGAGGAAGGATGAGGACTGTTCCAGACTTCCACCTCCCAGGTGGATTGCCATGAAACTGATGTGACTTTCTTCTCTGCTCACCAGTTTCCTTTCCTTTCCTCTTGTGACCTCCTCAAAAAGAATGGCGATACTGCCTTTCACTGTACCAGCCCCCACATTTGGCTAGGATTCTTATACCGATGCCTGTCTCTCAGTGACCTATGGAATTATGTAGCTCCATGTGTCGGTAGTTCTTTTGGTTCTATGTCGCTAAAAAGGGCTACTTTGTCTTAGGATATAATTAAAATAACCTTCTATGGGAACAAAGTGAGCATATCAATTATGGACAATAGATAAATGTTTTTTAAAGAATGGTGCACTAAATAGAGAAAATGTGAACAAATATAAAAGTCAGCTAGGGTTAGCCTGGGAGACAGCCTCCCAGATAGCTTTGAGGAACTGCTCCAAAGAGTTAGAGCAGAAGGTTATTATCACAGTATATGATGTTGGTGAAGGAGGTACATGAGGTCAGGCACACATTTTGGGAAAGGCTTGTTTCCAGTCATGAGGAGTAGATGTCACTATTAATGATTGTAGTGCTTTCCTACCTCTGAGATAATGCAAGGATTGAGGCTCAAAAAATCTTCTCCTTAAAGTATCAAACTATCTGAAAGCCCTTCCTGCCAATTTTTCCCAGAGCACAGAGTGCCTCATTCCTTTCCAGTGGGTGTTAAAGATCAGCGGTTGCAGTGGCTAGTGACCTACTCCTTGTAGAGGCAGATGGCAAGTGTTGATTTTTAGCTGGCAGTTTCCAAATAAACCTTGGAAATTCATAATGCCCTTTGGCATGTGTGAAACAAAATGCCCCAAATAACTTGCCTAATGTTGCTCAGCATTTCTCATCCTATTGTCCACAGAACCAGGAATGTCCAGAGACCACATTTGAAATAAAGGATCTGTAAAAACGCCCCTGTTTTCCTATGTGATGAGCAGGCGTTAAAGCAGTTTGGAAAATCAGCACAAAATGGGGCAGTGGAGTGACTCAATTAGTATATCAGGAGGGCTTTAATAGCAAGTACTGGAAAACGCAACTCAAACCTTAGCAGAAGGGAAATTATAGTTTCATTTATTTAAAAGCTTCAGGTTAGATCTGCTTCGGGTGGGGTCTGGCCCTTCAATAGCAAGCGATAGGAAAGTCAACTCAAACATAAGCTGAAAACGGGGCGTTATTGGTCCATCTACTAAAATCCTCAAGGTGAGACTTGGCCAAGGCATTCGAAGATGGCCATCCGAGACGCATCTATCTCCCGGCTCTGAATTCTGCTTCTTTAGCTTCATTCTTCCCAGGTGGCGCTAGTGATGAAGAATCCACCTGCCAATGCAGGAGACACAAGCATACAAGGATTTTATCCCTGGGTCAGGAAGATCCCCCTGGAGCAGGAAATGGCAACACACCCTAGTATACTTGCCTGGGAAATCTGATGGACAGAGGAATCCATCATGACATGATAATCTCTGAACCAATCAGAATGACTAGAGAGATACCATACTCTGAATGGTCAGATCTGAGTCCTGGGCTAGGAGAAGAGACAACTCTCATCCCAATGTACAGATCAGAGGGTGGGGAAGGTAGTCAAGCCCCAGAGGAAAACGGTATCATTATTACCCAAAGCAGAATGAGTGGGTGTTTGGTGGCCAGAACCTAACATATATCCACTGCAATGAAGAGGAACACATTAGCTGGGTTGTAGCTTGGTCTTTATGTATTTAAAGTAACTCAGTTTCATAGATGAGCGCAAAAATTGTTCCTGAAGATTCTCAGAGTGCTGCAGGTAAT
Organism: Oryx dammah; assembly: GCF_014754425.2. Taxonomy (NCBI): domain Eukaryota; kingdom Metazoa; phylum Chordata; class Mammalia; order Artiodactyla; family Bovidae; genus Oryx; species Oryx dammah. The sequence goes on from NW_024070204.1 coordinate 9,492,510, forward strand.
CAAGATGCCTGCAGATATGTTGAAATTCAAAAGAAAGATGTTCCCAGGACACGGAGCAAAGGTTACCCATTGAAGACACAACCATCCAAAATGTACCTTATGGACTGAGTCAGAGGTGTATTCCTTACTGAGCTGACTTCCTTAACCAGGCATTATCTCAGTCTCTCCACACTTAGTGACATGCTTGGAGCAGAAGGGCTGCTTAGAAGATCAATTTAGACTAAATTAATTAAGACATTTGCAGAAGAAACTCAAAGGATGAACTTTCTAAAAAGTATGACCTGGGACGCTTAGGAAACACTCTTGTGCTAATTGGGGAATTCTGTAGCCTAGTAGCTGCTCCTTAACATGTCTGAACACTGCATGAAAATCAGTGTGTTGGTCTAGGAGAAGTCCAGCAGGGGAGGACAAGGCAAGGACTTTTCAGGGTCAGGGAAGAGGGCCACTGTTCAACTTATTTTGTGCAGCTTCCTTCTCTCCTCTCTGCCTACAAACTCAGGTCCCCTTCGCCACCCCAAACTTGAGCTCTCCTCAACTCAGCCAGGTTCTGTTCCCCTCCTTGCCCTGGTGCCATCCTGGGGCCATTCTGTCTCCTTCCTCTTGCGGATGATAATCCCAGGCAGCTCTTGGTCCAAACCTTTACTGCATATATCTTGTCCAGTCTCCCAGGTGTTGGCGATGGGAGCATAAACTGGGCTCTTGTCACTCCATCTCAGCCTTTAACACAGGAACACTTTGTGTCTGGCTGGGAGGGAGGGAGGCTAGGCCTAAAGAAGGCAAATGGAATGGATGGAAGAAGCAGGGAGATTTGATAGGCTACAGAGTTCTGACAGTTGGATGTCCTACTCACAGCTTCTCCTAGTTGGCTGATGAATGACAATGGGTAGATGTCATTTAAAAAAATTCAACTATAGTTGATTTAGAATATTGTGATAGTTTCAAGTGTACAGCTTCAGACTCTTCTCCATTATGGTGCCCAGTCACTCAGCTGTGTCCCACTGTTTGCAACCCCATGGACTGCAGCCCACCAGGCTCCTCTGCCCATAGAATTTCCCAGGCAAGAATACTGGAGTGGGTTGCCACTTCTTACTCCAGGGGTTCTTCCCCACCCAGGAATTGAACCTGTGTCTCCCATGTCTCTTGCACTGGCAGGCGGAGTCTTTACCACTAAGCCAACTGGGTAGCTGAATATAGTTTCCTGTGTTATACATTCAGTTCAGTTCAGTAACTCAGTCGTGTCCGACTCTGTGACCCCATGGACTGCAGCACGCCAGGCCTCCTTGTCCAACACCAACTCCCGGAGTTTACTCAAACTCACATCCGTTGAGTCGGTGATGCATCCCACCGTCTCATCCTCTGTCATCCCCTTCTCCTCCAGCTCTCAATCTTTCCCAGTATCAGGGTCTTTTCCAGTGAGTCAGTTCTTCGCATCAGGTGGCCGAAGTATTTGAGTTTCAGCTTCAGCACCAGTCCTTTCAATGAATATTCAGGACTGGTTTCCCTTAGGATGGAATCTCCTTGGAGTCCAAGGGACTCTCAACAGTCATCACAGTTCAAAAGCATCAGTTCTTTGGTGCTTAGCTTTCTTTACAGTCCAATTCTCACATCCATAGATGACTACTGGGAAAACCATAGCTTTGACTAGACGGACCTTTGTCTCTGCTTTATACATTAGGTCCTTGTTGTTTATATGTTTTATATATAGTAGGGTGTATCTGTTTGTTAATCCCAACCTCGTAATTTATCCTTCTCCCTCCCCTTCTCCCTGTGGTAATCATAAGTTTGTTTTCTGTATCTGTGAGTCTGTTTCCATTTTGTAAATAAATTCTTTTGGATTATTTTTTAAGATTCCACATAGAAGTGTTACCCTATGATACTTGTCTTTCTCTGACTTACTTTACTTAGTATGTTAATCTCTAGCTCCATCCATGTTGCTGCAAGTGGCATTGTTTCAGTCTTTATTATGACTAATATTCCATTGTATTTAAATAGCACGTCTTCTTTATCCATTCCTCTCATGATGGGCATTTAGGTTGTATAGTGCTGCTATGAACATTGGGGTACATGTGTCATTTTTAATTAAGTTTTGTCCAGCTATATCCCCAAGAGTGGGATTTCTGGATCATATGGTAACTCTATTTTTAGTTTTTTCAAGTTAGAGGTAATTTTAATCCTCAAGGATGTCCTAGTGGCATTTGTCATTTTGCCTGGAGGTGGGACTCTCTTAGGACATCTCGCTTGGACTGAGTCCAGCTTTCCCAAGGCACAGACTGGAATGTTCAGATCCTGAGCCATCTTTGAAACATTGGTGCAAACATGTGACCTGAGTTCGACCCCCCAGCCTCCACCATGTAAGGAGCGGTGGCTCTGGGCAGAATCCATTCTCCCAGCACAGGTGGGTGCACAGATGTCTGGCAAGATCTCTCCCTGACACAGAAGCAGCAGAGGCAGGTGACATCAGCGTGGTTTTCTCTGTGCCCAGAGGCAGCAGCAGAAGCATGAGCTCCTCAATAGGCACCTCCGATGTTGGTTTTTAGGTGTCTGGAGTCTTAACCTCAATTCTGTTTCATTAGCCCTCCCAACAGTCCTGTAAAAGCATTCTTTTTCTACTCTATCAGCCAGAATCAATTACTTTTTTTTTCTAGCCTTGTCATGGGGCTTATGAGATCTTAGTTCCACAACCAGGGATTGAACCCAGGAGCCAGCAGTGAGAGCGCAGAGTCCTAACCTCTGGACTGCCAGGGAACTCCCGCAAATCAATTACTCTTATTTTGACAACTCTTTGTCTGGGTGGTATTATTGTTTGATTGAATAGAGAGCTATAACCTAAGGTGCACAAAAAAATTGGATATCACTTTATCCATAAAAGGAAAGGCTAAATTCAAATAACTTCTTCCAAGTAGATTTGAGCCCTTTCTTAAAAGCTCTCTGTGTTTGTGTCTGCTTCCCAGGTAGTGCAGTGGTAAAGAATCTGCCTGCCAAGGCAAGAGATGCCGGAGATGTGGGTTTAATTCCTCTGGTGAAGGAAATGGCAAACTTCTCCAGTATTCTCGCCTGGAAAGTTCCACGGACAGAGGATCCTGGCGGGCTGCAGTCCATGGCGTCACAAAGAGTTGGACATGACTGAGCATGCATGCATGTGTCTGGCATGGACAGATGCTTAAGACCAGAAAAAAAGTGAAGGCATTACTTATTCCAGGTCTTATTTCTTGCTCTTGTCAACTATGTTAATTTTCCTGTTTGAAATAAAATCTTCTGTTAGTCCAGTGATGGTTATTGGATATTTTAATGATCTGTGTCAGCCCTATCCAAGTCAGAGATTTCCTGGAACAAATTTCCAGGATTCATCAACATTTCCATAGCTGGAACATTTGCAATCAAGGTGTAGGAGATATTCAGTTGACAAATGGCTTTGTCTAATAGGAGATTTGGAAATAGCTGGATTCATTAATTTTATAACTTCTCTTTCTTTTACGTTCATAAGCTAAACATGTACTTACTTCACTTGCTGTTCATTCTTTTGAAAGAAGAGCCAAACTTGGCATGGTGCAGAGATAAATGGATAAATGCTCATGTTTTTAAAGCAGCATCAGTAGTGGTGGCTGGCAGTGAAAATCCTGATAGACTCTAAAATGTGTCAGCCAAACCAGGGTGCTAGCAGAGAACGCAGCTCCCAGGAGTCAGCTAGACAAGATGTGGTCACGGAAGATAGGAAATGCTATTTTAATAAAGTCCCATTGACTCTTTGTCTTTATAACAGAAAATAACCTATTCCTGGCCTGTAATTGAAAGCATATCACTTGGAGTTTCTGGTGGGAATTGCTTCGAGCCGAGGTATATATTCAAATGTCTGAAAGGTACACTTCACTTATCTCCAAGAATTACCCAGAGAGATTTCTCTGGACAGGCAAGAAGCTACTTTGACATGTAAACCTTTGAAATGAAATGAGAGGGAATGAAAAAAATCTACAAGGAAGTAAATGGATGGACTGTAAATGTACTAGGTGAGACATTGAACTAGCTGTTGTCTAAACTTGCAGAAATTGAGGGTATTTTAAAAATAGTGTCAAAATTCAAAACCAAACCATGAGAACAAGAAGTGAAAGCTTTGTTGAGCATTTGGTTGTGTGAGAAGCACAGCCAGAGATTTCAAAGAATAAATTTGCAGGAGCGAGACCCTCAATGCCCCTGTAGTGCAATACTCTTATTTTGTCAGTGGAGGAAATTGAGGCCCTGACAAGAAAAGGGCCTGCCCAAGGTCACTTACTAAGTTGTGAGACAGCACAAGTTCAAAAGGCCACATCATAAGGACAGAGCATGGGACAAGGTTAAGTCCAGTGTTCAGTCATTCAGTCTGACTCTTTGCAACCCTGTGGACTGCTGCATGCCAGGCTTCCCAGTCCTTCACCATCTCCCAGAGACAAGATGGTTAAGACTAAGATGCTGGTATTAATTACCTCTATAATACATCCGTTTAGATGAGTAAAAATCTGGGAGATATTTACAAGCTAAGGAGCACAGATCTGAGCTGCAAATGGCAAGGTGAGCCATATTCCCCACTGATAAAATTTTTGACTCTGAAAAGTCACCTGCAGGGTTTGCTCCTGTTGAACATGGGACCAGAATGAAGCCCTGCAGGGTCAGGTTTATGGAGCTGAGAGGTGCCTGATTCCTTGAATGCTGACTCAGGATGCAGAAAGATAGGTGAAACAAGCAAGGTGAAATCCAAGTGCAATTAAAAAGGTCAAAATGTTAAAAAGAAGGTCCTAATAATATTAATTCACAGTTGCAAGAACAAACATAGCAACCCTGTCCCACCCCCCCACCCCACCCCTGATAAAGGAGACAGAGTTTTAATGAGTTCCGTGGACAGAGAAAGCCTGGGGGGCAATAGTCTGTGGGGTCGCAAAGAGTCGGACACAACTGAGTGACTAACACTTTCACTTTCAAAGGAAAAATGAAGGTTCGGTGACAAAAAGACCTAGGGGAAGGAACTTACAGGGGGAATGGATGCAAGATCAGTGTAAGGGGGGCCTTTCTCCTACTCACTGGGTTAGATTGGGCTGGTTTTATTCTGTGTCCTTCCCTGGAAGGTTGTGAACATCTGGGAGAACATATGTGAAGGACGCTGTAAGTACGATTCTGCTTTGGGCTAAACGGCTCCCAAGCCCCACGTAACTCAACGGTGTGCATACGTGCATGCTAAGTCGCTTCAGTCATGTCCAACTGTTTGTGACACTATGGACTGTAGCCCTCCAGGCTCCTCTGTCCATGGGACTCTTCAGGCAAGAGTACTGGAGTGGGTTGCCATGCCCTCCTCCAGGGGATCTTCCCATCCCAGGGATTGAACCCGAGTCTCTTATGTCTCCTGCATTGGCAGGTGGATTTTTTACTACTCGCGCCACCTGGGAAGCTCAAACTCAAGTTTATGAATCCAAAGACTCATATAACTCTCTAAAGTGAAAGTCGCTCAGTCATGTCTGACTGTTTGCAATCCCGTGGACTATACAGTCCATGGAATTCTCCAGGCCAGAATACTGGAGTGGGTAGCCATTCTCTTCTCCAGGGGATCTTCCCAGCCCAGGGACTGCACCCAGGTCTCCTGCGTTACAGGTGGATTCTGTACCAGCTGAGGCACCTGGGAAGCCCTAAACACCACCACTTACTGTATGACCTTGAGGAAAGTATTTGACCTCTCTGAGCCTCTCTTTTCTTGAGTATAAGATCAAATATTTTAAAAAATACTTCAGATTATATTTTAATGTTGGGATTTTAAAAAGGCTTTAAGAAATACACAGGAAAGCTCTTAGTGTGGTGCTTGGTTTGTAATAATTTTTAAACAGTTTGTATCTTTAGAGCTTTCCATTCTTCCATCTATAGTAACTCATTCAAGGATAAGCCTGGGACCCTATAATGACTAATGAGATGCCCTGAGACTTTCGCTGAGGCTTCTTGGAGTTATTCCAGCTTAATGGATTTACAGTTGAGAGGACAAGATTCTTAGAGAGTTTATGACATCTGGACCTGGTTATTACAGCCAGGAGCCCTAGAGACAGAGTTAAGAGATAGAGAGAAGTAGGTCCATGGTGATTTTTTCTGGCTTCTGAATCCAGCCATGCCTGAAGCCTGCTGACTTCTGGAATTTCTGTTGACATGAGTAAATTAATTCCATTTTGCTTGTTGCAGTCTGGGTCAAGGTTTCATTCACGTGCAACCAAAATATTGTGACAGATGTGGTTCTCAAGTGAGAGAGAGCCATTTTTCTTCTCTCTTTTTTTTTTTTTTGTTGGTGTTTCGTCACTCAGTCGTGTCCAACTCTTTGTGACCCCACGGACTGTAGACCGCCAGGCTCCTCTGTCTATGGGATTATCTAGGCAAGAATACTGGAGTGGGTTGCCATCCACTTCTTAAGAGGTTTATTATTCCTACTTGAAGTGGGCTCTCAACCTGCCAGCTCCTCTTTGCTTCCATGTAGGGAGCGATGGAGCCACTGGGAGCGCTGTTTCCCTTGATCGTTTCTGCCAAGAGCCCAGGGCAGCTGACTTTGATCCCTCAAAGAGGAGATGACCTGGAAAGTTTGCTTGTTATTTTTGGCAAGTCTTAACTTAGAGATGGTACCTTTGAAACCACAGCTGCTGCTTCTTTAGTTCTCTCTGTTGCTGCCAAAAACCCAATCAATAATGAATACCTTGAATGTCTTCAAACTTAATTTAGCATCTGGCCCGGGGAGGTGAATGCCAAGTCCCAGACTCATGGCAAGCAGAAGTTGGAACCAGAGCAGAAATGCGTCATCACCTTGGAGATCCAAAGGGGCCTTCTTTTTTTTTTATTGTTGCATTGCTGCCATCGTCTGCTTGCTAATTAAGTTAACCTTGTCAAAACGTGCTAAAAATTGGGTTAAAGCTGAAATCAGATGACATCAAATCTGTGGTGCCATCACGGACAAGGTTCTCAGAGACGCCGACTGATTCTTTCTGATGTCAGCTTGACTTAATGACCTCTAGAATTCTTCTCATGAACTGGGGAAAGAGACAGGTCGGGTGATGAACATGAAGGCTGGTGTCTTGTGTTTTGGAGAAAAGTTGTAGGTCCTGTTGGTTTCTGTAGATGTCGGTCATTCAACGCCAATGTCTTCCTTCTTTAGTGTTGCCTAGTTTCTCTGCAAAAGCACCAAGCACTCTACAGGCCTGATGGGAAGAAAGGGTTTTATAGTCAAACGTGACTCAGAAACTCTAGGATTGAGAGTCTAGGGTAAACAAAAGTACAGAGCTACCGTTATTTCAGGACTTCTCAGAAATTGTGCAACTTATTTTGCTTTGTGACTCCAAGAGGAAGATTAACGTGCAGTATTTCCTAGATGTTTTCACCATACAAGCTCAAAAAAAATTATTATTTTAACTTTAGGACTTCCCTGGTGGTCCAGTGGTTAAGAATCTGCTTGCCAATGCAGGAGACACAGGTTCTATCCCTGTTCTGGGAAGATTTCACGTGTCTCGAGGGAGCTCAGTCCATGCAACACAACTACTGAGCCTGAGCTCTAGAGCCTGAAAAACACAGCTACTGAAACCTGGGTGCCCCAGGGTGCATGCTCTGCAACCAGAGAAGCCACTACAATGAGAAGCCCATGCACCACACCTGGAGAGTAGCCCTCGCTTGCTGCAACTAGAGAAAACCCGAGTATAGCAACAAAGACCCAGCACAACCAAAATAAATTAATAAATAATAACATTTTGTAAAAGTTTCTTTGAACTTTTTACTTTTTGCAAAGGACTCATAAATGTTCCATAAGTCTTTGGGACTGAGCTCATTTAGTGCCCTGACTTCTGACCTCGTCATTCACTATTAAAAATGAATTAAAATGAATTAACACCACATTATAAATCAGCTATACCTCAGTTGAAAACTGATAAAAGTTAATTAATAAAATGGATTTGGAATGCCAAATGGGTATTGTCTTTAGAATGAATATACAGCATCCCTCATGTATGCTGCTGCTGCTGCTAAGTCGCTTCAGTCATGTCTGACTTTGTGTGACCCCATAGACGGCAGCCCACCAGGCTCCCCTGTCCCTGAGATTCTCCAGGCAAGAACACTGGAGTGGGTTGCCATTTCCTTCTCCAATGCATGAAAGTGAAAAGTGAAAGGGAAGTCGCTCAGTTGTATCTGACGCTCAGAGACCCCATGGACTGCAGCCTTCTAGGCTCCTCCATCCATGGGATTTTCCAGGCAAGAGTACTGGAATTCCTCACGTATACTTACTATTATATTCAAGTGCATATATTATGTTGAAATAAAAAGTACTAATTTATTTCAAAGCATTAATAAATTCAGAGCAACTTTGCTATTATGCATTTTTTTAATCACTGGATAGTGAAAGTATGTTGCTGCTAAGTCAGTTCAGTTGCGTCCTACTCTTTGAGAGCTACCAGGCTCCTCTGTCAATGGGGATTCTTCAGGCAAGAATATTGGAGTGGGTTGCCATTTCCTCCTCCAAGGGATCTTCCCGACCCAGGGATTGATGTCTCCTGCTTTAGCAGGATATTCAAAGTATAATCACTATTGAAAAAAGGAGCAAACATCCCACCTAAAATTTGGTTTGGATATTGTGGTTGATGGCTCTCCAAGCACCAGAGAACTTAAGAGAAGGTATTATTACTTCTGGGAAGAGTTGGGTGGGCATGAGTTTGTCCAGGGTGACTTGAGCAGGGCAGAGGAAGTGGATTTAGGTCTTCCTGAAGTGACTAAGGGGTGGCACTGTGGAAAGTTCCCAAACATGGGAAGGTTAAATTTCCTACTAACTCCAGAGGAGGAAGTGAACTCAGGGTCTTCCTAGGAGTCTGTCCAGATACAGGGCTGAAGGGGAAGGGAGAGTGAGACTTAAAAAAATGTCATCAGTGAGAGATCAAGTCTCTCATTGATGACCAACCTAGATAGCATATTCAAAAGCACAGACATTACTTTGCCGACTAAGGTCCGTCTAGTCAAGGCTATGGTTTTCCCAGTGGTCATGTATGGATGTGACAGTTGGACTGTGAAGAAGGCAGCGAGCCAAAGAATTGATGCTTTTGAACTGTGGTGCTGGAGAAGATTCCTGAGTCCCTTGGTCTGCAAGGAGATCCAACCAGTCCATTCTGAAGGAGATCAGCCCTGGGATTTCTTTGGAAGGAATGATGCTGAAGCTGAAACTCCAGTACTTTGGCCGCCTCATGTGAAGAGTTGACTCATTGGAAAAGACTCTGATGCTGGGAGGGACTGGAGGCAGGAGGAGAAGGGGACGACAGAGAATGAGATGGCTGGATGGCATCACGGACTCGATGGATGTGAGTCTGAGTGAACTCCGGGAGTTGGTGATGGACAGGGAGGCCTGGCGTGCTGCGATTCATGGGATCGCAGAGTCGGACACGACTGAGCGACTGAACTGAACTGAACCGTATGACTCTACAGCAAAGCCAGAGGTAGTAGACAGGATAAAGTCCTCCCAGAGCTATCTGCACCCTCATCCACAGGCTGGTGAGTATGTTGGCTTACCTGGCAAAACAGACTTTGCAGACGTAATTGAGTTAAAGAGAGCGAGATGTGGAGATTGTCTGTGTAATTACAAAGGTTCTTATAAGGGAGAAAGGGAGACACAAGACTAAGGTTAAGAGAGACAGAGAAAGCAGGAGAGCCAGTCAGACAGAGATTTGTCTGAAGATACTGTGCTGCTGACTTTAAAGATGGTGCTGAGGAAAGCAGGTGATCTGCAGAAGCTGCAAAGAGTAAAGAAACCGATTCTCTCCCGAAGTCCCCAAAGGAACAGAATTCTGCCCACCCATCTTGAACTTCTGACCTCTGCAGGCAACACATCTCTGTTTTTAAGCCATTGAATATGTGGTGATTTGCTATGGCAGCTGTAGAAAAATTTTACCATGAAAATCTTTTCCACTGTTATCTGAAAGTCCAATATAATTGGGTATCTTGCATTTTACCTGGCAACCCTAATTTAATCTATATTTCTGCCATTATTTTTCTAGGGAGTACTGCTTTATAGCAAAGTAAATATAAATTCCAAAATCCACTACTTGATTAATCTTCATTGTTTTATACATACACACACACACACTCACACACACACACACACACACACACACACACACACACTGTTCATAGCGTTCTTGAGGCAATAATACTGAAGTGGTTTGCCATTCCCTTCTCCAGTGGACCACATTTTGTCTGAACTCTCCACAATGACCTGTCCATCTTGGGTGGCCCTACATGGCATAGCTCATAGTTTCATTGATTTGACAAGGCTGTGGTCCATGTGATCATTTTGGTTAGCTTTCTGTGATTGTGGTTTTTGTTCTGGAGGCTGTGAGGTTATAGTTCAAACTTCTTCTGTCTGCCCTCTGATAGATGAGGATAAGAGGCTTGTGCCAGCTTCTTGATGGGAGGAACTGGCTGTGGGAAAACTGGGTCTTGTTCTGGTGGACAGGGCCATGCTCAGCAAATCTTTAATCCAATTGTCTGCTGATAGGTGGGGCTCCCTGTTAGTTGTTTGGCCCGAACAACAACAACAATATACAAATAATTATATATATAGTTTATATAATGATGAAAACACAGAGTTAGGATTCAAAAACCCTGTTTGAATAAGTGAGGTAATGTTTGGGTCTCTCTTTCCTTGTTAGTAAATGGGGGTGGTAATATATGTTTGCTCCCATCTTGCAAGTTTTGTGAAGATCAGATTGAGCCACAGTAATTCACTTACTGTAACAGCCAGAAGTAGCTGTGTAACGTTGTCACCAGGTAGCAGGAGCACTTATTTGCCTCAACACAGCCAACGTTGGAAACGGAGTTCTACTTTATTTTTCTAAAACAAGACGTGCCACAACTGATATCTTTATGATGGCTTTTCCTCCCCTCCCCTGGAGGAGGGCGTGGCAACCCATTCAGTATTCTTGCTTGGAGAATTCCATGGACAGAGGAGCCTGGCAGGCTACACAGTCCATCGGGCCGCAAAGTCTGACACAATGGAGCAACTAACACTTCCTCTCTTCTGGGCTTGTTCTTTGCAGAATCAGGTTTAAAAACTCCAAGAAAATGGGGAGCCCAGGTTCTAAATCCATCCCTGCTCCAGCTCTCCTGGTTCAGTACTGGGTCTGGGCAGGGAGATGCCCTCCAATTCATGAATCCTTCTTCTCCACAACTCTGTCCCCCAGTTCTTCTCCACATGCCTCGCATTGGCACCCTTCCCTTGCTCTGCCCTCCAAAGAGCTTTCCCGACTTGGGGAGTTGCTCCCCACACCCCTCTAGTCCATCTCTCTCTCAGGGCAGGGCACGCGCTCCTACGACAGCCAGCACTGCCCTCCGCCCCTCAGTTAACCATCTCCTTCACCCGGATCTGCACCCTTAGAAAGTTGTCCGTGCTTCTGCACTGCACTGCTTTCCTTGTTGCGTGTTTTCCAAGAATTTTTTAGCATGCCTCTTACATGGTAACTTCTGTCAATGTTGGTCAATGAGTGAATGTTTATAACTTACGTTTGGGTTGCAGTTCACAGTGTCATAAGCAGTCATACATAGGTCCTAGAGCTGGCATGTGTCAGCAGGAATTTGCAAAATGATGGTTAAATGCAGCAATTATTAAGTATCCTGTTATCTAGATTTAGAATTAAATTAATTATGTAGCAAATAATGGTAATTATTACTTGGATTCCAACACAACCTAAATATTTTACTGCATTTTACTATTACTTGTGCTCTTGAGATTATTTAATTATGTCTGCTTTGTCTATATCCTGGAGATAATATATTGGCTTCTTGCCAACAGAGCACCATTTTTGATTCTGTGTTTGTGACATCACACTACCAACTCGACATTGGGTGTGTGCATTTGCATCATAGATATAAATCAAGGCATTTTTCTTTCCGTTTTTTGGAGAGTCAGTTGTCAAATATTCACCAGCATGCTGGTCATAAGCCTAATCTGATCTTCACAAAAATTGCAAAGGGGAAGTATAACATATATTATCACCCTTTGTTTACTAATAAGGAAGAAGGAATCGGGTTTCTGAGCCCTAACTCTGTGTTTCACCATTACATGTATTACATACATATGTGTGTGTATATATATATATATAGTATGTATATTTATGTATATATACACATGTAAAATAAGATTAATCAAGTAATAAATTCTGGAATTCATTTTTACTTTTCTATAAAGCATTACTCCTTAGAAAAATAATGGCAGGAATTTAGGTCAAATTAGGGTTGCCAGATAAAATGAAGATGTTCAATTATATTTGAATTTCAAATAACAATGAAAAAAACTTTTACTGTAAATATGTTCCAAGTATTGCATGAAACATACTTAGGTTTAAAAGACTATTGGCTATTTCATTGAAATTTAATTTTCACTGGGTGTTTTATATTTTAATTTGCTAATTCTAGTAACCTTAATTAAATATTGGTTAACCTTTCAAAAATATGGGAAGATTTCTTGCTACAGTCCTATTACATTATTAAAAATATAGCTCTATCTTTCAAACTGTAGTAGGGTCAAAATTAATTGCCGAGAAAAGTTTATGACATCCTCATAACTGGGCTAGTGACTGCCCTCCCAGTGAACGTCCACCCAAAAGGGACTGCCAGTCTCCTGTCTGGCTTTTTGGACATCTCCGGAGTAGTCTAAAGCAAAAGAGGACTGTTAAAAAACCTAGGTTTCCTTGTCCTTTCATGTCTATTTCGTAGGTGCTTTACTGTAATTACCTCCTGGGTCCTAATAGCACCCTTCCAAGGCCATGAGCTCACCTGCTATCAGTTCTGTGACCAACAGCTTCTTTTCAAAAATGTTTATGGTAAAGTCTTGGGCTTCCCAGCTGGCTCAGTGGTAAAGAATCTACCTGCCCATGAAGGAGACTCAGATTCGATCCCTGAGTCGGGAAGATCCCCTGGAGGAGGAAATGTGGACCCACTCCAGTACTCTTGCCTGGAAAATTCCATGGGCAGAGGAGCCTGGAGGGCTACAGTCCATGGGGTTGCAAAGATGCAGCCACAACTGAGCACGCATGCACACATGGTACACTCTTGGCAAGTAAAGACTCTGCCCTTCAGAATCTTGAGTGAACGGAATGCCTGGATGAGTGCTTCTGTAATTGAGCTTGTGAACGGTCTGGGCAACTGTCTGCAGAGCCTGTGCTTGGAGAGCCAGAGTCATTCGTTGTAGCAACGGTTCATTGCTACGAACTTCTTTAGAGTTAGATTTGATCTTTAGAGGGGCTCAGGTACCAGTGTTAATGAGTTTGCCTTGAGACTGGGAATCGTGGAAACAGAGAAGGCAGTAATTACATTGTGTTGATAATTTAGGTGGCATGTGTTAGCAGTGGAGGAAGTGACAAAGAGAGATGTAATCAGACATTCCCATTCAGAAACGATGCATTCCCAAAGATGACATGACTCAGAGGAAAGCTGTTTCAACCAACATGCAATACATCAGACCTCTGTTACTCCTTAGTTCTTTCAACCCTCTAATCAGCTTTCATTTGTTCTCATTAGATCATGAGCCCATGGAGAATATAGCTGCTTAAGAACCAGAAATTCCTCTAATATTGATAATGTATTGAGGCAGTAACACAATTCCAGACCCACTCAGTTACGAATCTATAGCATACATGACTGGTCATTAAAAGAATAGGACAGAATGATGACTAGAGAAAGTGGCTACAGAATGCCTCTCTGTTTGCTAAAAATTAACACTTTTAAGAAAAAAACATCTATTTTCCTGTCTTCATAAAAGCATATTCCTATTTGGAGGATGGACTTTCCAGGTGGCTCTAGTAGTAAAAACAAAAAACACAAAACACCTGCCTGCCGATGCAGGAGTCATAAGGGATTCAGTTTCTATCCCTGGGTTGGGAAGATCCTTTGAAGAAGGAACTGGCAACCCACTCCAGTATTCTTGCCTGGGAAATCCCACAGATAGAGGAGCCTGGCCAACTTCTGTCTATGGGGTCACATAGAGTCAGACATGACTGAAGCGACCTAGCATGCAGGCATTCTGAGGACATGATGTGAATATAAGTCTTGGTCTTGGGATTTCTTTCGTCTGTTCAGCCTTCTGTTACATCATAGGAGACAGCAAGAGAGAGTTTCTAGAATGTGGGTATAAGGCCTTTATGATGGCCCATTTGGGAATATTTGGGAAAAGTGATGCCCTTCAAGTAATTTCAGAGAAGAGCCCAATTCTTTCAGTCTCTCTAATCTGCTGTCCTCAGCTTTGACTTCAGTTTATTCTGGTCCCCTCGTGGTTGTCTTCTGGCTGCCAGGAACCACACTTCCATGATTGTATTCAGCCGAAGAGAAACACAAACCCAAGACCTTTCCTTCTGATGTTAAGAATATGAATTTTTTCTCCCATTTTTGTAAGCTATATTATTTGGTTTTTACTTCTTATAAGAAGATATTGCTTTTGCCATTATTAAGAAATATTGGCTACACATTAAAGAAGATGAATTTATTAAAGCAAGATGTTATCAGTATTATAGGAGGCTGGTAGATAGTATCAGAAAGACAACAGTAGTACAGTATTCTCAGTGTTACAACCTCTTCCATAATCTTGCCACCACTGCTCCCCTTCTGCCCCAAGATATGGAGCCTATTTCCACTCTTGTCTCTGTGGAACTGAGCAATATTTTGCAACTGCATTGAGAGTGGAATCCCTCTTGACTTGTGCCTGATTCTTTATCTTGGGACATAGACTCTGGGAACCTTGAGATGACCTGTAAGACGTTTCTAAAGCATCTCTGCCGGACAGAGCATGTGGAGAGACCTCATAGGATGACTGTGTATGTGCGTGCCTCATTGCTCAGCCATGTCTGACTCTTTGCAACCCCATGGACTGTAGCCCTCCAGGCTTCTCTATCCATGGAATTTTCCAGGCAAGAATACTGGAGTGGGTTACCATATCCTCCTCCACGGGATCTTCCCGACCCAGGGACTGAACCCATGTCTCCTTCGTCTCTTGCACTGGCATGTGGATTCTTTACCACTGAGCCACCTGGGAAGCCCAGGGGTGTCTGAAGGGCTGCAGTTTTCCTGCCCTCAGCTACTCAGGCCCAAGAGCTGGGCGTTTACATGACTGAGTTGTGAAGTGAGTCCAGCCTCCAGCCTCTGAGCGTCAGTGGCTGATCCTGAGTGGAGCAGAGCTGACTTGTCCTCAAGGAATCCAGCCCTGGCTGAGAATCTGCTGAGTGAAAACACCATGTCTTCTTACAGTCAAACCTCATTTCTCAGGGACATAGCTCTCAGATACATGTAGAAAACATCAGTCACTGAAGAGAAATAAAACAGAGCAAATAAATTTATACATGCATATATATATGAGATGAGGGTTTTCCTGGTGGGTCAGTGGTAAAGAATCCACCTGCAATGCAGGAGATGTGGGTTTGGTCCCTGGGTCGGGAAGATTCCCTGAGGAAGGAAATGGTTACTCACTCCAGTATTCTTGCCTGGGAAGGCCCATGGAGAGAGGAGCCTGGTGGGCTACAATCCATGGATTTGCAAAGAGTCGGACATGACTTAACCACTAAACAAGAACATTATATATATATGAATTTAAGCACTTTCATTTTTTCATAGCAGTTTTCCATAATGTCTGAGTCTTTATTAACAAAAGTTGGATCATCACTGGTTAATCTTATCATCAAGTATGATGTCACATTGGGTCATCCTCATTCTCCTAAATCTGTCTGATATTTTGTTGTCTAACTCATGATTGACAATGAGGACTGAAATAGTTAATTGCAGTATTAAAATAGAATCAATATAAAAATTTTAACATTTTCACAGGGGTAGACTTTAAGTGTTCCTTAAAGTGGTCCTACTCCTATGAAAATATTAAGTTTTTTTATACTTGGTGCTAGTGGTAAAGAACCCACCTACCAATGTCGGAGACATGAGACATGGGTTCAATCCCTGGGTTGGGAAGATCCCTTGGAGGAGGGAATGGTGACCCACTCCAGTATTCTTGCCTGGAAAATTCCATGGACAGAGGAGGCTGGCGGGCTACAGTCCATGGGGTTGCAAAGAGGCAGACATAACTGAAGCAACTTAGCACACACACACACATGAAGTGTTCTATTAGGCCTTGGTGATCAAAGCTCTCAAATGAATTTTTTTTCCATATATAATGGGGTGTATCTATGGTCCACCATAAGGACTGAGAGGAAATTTTTATTTCCTTTTTTCATCTCTTTTCCTCTGAAAGACACCAGTCCCATTTCAGTAGACAATCCAAGGTCTGGAGGCTCTTGTTGACCCAAGAGGCAGCCACTTATGGGGGCAGGGTCACACTCGGTCACTTCAGCACAATGAAAGCAAAAGCAATGTTTCTTGCCACTTTGGACTTTTGTCCAATACACCCATTAAATAATAAATCATATGCTGATCAACCTTTATTGCCAAGGAGAAGGATGGGCTCTGGCCCTGTTACACTTCAGATGAAATCTCATCTGTCTATCATCTAGCATCATCATCTCTCTATCCATCTATTCCTCTCTCTACTTATAATCTCTTATTATCTGTCCTTTCTCTTTCTCCCTGTGTTTGTGTGTGAGTGTGAGAAAATGATGAAAAGAATGCAACCTGAGTAACTATGAACATTTTGAATTGACTTTCTCCTAGCTCTAACTCTGGCTCCGGAGGCTTCTAGCTGAATCCTTTCACATCAGCCTGGTGCAATGTGCTCTCATAGAACCACAGGCAGCAGAGACATCTGTCTTCAAAGGTTGCCAATGCTGGACCACACAGACTCAGAGTCACAGGAAATACACAGCTCCTGCTAGGATAAGGGCTCTGGGACACACATTAACTTCCCCCTGCACAACTTAAGCCCGGGAATGAGTCTTTCTGATTCCTTTTGGAGAAGCTAAACCAGTTATTCAGTTATGCACAAATCACATCTATACCTCGTCTCTGCCTTGATGAGCTTTACTATTTCATTCTATGACAGGAATGGAATCGAAAGACTGTCCTTGAAGCTACATATTTCTCTCCCTCTACAGGGGCTGGGGACTTCCCTGGTGGCTCAGACAGTAAAGTGTCTGCCTACAATATGGGAGACCCAGGTTTGACCCCTGGGTCAGGAAGATCCTCTGGAGAAGGAAATGGCAACCCACTCCAGCACTCTTGCCTGGAAAATCCCTTGGACAGAGGAGCCTGGTAGGCTACAGTCCATGGGATCACAAAGAGCTGGACACGACTGAGCGACTAAACTTTCACAGGGGCTGGAGCCTTCCTGGGAGGGGACTCAGAAAGGTGTCTCTTCGTATAGTAAATAGTACAAGAAGGTCCAACTTGTGAGTAACTGTGGGACAACTGATATGAAAATGTCTGTCTACTGCTCTGTCCTGGAAATGAGTTTTGCATTTGCACAACTATGCATGAACAAGAAATCTTTTGGTTGCTATTAAATTTGGAGAAAGAACTGTGAGTTTTAGACTCTGAGCTGAATTAAACTATGTAGAAGCGAAGGGGAGAAAGTTTTAAAGGAAGATGGCAGCCAATTTCTTTTGTTATTTAATGTTTTATTTTTTCAAGAACAGTTAACATTTACTAGGCACCTATTGGCCTCAGTCACTTGCATCTAAAGAGCAAAGCTAAGTTACCCCCAGCCCGTGTCCTTTTGAATGGTTAGCCTTAACTTCTTAGCTCTGTTAACCACTATTCTACCATTAGCTTCAAGTTTGCTTTTAATCATCTAAATCCGTAATTGTCTACTGCTCCCTGCCACACGAACAAAAAAGTTTCAGGGGTGAATAAGGCGAGCAGTTTACATTTTCTGTGGATATTTCAAGTAATTGGCCCCAAAGTGAAATTATTGAGTTTATCATGTTCTGAGGGCATTAAACATGAAAGGAAATGGGCACGTAGAAAGGCTTGGTATCCAAGAACATGTGAATATGTGAAAATCCTATAACTTTACTTCCACTGGCCTAATATCCTGAGTCACTAGATGGTCAGAGAGATAGAGTACAAAAGAAACAAACTGATGTACATTTATACTAAAAAGCAAAAAAAAGTTTGTACAAGATGAATAGCAAATGAAATTGCTTCTATCAAAATAAAATCTCACACGGGTCATTTTTGTACATACGTGGACACACACCCACACACGCACAGACACACAAGCAAGAATGCATATTTTTGTCAGATAGGTCCTTGGAAATAGACATTCTTAGCAAATATGGATGACAGATCAATTGTAATTTATTTTCTTTTAACACTGTATCATCATAAAGAAAACTGGTATAAATGAAAAAATCTATTTCAAATATCTACATCTAAAATTTTAGGCAGTGAAAAAGCACTTTGTTGACAAGGAGTGTGGAATGATGGATGTTAATTGTCAGAAACTGCTGAATGCCTTGTTTAGTTGCCACAAACAAATTCACATATCAGAACGAACAATACTGCTAAATATTCCTTTTTTTCCCCATTTTTTTCCCTGTTAAAACTTTACTGGGAGGAAGAAAAAAGAAAAACTGGAAATCCATACATCTTTCAAAAGTTTGAAATTGAAGCAATATTTAGAACCATTGATGAGGAATCGCCGAGGCATTGGTGTAATATACACAATGCTCTTGTCTTCTTTAATCTGTAATGTACATTGAATACTTTACAACAATGCATTAACAAAAGGCAAGAAACGTCTTGCTGTACAGAGGAACCCCAATGCAACTTGAAGCCTAGAATCACAACGGATGGAGAGAGTAAACAAAGCGTGACAAGCCGTCCCTCTAAAGTGTGTGAACTATGTCACCGCCTCTGTGCTTATAACCTTCGTGCCCCGTCACCCCGACCGCCTCCCGTGCTGCCTTCGGCCACATCCCGTGGAAAGCACTTCTTAAGACTCTACAGCCCGAACTAGACAGGTGTAGCCCGATGTCAGATTGAGGATCACTTTCTATTGACTTTCAAGTGAACGTTCATGGAGCTTTCTAAAATAGCTCTTAAATGTTTCCTTCCTGGGTATCCCAGCCTTCCTATGGAACAGGCTTTAACAAACTAAATTTGCAGGGGGAAAAAAAATAGCAATGTCTGTGGTCTGCATGCACATGCACGGTTCCCGGGGTGCCCGCCTCACACCCAGGAGTCGGGGGAGGCCGGGTAGTGGCTCGTTTCATAGTTCAGTTCGCTGTAGGGTCGGGCGGCCGAGTAGAAGTCGACGTAGTTGCCGGTGGACTTGAGCCCCAGGTGCATGGTGTACTCGCTGGCGGGGGGGCGGTGGTGGACCTGGTCCTCGAAGAAGGACTCGTCGTAGTTTCTCGTGGAATTCGGAAATGGCTGGTAGGTCTCGTAGTCTTTTCTGCTGGGCTCCTGTGGGGCTGGCTGTGCTGAAACCTGCCCAGGAAAGGAGAACCATCTGGGTTAGTACGTTTGCCCTCGACCTGCCCTTGACCCCCACCGCCGATGCCCTTGACCCTCCCTCAAAGTCAAGGCTCTGAGTGTCCTCCATGTGGTCAGTCACCAGGACTGCACTTCCCTGACTGACTTTCTGTTTCAGAGTTGGCTCCTGAGTCCACATGCTGTCATTCCAAATAACCTTTTTATAAAATTACTATTCTGGCAAAGTACACATAACATAAAGTCACCATGTTCATCATGTTGTATATAACTGGGTGGCATTAAGTACTTAAGTTGCCTGGGTCACTGTCAATACCAAACGTTTTCAGGACTTTTTCATCACTGCAAACAAAAACTTGTATCCATTCAGCATAAATCCCCATCTCCCCTTTTCTTAGCTCATGGCAATCACCATTCTATTGATATTTTCATCTCTGTGAATTTGACTTGTCTACATACCTCATATAGTTGGAATAATACAGTAGTTGTCCTTCTGTGTTTGGCTTCTTTCACTTAACCTCCTCAAAGTTATAGGTTAATATAATGTCCTCAAGGTTAACCAATGTTGCAGCAAGTGACAGAACTTCCTTGCTCTTTAAGACTCATTAATATTGTATGGAGAGTCTGTGTTTGTTTACATATTCATCCATAGATGACAATCATGATTTCTACTTTTTGAATAAGGCTGCTATGAACATGGAAGCACGAGGATTTGTCTGGCTCCCTGCTTGCAATTTCTGGCGGGGTAATGTAAAAGAGTTGGACACAACTTGATGACTACATAATGTCAGTAGTAAAAAGTGTACTGAGAAGTAGGATTGTTGGATCTGATGCAATTCTATGTTTAATTTTTTGAGACGCAGCCCAAACTTCCAAGACAGCTGAGTCACTTTACTAGCTGTTGTTGTTGTTCAGTGACTAAGTCAGTTGTGTCGGACTCTTTGCGACTGGACTGCAGCACACCAAGCTTCCTGGTCCATCACCAACTCCCAGAGGGTGCTCAAACTCATGTCCGTTGAGTCAGTGATGCCATCCAACCATCTCATCCTCTGTCACCTCCTTCTCCTGCCCTCAATGTTTCCCAGCATCAGGGTCTTCCCCAGTGAGTTGGTTCTCCGCATAGGGTGGCCAAAGTATCGGAGCTTCAGCTTCAGCATTGGTCCTTCCAAAGAATATTCAGGGTCGATTTCCTTTAGGGTTGACTGTTTTGATCTCTTTGCTGCCCCCAGGACTCTCTTAACCTTTTCTAAATTAAAGATGTATACACTAGATTCCACAGAACACAAATAGTTTCTGTTCATCTTCTCTGCATTTTCCTCCATCACACCTCAGTTCTTCATCCCAGATGAAGAGAAAGTGAAGATGTACAAGGTCTCAGGGTCACTTGGGCATCTTCCTGCCAGCTCGGAGGGCTGTGGCCAATACCTCTCTGGAGGATGGAGGCTTCTTGCTAATAGGGCCATCCCATCACACCTGCCCAAGTGATGTACCACAGCCTTGGAAGGAATCCATTCAAAATAGTCTACACCAGCAGTCCCCAACTTTGTGGAACCAGGGACCCATTTCATGGAAGACAATTTTTCCACAGACAGATGTGGCGGGGAGGATGGTTTCAGGATGATTCAAATGCTTTACATTGATTGTGCACTTTTTTCTATTATTATTACATCAGCTCCACCTCAGATCATCGGGCGTGAGATTCCCCAGTCTACACTCTGAAGGATCAAAATGTTTCCTAACTTGGTTCATTTAAGAATTGATGTGATGAACACACACAATGGAGTATTACTCAGCCATTAAAAAGAATACATCTGAATCAGTTCTAATGAGGTGGATGAAACTGGAGCCTATCATACACAGTGAAGTAAGCCAGAAAGAAAAACACCAATACAGTATACTAACACATATATATGGAATTTAGAAAGATGGTAATGATAACCCTGTATGTGAGACAGCAAAAGAGACACAGATGTACAGAACAGTCTTTTGGACTCTGTGGGAGAGGGAGAGGGTGGGATGATTTGGGAGAATGGCATTGAAACATGTATAATATGATATAAGAAACGAATTGCCAATCCAGGTTCGATGCAGGATACAGGATGGTTGGGGCTGGTGCACTGGGATGACCCAGAGGGATGGTACAGGGAGGGAGGAGGGAGGGGGGTTCAGGATGGGGAACACATGTATACTCATGGTGGATTCATGTTGATGTATTGTAGTTAGCCTCTGATGTATTGTAGTTAGCCTCCAAAAAAAAAAAAATTAAAAAATTGATGGGGCTTGAGAATAACATGGGATTATGAAGCCTTTGGTTGGGGGGGCAGGGGTCTTCAGAATTGGCCAATGTCTTCCAGCCCCCTCAGTGCTCCCTATTTCCACTCTTGTCCTCTACAGGTTGTTGTCTGATCAAGGGGGCCTTGAGGGGCTAAAGGGATCACAGGAGCCTTTGAGCGCAGAGAAGTCTAGAATTAGTTCTCTCCCTTCCCTTTGGCTTTAAGGACAGTAAAACAAAGAGTGTTCATAGGCTAGTAATTAGCACTTAGATGTGGGGGCCTGGCTTCCTATGCCTCTGGGGTCCTTTCCTAAGCTCCAACAGTGAGGATACCCTCAAGTCATGGGGCAAGGACCATACTCAGGGTTGCTGCATAAGGGCATCCACAAAACCCACAGGGAATGTGTGTGTGTGTGTGGGGGGAAGGTCCGGTGGGAATGATGGAAGCTGCCTGAAGAAGAACACTTTGATCACTTTGGAGTGGCCCTGGTAATTCCCTGCTAATTTAACTAAGGCTCAGCATGGAAACATCCTCTAGACATTGGTCTTCGTTAATAGATAATGATTTGTAATTAGTACGTTGTGTGTGAATGAATGCTTCTAATGACCTGCCCATAATTCTTCTCTTAAGTAAGCAAACTCCCTCTTTCATATGTAATTGATTTACACGAGTGAGTCACAGAGCTGCTCTTCAGAGAAGTGAACTTCATCACAGCTGCCATGCAGGAGGTTCACACTTGCAGTTCATGGTGGCTGAAAGAATGAGGTTCCTGTCCATCTGTGACAGTCCACAGAGCTCAGACGTGTGTCAGCCTAAGAGCCTGGGCACGCAGGGGGACTTCAGAATCTGCAATTAAACATTGCTGAGGCCAGCTGCTCCCGATCATGGGATGGGCTAAGGTGCCCTTGGCTGGTCTTTGAAAAGCTGGTGCCACGTGGAACTTCTCCACTCTGACGCAGTGCTGCTATCCAAGTGTGGAGCACACATAGGGTTAGATTAGGGAGGTTTGGAAAAATTACATGGGGAGGGAACTAAGACTTACTGTTTCTACTTCAGGGGGCACTATATTAAACATTGAACAAAATTTTCTTTATTTAATCTTGTGTATATATATATATATGTATGTACTATTGGAGATACATATTGCATGTTTATGTCTGTCTATATCTATCCATCCTTCTATTTATCCATGTGTGTGTGTGTGTGTATGTGAAGTTGCTTCACTTGTGTATGACTCTTTGTGACCCTGTGGACTGTAGCCTCCCAGGCTGCTGTGTCATGGGATTCTCCAAGCAAGAATACTGGAGTGGGTTGCCATGCCCTCCTCCAGGGGATCTTCCCAACCCAGGGACTGAACTCAAGTCTCCTGGGTCTCCTGCACTGCAAGTGGTTCTTTACCACTAGCAGCACCTGGGAAGCCCATGTGCCCACCTATCATCCACCTCTTCACCTGTCTAATCCACCTCCTTCTCTCCCTCAACCCTTCTCCCTCTCAGTCTCTCCCTCTCTTCCTCCCTCCTTCACTTTCTCCTTTCCTTTCTTCCTCCATTTCCTTTTTTCTCTTTCCCTTCCTCTCCCTTCTTCCCATCCATCCTTTCATCCAATCCCCACTTTATAGGTGAAGAAACTGAAGGTCAGAGAAGCTAAGAAACGTCTGCAGGATGCCACGGCTCGGGATGGGGTAGGGCTGGGATTTGAATGCACGCCTGGCTGACTCCACGGTCCACATCCTCTCCGAGAGAGGGGTACAGTCTTGGTTGAGCTGAGGTGGGGCCCCCTCAGGGTGCTAGCCTCACTGAGTTGACTCCAGACCCTGTCATAAGAAGGAAGGCCGGTAGAAAAAGGAGACCAAGAAGCGATCTGACTTTTCTGTGCTGGTCTTAGTGGCTGGGGAGGCACTGCCAACGTCTGGGGGGTCTTCTAGGAAAGCTCCGTACGAGGCTTGTAGCTCTTCTCCTTGTGGCTGCTTCTTTCATTTCTCCTTTTCACAATGTGTTTCAGATTTCTTTTTGTTGCTGTGTTCTTTCTGGATGGTGGACCTTTCTGGCTGGAGCGGAAGCCCATTTTAGCCTCTTATCTTGGGGAGTTACCTTCTTCAGTTCATCTGTATTGGTCAGAACAGCCCATGTCAACCCCTTCTAGAGTTGAGTTCTGCCGTTCTGAGAGCTTGTGTGAACGAACCACGTAGGATGGCTGATGGCAGCTGCGGCTGAAGGGATCAAATCTGCTCACTGGCCCGGTGGCACAGCCGTCGGTTGATGAGACGCATTGACTGTGGGGGTATGTTGGTTGTATTTGACCATTCGGGTGGTGCCAACTGTTCAAAACCAGCACATTTCCCTTCCATGTCTCCTTTTATCTGCTTACTGCGATCAAGCAAGCAGCTTCCAGGTGTGTCCTTCTGGTACAACTTTCCTGACACAGAGCAAGAGTGTGGCTGCAGAAGCCAGAAGAAGTCAGCTCTGACAATGATGGCTAGTGGCCAAGAGCTATAAAGACCGTCAGTCCTTCTGTGAAGACCACCACGGGGCAGGACAAGTGGGAAGTTATCGTTCAATAAAGGAGCAGAGGAGGTGCCCTCCTGCTTTTACAATTCCCACAGAACCACAGAGACAATGAGCCGTCAAGGAATGTTTGCTGAACAAAACACACACACACACACAAACACAGATAGATTAAGTGTCTACCAGCCAAGGCTCCTCAAATTTGAACATCCACGCAAAACACCTAGACACCTAGCTAAAATGCAACTCTGATGCGTAAGACCCTGAATGTGTGAGGGTTATGGGGCCGGAGAGGTGTCTCCTCTGTGTTCCCAACAAGCTCCCAGGTGGCGCTGATGCTGCTGGTTCTCCCACGCAGCTGAGCAGCGAGGCACGACACAACGTCTTTCACTCAGTTGCTCATATTCAACTTGACATGTCTATTTCACTGGTAACTGTCATGTACAAGGAATACTTTCTTCTGAATGAGAACTGGCTGGGCTACAGGAGTGCCTTAATCCACGCCTAGTGATTAGACAATCTGTCTAGTAACCAGCATCTTACACTTGTACATTTGGGCCTTTCTTTCAGGTTTTGCATCACAGTAGGAAAATGTGCTTTCTACTACCAGATAATGCATGGGGTTGTAGTGAAATAAAGATTGCTTTCAAATTCGAGGCTGTTCTGTTGACTGCCACCACCCATGTGGGTATGGTGTCACACACGAGTGGAGAGCAGTGGGGTACGTTATTTTCTTTTCGTTTTTTTTTTTCAGTCATATTTGATTCTTTGTGATCTCATGGACTATAGCCTGCAAGTTCTGTCCATGGAGTTTTTCAGGCAAGAATATTGCAGTGGGTTGTGGTTTCCTCCTCCAGGGGATCTTCCTGACTCAGGGATCAAACCCACTCTCTTGCATCTCCTGCACTGGCAGGCAGACTCTTTACCACTGTGCCACCTGGCAAGCCCTTTTATGCATGTTAAATAGAAGCTAACTTCTCTTTTGCAATTCCAAGCTATTTCACAGGAGACGAAGGGAGAAATGAACGCCAGTGTGCTGCCTCTCCTTTACCTGGTTATGTTTGATGTCTTCAGCGGGCGCACCATATGAATTCCTATACAAAGTTGAAATTCCAGTAGTTTGAGCTGAAAGGGAAACAAAAGTATTAGCAAAGAATGCAAGACTTCAAAGGAGGAATGATGGTTATCGAGGCCAGGATTTGCCCTGACCACGCTTGGGTGTCACATGGACCATTCCAAATGGAAGAAGTTCTTTCGCCCTGAACACCTCATTTTACATACTGATATTAAGAAAGAAGAAGTTATGCACTAATATAAAATCCCCACAGCCTGTCAGCCTCTTGCAATAACATTCAGCTTGGAGACGGGGCCAGGGCAGGTGCAGCAAACAGATGGTCATCTTGCCAGTGCTGCGGACTTTTTTTTTATTTTTCCTGGTGAACACCGGCAGATAATAAAAGCCTGTCACCTGCACTGAAGCGTGCAGGAATCTGGATCGGCCGCTTAGCTTTTAGCTGAAGAATGACAAGAATGAAATTTCTAATTTGAGCTCACAGAAGGGCCTGATCATCGCTGAGACAGTTCATTTCTCAGCGGTCTGATGGACAGGCAGGAAGTCCCGCCTGCTTTGGCCCCACACATCTGTGGCACTGGAGTCCTGTTCCACGCAGAGAAGGAAGCCCCGCATCCTGGCTTGTGACCAGCCTGTGGTCTAGACAAAAGGCAGGAAAGATCTCCTCCAGCTGCCGGCAGCTTCCAAAGACCCGGGCAAGATGCCCACCTGGCTGCTTCCTCACCTGGGGCCCTTGAGACGCCTGCCACAGGCCCTGAGGAAGGGCCCAGGGCAAGATACCGTGTTATAGCTGCTAAAATGTCCCAGTTTAAGAAAGCTCTGGAAAATATTGCCCGTCGAGTGTCAGCAGGCTATAAAACACTCTTGTGTTTGGCCCACTGTTTCGTCACTAAGTTGTGCCCAATTATTTCGTGACCCCATGGCCTCTATAGGCTGCTCTGTCCATGTAAATTTCCAGGCAATACTAGACACAGGGTCAAGGAGGAGACCTTTGAGCTGAAACCTGAATACCTGTATTCCTGTCCATGAACAAAATTTCATAGACATTTCCGCCTCCAGGGGAACCCTGTCATTTCCTCCTCCAGGGGATCTTCTCGACCCAGACATCGAACCCACCTCTCCTGCAATGGCAGGTGGCTTCTTTATCTCTGAGGCACCAGGGGAGCCCATAAAACACTTCAGATATCAAGAAAAACGTACCTTTTGCTTCTAGTATCTATGGGATCATGAAATAGGATGTCTCATCATCTCTTCTCTCACGGACACAAGTCACTCTAGACACTAAGTCAGCATAATCTATCACTCCGCCCATGATTATTACTAAAAGCACATAATAGATGTGCAATAAAATTCTTCTTGGGAAATTCTGCTTAGAATGTGGGAGCTGACAGCCCATTTCCCACTTTAGAGCCACTCCGAGAGACTCTGGTTGAATGCCCATCACTCCTGTCCTTGCATCACTATGGAAACCACCATCCCTTGCCTGGACCACTGCTACAGCATCCTCCTCAACAGCCCGGCTTCCACTCTGCCTAATCTGCTCCTCCATCCACTCTGGTCCCAGCAGCTAAGCCATTGTCTTGTTAGACAGATTGGACCATGTCACTGCAATGCCCTGCTCTCTGTGATTATGGTAAAAGCTGAGCTCCCATTACCGTCTCTGAAGCGCTGTGTGATCTGGACCCCACCTGACTTCCTGTAGCATTTCCCATTCTTCTTCCTTGGTTCAAGGGGCTACCCTGGCCCTCCTTCCTGGCCTGACCATCCAAGTTTATTTTGTATTCGAGATGTTAGTCTTCTTGAGCCTTCTCCTGGAACTCACATCCCCCAGTCTCTGGACTACCTCTCTTTATTGGTATTCAGGTTTCAGCTCAAAGGACTCCTCCTTGACCTTGTTAGTTAAAGGAACCCCGCTCGCTTGACACCCTCTGTCTTACGACCCCCTTTATTTTCTCCATTACACCCAACACTGTTTGCTATTACCTTGTTAACAAGCTTGTCCCATTGTTTACCTTGTATATTACTTCCCTTTACCTAGGAGACAAGAAGTTCCTTGAGGACAGAGCTCCGTCTGTCCTGCCACATTTGTAGGTTTCCCCAGCCTCTGGGACAGTGCCTGGGCTCAGGGCATGCTCACAGAGTGAGTGCTTTATTTGCTGAGTGAATGAATGAATGAATGAGTACACC
The DNA here is from genome assembly GCF_014754425.2 of Oryx dammah. Taxonomy (NCBI): domain Eukaryota; kingdom Metazoa; phylum Chordata; class Mammalia; order Artiodactyla; family Bovidae; genus Oryx; species Oryx dammah. Next base: position 9,519,926 of record NW_024070204.1, read on the forward strand.
TTAGAAAAATCTGCCTTTGGAGCTATCATCTGCTGATGGAAAATGTCACTTCAAGGACAAGGTGAAATTTTTTTTCCTGTTACTCAGAATAAAATGCATTTTGTGGGGCGGGGGGTGGGGGCGGGCAGAATGTGCATTTTTATAGCCTTGGTCTCCCTCCCTGTTATGGTTTCTGAGCTAAAGATGTTTCTACTGGAAGTTCCTCTCTCCTGCTTTTTGGCCCACTTCACCTGTTTAAAGGAGACTGTGTAGTTGAGATTGAACTTGTGGCCTTTTGGACACGTGAAGCACATGTCCCTCCCAGGTGCTCTGCCCTTCATGCATCTGAGCAAAGAGTAGACTGGTAGGAAAATGCCTTTCTTTTTCTGTAGAGGCTCCAGCTTTGTTCAGTTGGTAAAGAAGCTGCCTGCAATGCAGAAGACCTGGGTTCGATTCCTGGGTTGGGAAGATGCCCTGGAGAAGGAAATGGCAATCCACTCCAGTATTCTTGCCAGGAGAATCCCCATGGACAGAGGAGCCTGACAGGCTACAGTCCATGGGGTCACAAGAGTGACTTAGCGACTAAACCACCACCACCACCAACTTCCAACTGAATCAACACACTGAAGATTAGAATGGCTTTAAAGGCATGACAGAGACAGAGACATTGACAAAACGGGATCGACCACCGGATGCTCAGGTGTTTGGGGAGCTCAGGTGGGAGGGCAAAATCCGCAGGTGAATTCTGAAGTCAGGCTGTGCAGCTGCTGGGATCACACAGCCCTCCTCCGATGCGTGCTTCTGAACATGTAATGCTCCCAGGGAATCATGACCGTGAAAAATAGCTATAACAGTTCTGCATGCCTGAGTGAACAGCTGACTCTGGCTTTCCAAGGGGCCTTCAGTGGCAGATAAACAGGAGAGAAATGAGACGCCCCCTAAGCCAGAAAATGAATACAGAGGTTGTGGCGGGGGAGCCTGGAATAAAAACCCAGATGGATCTGCATTTCTGAGAGCTCAGGAGAGGGGATGATAAGGCAAGAAACTGCTTTTCACTTTAAAGCTTTTACATGCTGCATTTTGAGGGTGAAGCTTCCCGTGATTTTCCCACAGCAAGTGGGGGAATGGTCTAGGAAGTTTTCTGATGCCTGAGAAATAAGGAAGATGGCAGCTTTTCAGACATTTCAAGGCACTGAACTTTGAATGCCCCTTAGATTTACTGGGGAAGAAGAAAAAGTACTGTGTTGGATATGCAAGTTCTAAGAAATCTGATTTGCAAGTAAACACTGAGATGATGGGTATTTCCTAAAGGGAGCCGAGTAGAGGTTGGCAATTCATCATTTGCATTCCTACATGGAATGCTGATGCCTGCCCAGCTTGGCTGGGGACTTGTTCATACCAACATGTGAAAGTGAAAGTCACTCAGCTGTGTGGACCCCAGGGACTGTAGCCTCTCAGGCTCCTCTGTCTATGGAATTCTCCAGGAAAGGATACTGGAGTGGGTAGCCTTTCCCTTCTCCAGGGGATCTTCACAACTCAGGGATCAAACCCAGGTCCTCCCACATTGCAGGAGGATTCTTTACCATCTGAGCCACAAGGGAAGCCCAAGAATACTGGAGTGGGTAGCCTATTCTTTCTCCAGGGGATTTTCCCAACCCAGGAATTGAACCGGGGTCTCCTGCATTGGAGGTGGATTCTTTACCAGCTGAGCTGCCAGGGAAGCCCATAAAAGAGGGCAAACACACCCTCCAATCTCACCACCACCACCATGATCGCCAGTACCCTTACTCCCAATACCCCCACCTCCTCCATCTCCAGCACCACGCCCGTCATCATCCCCACTGTCACCATCAACGCCACAGTGATAACAACTAACTTTTGTGCAGGACTTGTTGGCTTAAAGGGAACCTTCTTGTATAAATATATTATTCAATGATGATCTCATGTACTTCTTGGCCTGCTGCAAGACTGATAGTAGAGTGTTGAAGTGCATTTTTAAGTATAGAGAAAAGTGTTTAAGCCTCTAAATAAGTTTGAAAAATGACATCTATCTCAACACTGGAGTTTTCAAGGTTCCTGCCATTTTCTGGGAAAATTAAACATCTAGAAATATGTTAGATTTTATTTCTTATTCTCTGATGTCTGCAGGAAATGATCATGTACCACTGGAACTATTTCAACGAAAACACACCCACACTGAAAAACCTTTTGAATGATTCTACTGGGTGAGAGAGTTAAAGAGAAAAGGTCAACTTAAATAACAACAAAGCAGTTGATTTCACAATTATTCTCATAATTATAGTCTCAATTTTTCATCCCTGCCTGATGGTGATGTGGCTACCTGGGGCAATAATAATCAAAAAAGAAGGCTCAGGTGAATTTTACTCCACTGCTCTGGAGTAATCAGTACAGTCTCAGCTGCTCAGCATTCGGATTCATAAGCTCCTTTGTTTATGCTCATCTACCACAGCGGGCAACACTTATGGGGATAAATGAACCAGGGAATGAGAGTCAAAAGGTACGGCCTACACTGGGCTTCCCTTGTGGCCCAGTGGGTAAGACTCCATCCTTCCACCGCAGGGGGCAGAGGTTCGATCTCTAGGGGGAAAGGTAAGACCTCACATGCCATGGCCAAAATAAAGGTATGTCCTCTGCAGTGTGTTCAGCTCCCCCATTCAGGAGATGTTTCGGCGTGAGGGTGAGTGTTCCCTGGAGGTGTACATGGAGGCAGGGCACTGAGCTGAGGATGGGGACCATGAGCGCCTGTTTCTGATGTTTTTCGTTTGGCAGCCGGGTAGAGTTGCTATGGAAAAACACTGCCTCGGGGCAAACACAGTTCCCATTAGAAAAATTCATCTTAGACGCCCTGGATCCAGAAGACAAGTTAATAAATCATCCAATTTGTCTGTTCTGCTTCCCTGCAGCTCTACACCTAAATAATATCAAGGAATCGCAGCTCAAACTCTTAGGAGTCTTCGGATAAGGGGGCTTGCTTACTGTCTGTTTAGGACTGCACCCTGGTTACCCCAGTTTTATGAACGCCCTAATCTGGCCTGTTCTGTTGAACTCATTATGGTCTATGTTGAAGAGGGGCCCATCTCCACATCCGCTTGGCAAACGGTGTGGGATCCTGGGTTAGAAGAGATCCCGATGGTTCTGGCAGCTCTGCTTTCGAGGCATATCCCCACCCCCTACCCCTGCCACACACACACACACACACACACACACAGACACACACACACACACATGCACACACATCAATATGGCAAGTCCTGCTCCCAGAGGAGGGGCAAACCCGTGGTGGGAGGTAGGTGTGTGGGGAGGCTGGCGGAGACAATGAGCGTGGACATGGAGCCCAGGCCAAGGACTCTGTACAGAAGGGAGGGAGGCTGAGGTCAAGGCTGGGCACTAGGCAGGCTGGCCCGGGTGGGCTGGGTGGATGGTACCGATTTTGGCCTCTGCAGAGTCCCAGATGATGAGCCAATGGGTGTGACTGGGGGAGTGAAGGATGAAGGGCATGACAGATCAGAAGGGAAACAGGTCAGCGGATCTCACGAGCCTTCTTGGGAGTTCGCCATGTTACGAGGTTGGTTTCATGTCAAGAGGGGAAAATGTCTCAACAGCAGTTCTGGGGTTTCCCTGAGTTCCTCTTCTGTTGCTTCTCTCCCATTCCTTCCCCTCCCATCTCCCCTCCCCTCCTTGCCCTACCCCCCGCCTCTTCCCCACTCCTAATGGGCAAAGCTTGACCACCATCTCGGGTTATGCCAACTGGGAAGAAATCTATGGTGACCTCCTTCTCTAATTTGAGAGGATATCATGAGCTGGACAATGGAGAAGGAAATGGCAACCCCCTCCAGTATTCCTGCCTGGGAAATCCCATGGACAGAGGAGCCTGGTGGGTTATACAGACCATGGGGGTCACAAAAGAGTCAGACACGACTTAGTGACTAGACAACAAACAACAGCGTGATTTGGGAAAGTGAGAAGGAAAGGGATAGGGAAGAAAGACCGAGGATTCTCCCAGCTCCTCCAGCAACAAGATGCTCCGTGTTTATACCCCCAGGTTCATCTCACCGCCAGTCCCTGGCAATCTTGGCTGTCGAGCTCTCACGTCCTGCCGAGCTGCTGAGCTGAAGTCTGATGTCCCCACCCTCTGCCCTGCCCCGAGTCCCATCACCAGCTCCTCGGAGCAAACTCGCACAGTTGGGCTCACCTGTCATGGTGTCTTTCCTGGAAGTGTGTTCTCCTTTAGTTCCGTGGTAAGTGGCGTTGCTGCCGGTGGACTCATAGTCTGTTTTCCTTTCTTTGAGGCTGATCATTTCCCGAGGTGAAGCTGGGGCACTTGCTACATAAAGAAATCGAAAGGGTCACTTTCTGCGTGTCATCCCACAGCACGCACAGCTTCTCACACAAACACGTGAAGTCGTAAGGGCACCAGGCTCAGCACAGGTCAGTATGTGTACACGGACCTGTCGATTGATTTTTATTTTTGTTCTTTTGACTCTTCTCTTTCCCCCTCACCTTATTCTATATCACGCAGTGCTTTCTAGTTAAGGGGGCATGCAACTTGGAGGCAGGGAACTAAATACTATATCCTGGGAGCATCTTCCCAAGAGAGACACCCTCGTGGGGCTGTGACCTGCTCAAGGCGTATGGGACAGTTTTAAGGATGAGATCTGTCTTGATTTCTTTTTCTTTCTTTTCTTTCCCTTTCTCTCCTTTCCTTCCTTCTTCCTTCCTTTTAAAAAATTAGATGTGTTTCAGAAGAGTGATGACTGGTATTGAAGAATCTCTGATTAAATCAGATGAGATTTGCTTAAATTCTGAGTCATGCAGAAATGGCTGTAAAGGAAGGCAGAGGTTATTTGTGGGGCCAGTGTAGTCCCACCTCCAAGATCCTCTCCATCAACCTGCAGAGGTGGCTAGGGGCATGGTATGAGGAGGGCGCCTGTCTTCTGATGAGTGTCCTTGCTCCATTTCAAATGCCCTCAACAATCTTGCACACACACTTTGCACCCTTGATATTATCTGCCTGTCAGACCTGGAAACTGAGCTCTGTCAACCCTTTGGGTCTTCATTTCTAACATGATAGGTTGTAATTAGACCTCCCTGGGTTTAACAAACTGGTCCCAGAACAGAGGAAAAGATTTACTTGGACTAAAGGAAACAAACAAAAAGAAGTTTTGTTTTTTAAAAAGACTAGATGGAGTGGGAGCAACTAAGCAACATGGAGAAGTGGAAGTTAAGTGAGTATGCTGGTGCTAAGGCAGCCATTGTGTGTGCATCTTACAAGGTGACCTCAGATTGGTCTCCATGCTCCTCAGTGAGGCCACTCGCATCCCAAGCTTAGTCAACTGCATCTCACTAGAGTGTAGGCATGGAGTCAGCCCCATCTTCCATACCTGAGGGCAGCGCTTCATAAACTTGTTTAACCTTGAGACTCACCTGAGAACCTGGGGACCCTAAAACCAGATCCCTGAAATTTTGAATTTGAATTTTCAGTATATGGGCCTAGGAATCCATATTTAGTAAGTACACTTGGTGATTATTAAGGCTAGGGAATCTCTGGGGAGCTCTGACTTTTAGGATAAATCTCTTTCTCTCATTGGTGTCCAAGACCCTCCCCAGTCAAGTCTCAGTTTAGCCTCCTGTGCTGGTTCTACATCCTTTGCAGGGTACCCCAGGTCCAGCCCACTGGGCCTGCTTGTTCCCTGAGTCACTTGATTGCTTTCATTGAACTCAGTATCTTCTATGGACAAAGCCCCGTGCCAGACATCAGGGACAGAAACATGAGTCATGGCCCACTTCCTAAACTTGAGGAGCTCTTCGTCAGGTCAGGAAATAAAGCCAGAATAAATAAGAGGGAGAGACTCAGTGGATGTCTCAGCCTGGCGATGGGAAGTTATTTAACAAAAGGGGCCTTTACCCATCCTTTCCTGAAAGGCCTTCTACCCACCTCTCCGACCTACCAAATAAAATTGAGGCTCACTGCTCAGCTCTTGAAACCCTTAGAGGTTTCTAATCCTGGCTACCCGTCAGAATTAATTGCCTGAAATACTCAAAAATACATGGAAGCTACACCTGGCTCCTCTCCCCCAGTGACTTGGACCAGAATCTCTGGGTGTAAATCCAGTGGGAAGCCAGGGAAGAAACTTGCAACTATTCCACATATCTCAACCGGGCTCTGGGTCCAGTTTCTGCACATCCTCAGCACCCAGGCTACTGTGTCTTCCTTACCCCTTCCACCTCTGCCCTCTCTCCTCTCTTCTCTCTCCATCTTCCTCTTCTGGGAGAGTCCTTTCCTGCCCTTGCTCCTCTGTTCCCAGGTCTACTGCATAAAGATTGGCCTTTTACGAGTCACTGCCAACAATCATGAAGGGACAATATTTTGGAGCCTCTTGAACAAAGCTTTAAAATGAGAATCTAATGTCGCACAGATGGTGGGCTTTGTGAATCTATGTCAACTGTGTAATTATCTCCTGAGACCTCACATCCAGGATGATGCTCCTGGAAAAATCAAATCACGCCCACAAGTGTTTATTGGGTGCCTTCGATATGCTGTGCCAGGGGACTACCAGGCGGGACTCTAGCTGCATCTCTGGGATGCTGGCATCCTGAAAGGCAGTGCTTTTCTTTCTGGGCACCTTCCAGTTTATTATATGATTCTATCTTCCTAACATGGACTGGTTCTTCATAATTAGAGCTCTTAGAAAGACACCATCCTTGAGCTTCCCAGACTCACTGCTCTTTATCTTTTTGTTGTTGTTCAGTTGCTCAGTCGTGTCTGACTCTTTGTGACCCCACGGACTGCAGCATGCTAGGCCTCCCTGTCCATCACTATCTCCCTGAGTTTGCTCAAACTCATGTCCATCGAGTCAGTGATGCCATCCCACCATCTCATCCTGTCATCCCCTTCTCCTCCTGCCCTCAATCTTTCCCAGCATCAGGGTCTTTTCTGATGAGTTAGCTCTTTGCATCAGGTGGCCAAAGGACTGGAGCTTCAGCTTCAGCATCAGTCCTTCCAGTGAATATTCAGGGTTGATTTCCTGAATTAGGATTGACTGGTTTGATCTCATCTTTTTAAGAATTATGAAAATATGATGTGTAAAAGGCCACCTCCATGCTTCTGAGGCAAGTGGCACTTTCTCGAATTACACGAGGTTTCCTAATTCTTGTTCAGTGTGAAGCTAAATGTTACAAGCAATAACACAGCACTAAAAATAAAAGCTTTCAAGGGGCTGGGAGAAGGTAATTTATTTCAATCAAATAGTCCCCATTCATTTCTGATTTCCCCCACTGCTCTGATAGTAAAACATGATGTAGAGTTTCATGACAAATGTGCTCAAGGGCAGAGAGGACACCCTGCTGAGGGCACTCTGTACTGTGTCCTTTGAGATGTGGTTCCAGAAAATATAGTTCTTTGGCAGGAGGAGGGCAGTGAAGGGCAAGGGAAAACTTTTCTTAAATAAAGGCTTATATACCTGCATGTGTGAGTATAATTATTCATTGCATGCTAGAATAAACCAACTAAAATCTATGCCACTTATATACTAAGCAATATGTTCGTATTTTTCCTTCACTGAGTTCTATAATCTTTGGCATTACATAAAGTGACTGAAAAAGGGTTTAAAAATAAGGTGTCTTTACAAGTAGATAAGAAAAGCTAGTTCCCAAGTTAAGCAATAAAAATGAGACAAAGGCAGGGGCAATATAGAAGTAGGGGGTTAGAAGGTATAAATTATTTTGTATAAAATGAGCTAGAAGGATATATTGCACAATGCAGGGAATATAGCTAATATTGTACAATAATATAAATGGAGCATAATGTTTAAAAATTGTGAATCACTATATTGTACACCTGTAACTTATAGTGTTGCATACCAATTATATTTCAATAAAAATTTTTGTAAAAGAATGAAACAAAATTAGAAAAAATTAAATTGAATGTTTTAAAAGTCACAGTTGGTTATAATGTGAGTATGCAAATAACTTATCTTCTGGTTTACAGGTAATAATAAAAAGCAAATAAGGTATAGAACAGTAATGAAAGCTGCAACGATAGCTTGTCATTCTCAAGGAGGGAAGAGCACACCCTCGTTCTCCTACTTTGTATCCCAAATACAATCAATAAAATGCAAATTAAACTATCTGAAGTTGGAAAAATGTCTATGGAAAAGCCTAACTTGCAAACACTTGGTGGTTCTATTTATTCTTATTTCTCCCTGAATGCAGGTCCAGGATGTGTATTTTACGCCTATGACACCTCTTAGAGATTTGTAGAGCTCTATCAGAAAGATGTCTGTGCTGAGTCTGTGGATATAGAACACAGTGTCACCCCTGCTATAGAAAGAAAACAGGTGCATTGGACATTTCCAGCAAATGTCCCAGTCGGGATGGCCCTCCGGTCTGTGGGGTCAGCTAAGGGGCTTGGATCCAAGGGAAGCAGATAGCTGACCCTGGGACCCTCTTACCTGAGCGGTTGTTGGGGGACACGCGCACGGGGGAGATGGAGGGCGTGCGGGACGAGGAGTAGGGTCTTTGCCGATCCCTCTCGATGGTTGAAGATGAGGCTACGAAGTGATACTGTGACCATCCATCCTGCAACAGACAACGCAGCACACGCCCATCACGTGGGGAAGGCACGGCGATTCCTCACCTCCTGACACTGGGCGTTCAGAGCATTCGAATTTGTGAAACATTTCTCCAGTCTGTCAGGGCAGATCTCAGATCTCTGCTTCTCCATCACCCAGGTTAACAGAGAGGAGTGTTCACTGAGACCCACCTCCTGCTCCCTCCAGACAGCCTGATGCTGGGAGGGCCAACCCTGAGTGCCTGGCTTTCCTTTCCAGGTGTGGAATAAGTGATCCCTTTGCAACTCTGCTTTGGCCTGAAGATTGTATTTAAATGAAAATAGGATGCTCAGAGGCGCTTCCCAGGTGGTGTGAGTGGTAAGAACCCACCTGCCAATGCAGGAGACATAAGAGACACGGGTTTGATCCCTGATTTGGGAAGATCCCCTGGAGGAGGGCATGGCAACCCACTCCAGCATTCTTCCTGGAGAACCCCATGGACCGGGGAGCTTGGCGGGCTACGGTCCATAGGGTTGCAAAGAGTTGGACACAACTGAAGCGATTTAGCACGCGTGCCTATAGAGATGCTCAGAATGACCCTGAAACCATGTTTCACCTACCTCGCTCCAGCTCTGTCTGGCCCTCTTTTCAGCTTTAAAGTTTTCCAAAGTCTTTACTTTTCTGTTCTTGGGACCAGTCCGTTAGTGACCAGACTGCCAAGGACCATTGTCCCTTCTGGTTTATCTCCCTTACAGTGTTTTGAGCCTCTTTTCTGCCACAAATGCCCACATTCCCAGCAGCTCAAGGCCTTCAGCATGACTGGGGCTCAGCAGTCACACCTAGGTTGCCGTGTTCTCTGCATTGCCCCAGGAATTATTAGAACATATTAAAAATGTGCTTAGTCACTCAGTCGTTTCTGACTCTTTCGACCCCATGGACTGCCAGGCTCCTCTATCCATAGAATTTTCCAGGCAAGAAAACTGGAGTGGGTTGCCATTTCCTTCTCCTATCAATTAATTCTCCATTCACCTTCAAACATTTGGTTACTATAGGAAAAGCATATATATCATTTTTCATTATGAAAACTAAATAAGTACATCATGGATCATTTTGTATTTAGAAAGCACAAAGAAGAAAATAAAAATAACCAACAGTTCCACTCTCTCCTCTTCCCCTGAGAACTCCTGTTAATATGTTACAGTATTTCTTTTTTCTTTCATTTTTTTTCTTTTAAAATTCAAGTTCAGTTTTATCAAAGCAAGATGTTAAACAGTACTGGCATTAACCAGGAAAAACAGATACCTGCCCAACTCTTAACTCCTGCTTCACAGACACAACCATTTTCAACTCTTTTGGCTTTTTTTTTTTCTGACTTTTCTCAGGGACTCAATTCTCTATAAGGAATCATTGCAAACATAGTCAGATGAAAGTTAACCAAGAATAGAATTTATACTCATTTCAATATTTGTGTCTTTCTTTACGTAATTCTCATTATTACTCTATTTGACAGGTAGGATAAAGCCAAAATTAGAAGCATGCTATTTTAAAAGCTCTTTACTCCAGGACAAGATTTTCTCAACAGTCTCATGGGTTGGATACTATTATTATCTCCATTTTATCTCTAAGCTTTAGAGAGTTAATGGGCCACCCAAAGTCAAACAGTAAACAAGTGAAAATTCATGGTAATACTACAGTGTGACATACTGAAAACATAAAAACTGTAATTTGAAAAGATACCTGCGCCTCAAGTTCACAGCAGCACTGTTTACAACAGCCAAGACACGGACGCAATCTCAATGTCCATCGACAGGTGAATGGATAAAGAAGATGTGGTAATTATATGCAATGATGCAATGGACTACTGCTCAGCCATAAAAAGGGATGAAGTAGTGTGATTTTCGCAACCTAGATGGACCTAGAGAATCTCATATTAAGTGAAGTCAGACAGAGAAAGACCAGTATCACACAGTATCACCTATGTGTGGAAACTAAAAGATTGATACAAATAAACTCATCTGAAAAAGAGGAAAAACTTGGGGTTGGCCAAGTATTCCGGCTGGTCAAGTCAACAAGGCAGCAGGGACCTGGCCAATGGCAAGAAGCCAGACATTGAAGACACAGGCTGGGGTTTCCAAGCCAAGAGAGAAGCAGAGATGAAGGTCCTGGGGTGGGAAAGGTCTGGGCTGCTGTGAGGGGAAGAGAAAGTCTCTGTGATGGAAGGGGAGTGAGCAGGAGGCAATCAGGAAATAGGACGCTTTGTGGGTGTCAGGGCAGTCTGGGGAGAGTCAAGCAGCAACAGGGAGATAAGATAAGGAGCTTTTCCACTAGAGTCAAGGAGAGATGAACCTGGCCTGACTGGGGGCTAGTGGCGAGCTAGGGGCTGGTCTGGCATCAATGGTGGGAGGATCTGCTGATGCCTGGGCTACTGGGTGTGGAAGTGTGCGTGTGTGTGTGTGTGTGTGTGTGTGTGTGTGTGTGTGTTAGTCGCTCAGTTGTGTCCGACTCTTTGCAACCCCATGGACTGTAGCCCACCAGGCTTCTCTAACCATGGGATTCTTCAGGCAAGAATACTGGAGTGGGTTGCCATTTTCTTCTCCAGGGGATCTTCCCAACCCAGAGATCGAATCTGAGTCTTCTGCATTGCAGGTGGGTGTGGAAGAGATAAACCTGATCTTGATGCTGCTGGTGTGAACAACGGGGGCTGGAGATGTGAGTCACTGAGACAGGGGCCAGTGGAAAGGGAGTGGCTTTAGGAGATGAGATCAACAGTGCCATCTGGGATGTGCTGAGTTCGAGATGCCTGCGGGACACGACAGAAAAGGGAATAAAGCAGGAGTGGAAAACTGGAATTCCAGGAGTGAGGTCAGACCTGAGGCAAAATTTTGGAGTTCTGTATACAGATATCATATAAAGTTAAGAGAGAAGATGGAAGCCTTGCACGTGAGTGCAAAGAGAGCAAAGCAGAGGGCACAGGGCTGGGATACTGCAATATTGAGTTGGCACAGAGAGCATGGAAAACAATTCACAGGGTGCTGGGAAGGGCCAGGATGAGCTGGGAGTGGAACTAGAAGGCTGTGATGTCAGGAGATCAGGAAATGAGGACCAAAAACGGACCACTGCGCTTGGGAAGATGGAAGTCAGTATGACCGAAACAAAAGAACTTTCTTTGGTCTAGCTGGTAAATCTCTTAACTCAGGCGGGCTCAAAAGATAGTGAGAATTGATGAAAGAGAAATGGTGAGTACAGACAGCCTTTGGCAAAGGCTGACTATTACAGGGAGCAGAGAAATGGGGCTTGAAGAGCTAGGGCAGCTCAGAGATGCTTTGATATACCCCCTGGAGGAGACTGCAGTGTTTCACATGTTGATGGGAATGTCTCGACACAGAGGAGGAAAAACCTGGGATGCAGGAGAGAAGGGAAACAGTTCTTAAGAAAAAGGGGGGGGGGGTCTTGTTTTCTGACATTTCCTGAAGGGGCCAAGTGGGGATGAGAAGCGAGGTCATCTGCTGAGAGTCAGGAACAGTTGGAGTTTAGAGGATGGAAGAGGAGATGGGAAGGTAGGGAAGATGAAGGAAGAGAGGAAGAAGAGACATGTGAGATGGTTCTCAAGGTAAGCAGGGAGCAGGTTGACCATCGCCAGGTGGTCCAGTGGCTGGAAGCCGAGATGGAACTTGAGGCTGGTGGCAGTGAATTCACGGGTATGGGATGACTCCTACACCCAGGGTGGCGTGTTTTCTCTCCAGCCACATTCGGCCGCCCCAGAGCAGGTGTGAGGAGATGGAATTGGATGGGGGTGGTCAGGAGACTGACCTGGAAGGATACAGGGACAAAGAGATGCAAAGGGCAGGTCACGGAAGCTCTTGGAATCCAAGCTGGGTGGAGAGGAAAGTGGAGATTGGGTAAGGAGATGGCGAATGCACACTAGTCAGTGGAGTGAGGATCTGCAGAGGGTCGGGGCACTTCACAAGTGCTGCGGGTTTCCTTGATGGAAGGCAGAGGAGAACTTTCTGGAAAGAGCAATGAACAAGAGGGAGATACCTGGTCCACCTCCAAGAAGAGGGGCTGGGACCTGAAAGGTCACCATGTGAGAGGGCTGCAGGGGGCTGGGGGTGTCATTGGAGGCAATAGGTCTCAGAGCAAGAAGACTGAAAAAACAAGGGGTGGGTATTGGATGGGGGCTTCCCAGGTACAGTGCTAGTGGTAAAGAAACATAAGGAGACATAAGAGGATTGAGGATCTGCAGAGGGTCGGGGCACTTCACAGGTGCTGGGGGTTTCCTTGATGGAAGGCAGAGGAGAACTTTCTGGAAAGAGCAATCCATAAAGAGACATAAGAAACATGAGTTTGATTCCTGGGTTCAGAAGATCCCCCAGAAGAGGGCATGGCAACCCACTCCAGTATTCTTGCCTGGAGAATCCCATGGACAGAGGAGCCTGGCGGGCTACAGTCCACAGGGTCACAAAGAGTCAGACACAACTGAAGTGACTTTAGCAGGCACGTATGCATGGGTATTGGATATAGGGGGTCCTAAAGCAGAAACATTACTTTGCCAAATAAGGTCCATCTAGTCAAGGCTATGGTTCTTCCAGTGGTCATGTATGGATGTGAGAGTTGGACTGTGAAGAAGGCTGAGCGCCAAAGAATTGATGCTTTTGAACTGTGGTGTTGGAGAAGACTCTTGAGAGTCCCTTGGACTGCAAGGAGATCCAACCAGTCCATTCTGAAGGAGATCAGCCCTGGGATTTCTTTGGAAGGACTGATGCTAAAGCGGAAACTCCAGTACTTTGGCCACCTCATGCGAAGAGTTGACTCATTGGAAAAGACCCTGATGCTGGGAGGGACTGGGGGCAGGAGGAGAAGGGGACGACAGAGGATGAGACGGCTGGATGGCATCACTGACTCGATGAACATGAGTCTGAGTGAACTCCGGGAGATGGTGATGGACACGGAGGCCTGGCGGGCTGCGGTTCATGGGGTCGCAAAGAGTCGGACACGACTGAGCGACTCAACTGAACTGATTGACAGCAGACCATGGGTTCAAGGGCGAAAGGACGGGAGGTGGGAAGGAGGAAGGGGGAATCCCAGGGCAAACGGCTGGCTGTTTAGAGCTTCTGAGTGAGACGAGTCCAGAAGTGATGGCTGACCCAGTAGTTTTGGGCAGTTGGTGGTGACCAAGGTAAGGAGGGTCTAGAGGCAAACAGCTAAAACCATCACAGGGAGGGTGGGAGCGGTGGGAAGAGGCAGCTGTCCGGGTAGGAGAAGAAAATGTACTGTCTCCACAGGAATTCGGGGCATTTCTCTTAAATTCTCGAGGGTGGGGGGGTGGGGTGGGGAGGAAGGGAAGGGGCGTCTTTCAGAAGCATGTAAAGTATTTCAGAAGGGAATGGACCCATTGCTCATATATGGGAACAACTTACAAATTTGTTTTAAAAAGATATTCCTTTCTTTTGAAGGGAATGCTTTGTTGACAGCAAGTGTCCTTAAATAGGTCCCAATAGAGGCAGATTATTTTACGTTTGTCTCACCTGCAATTTCAAAGACGATGTACTGTGTGTGTGTGTGCGGAGTGTTCTAGGTAGCGGCTCTGTTGCTGCTAAGTCGCTCAGTTGTGTCCGACTCTGTGCGACCCCATGGACTGTAGCCTACCAGGCTCCTCCGTCCATGGGATTTTCCAGGCAAGAGTACTGGAGTGGGCGCCATTGCCTTCTCCAAGTGGCTCAGGAAATTGCTTTAATCAAAACCTTGGCTTCTTCGGTCATGAGTAACTAATGATACTCCATATACCATGAAAGGTGGGCACAGTACTTCATAATAAGAATACTGGCTAATATCTGATCTGTTCTAAGACCTATGGAGACATCAGGGATAAACGTGGCCCAATTCTAGCCTGGTTTGACTTGGGCAGTATCACTCTATTACTCGGCATCTCCCTCTTACACAGGTAAGTACAGATATTTTGCGCAACAGTTCAGAATTGATGATGCTTCCCAGGGGGCGCTAGTGATAAAGAACCTTCCTGCCAGTGCAGCAGGTGTAAGAGACATGGGTTCGATCCTCAGGTTGGGACGATCCTCTGGAGGAGGGCATGGCAACCCACTCCAGTATTCTTGCCTGGAGAATCCCATGGACAGAGGCGCCTGGTGGACTGCAGTCCATGGGTCACAGAGAGTCGGACATGACTGAAGTGACTTAGTTTGCATAGCACAGCTTCCATTGAGACCAGCTAAGTATTTAAATCTCTGGAAGTGTCAGGAAGGGGGCTGTCATAATAAAACTGCTTATGAAGGAGGAAAGGGTAAAAAAGCACCAAAAAAAGCTTTCAAGTCTTTCATGAGACCCACTTCTGAGAATGTAGAAACGTGACAGATGAGCCGTGCAGGTGACTTGTCTGTGGGCAGTGAGATCGGTGGACACTTGACGATGATAGGGAGGGTGTTAGAGGCACCTAGAATGCCCCCCGCCCCACTGGCCAGATACCTTTGTGTAAGGCCAGCGCACATCTGAGCACAGAAACCTTGAATGAAGGTGGGAGGCGGGAACCTGGGGAAAAATACAAAGTGCAAATGCAGTGAAGGCTCTGGGTTACAGCAGTGTCCTGAGCCACAGCTTGCAGGCCCCTGCGATGCTAGGAAGGTGACCTGGTTACCGCTCCATCTCCAACTCCCCCTCATCCATTGATGCAGAGTGAAACGTGTGATGACAAAAACAAAGACCTCCAATATTGCTAGTCACCCACGCGCAGAGGGGATCTCAGCTTTAATTCTGAAGGCACATCCTTCCACACACCATGGAAAAGTGTAACCTCGGATGCTAGAGACCAGGGCACAGATGAATCAACACTCGTCTTAGTGATGCTGAATAATTTCCTGGAGGGTAGATCTCACGGCCCTGCACATCTTTTACTGCATGAAATTTTTAGTCATTCAACCGAAAGATATATATATATATTTTTTTTTCTTTCTAAAGAATAAGGAACATGAAGACATTTTCTTTGAGAAAGTTATTCTGAGCTAATATTTTCTTTTATCCAACTAGCCCTGGACATCCTTGCTGTTTAGCCAGCCTGCAATCAGTTTATGATTCATTGACGTCCCACTGTCATTCAGAAAGACTTGAAAAGGGTTTACAGAAACTCACACAACTTGGGCACACAGGCTTTGAATCATTATTTGCCTCTTTGATGACTATGTTTTCTTTTTAATGTTTTAACTCTCTGTAGACCAGAGGCTGTGCCCCAAATTCTACTGGGTACTTTGCCACAGTTCCCCTTCATACCATCCCTTTGGCTTAGATAAGAAAGTTCAGGGAAGGAAACAGAACCAAGAACCACCATAGTAACTAGGGCCGGGCCGGTAATCCTTAATATTGATGATAACAAACTCTTTTCACGTCTGTCTTTCACCTCCAGCAGGATGACCGCCAAGTCGTGCCCTTCTGCTCAAGACCCAGCCAAGCTGTCAAAAATGTGATATGAGAGCCGCACCTCAAATTGGTTTTTATTTTTAACGTATTAAACTTAAAACTGGAGGTTGTTAAATTGTTCCAAGTATATAGAGATAGAAATCCAAAAGAGAAGACGGGTTCAAAGTCATTGAACTTTAAATTGCCATCAGAAATAATCTGATTTTCTTTATCTTACCCTTTCACTGTCCTTCCACCACTTTCAGCTTCTGTGTGAAAGTTCCTGGTGTGTTTCTTTATGAAATTTGTTTTATTCCCCAAAGCTACTCTCATCCACATCATTACTGTCAATGGCCCAGAAAGTGTGGGAATCAAGGGAACTTTTTTCACAGCCTCACGACCATTAGATCCTCATGGTTTGTCTAAATGGTGGTCACTGTATTATTTCCTACTGATCTTCTCCTTCTGTATTTTGAGGTCTCTGAACTTATAACCATCTCCATCTTACATGCTTTTACCATCCCACAAACATCTCCACCAAGACTGTTCTACTGGAGAAACTTCCACCATCAGAGTTGGGATGAAAGATCTAAGTGACCTGTCTACATGAGCTTAGTGCAATACACACTCACCCCGTAGTCTTTTTTTCTGGAAAGTGTGCAGGGTATTCAATTTAGATCAGCACATGCATGTTAGGTTTGTCTGGAAAGAATGAACGGAGCTGTTTGTCAAGGCTCAGAACTGCTTTCACCGTGGGTCTCTCTGTTGATAGAGGTATAATTAGACAACTGTCCAAGTCAGCCCACCTCTCCCAGGATCCACTGGGCTCACGATGACTGGTCAGCTCTGTCTTGGGTTTCTTTCCAGAATTAAGGGCAGAATGATTCAATCAACTTTAAATATAGTTTAGACTATATTTTTATATATAAAATATATATAAAGTTTTAAATATAGTTTTTAAATATATTTAAAAATATATATTTATTTTTATATAAATATTTTATTTATTTAAATATTTAAGTTTTAAATATAGTTCTGCCTAGGCCTCAGCCTCTGAGATCCTGTTTAAATTGTTCTGAGTAGGGTCTGGGCATTGGTATTTTCAAAATGAATAGCGTGGCTGGGAACCACTGGCTTGGAGTTTGTATGCAGACCTGGCAGTGATTAATAGGGATATAGAATACATTTTAAAGGGCAAAATCCTAGGAGGCCCTTAGGGCTCTGACTCCATTCGGCAGTGTCGGATATGGCATTCCCAAGGTTGATTTCCATAGGAACAAAAATAAGTCCAATTCGGGTCAGAGAGGTGCCCCCCCGCCCCGCGACATCCTACTCATACCTGATTATCCAACAATCACCCTGTGACTCATTTTCACAGCCTACACCTTTGATCAGGCAGCTCTGAGACCTCACACAACACCTGCGCTTTTTCTACCTGTCAGATCCTACTCATCCCACTCCGTCTGGAGCCAGGTAAACAGGAGGTGGGGCAATACATGTTCCATAAATCACGATTACTAAATGAATTATGCCTCTGAGGTTCAGGGGCGATTTTAGCAGTGCTGGTATGCTCTTACTTGCCTTGTTGCTGTTGATGTTGGTCAGTTGCTCAGTCGTGTCCTACTCTTTGTGACCTCATGGACTACGGAGCACGCCAGGCTTTTCTGTCCATGAGATATTCCCAGACAAAAACACTGGAGTGGGTTGCCATTTCCTTCTCCAGGGGATCTTCCCAACCCAGGGATTGAACTCATGTCTTCTGCATTGGCAGGTGGATTCTTCACCATCAAGCCACCAGGGAAGCCCTTCCCTTGCCTGTTATGAACAAAATGGTATGACCTTGCATTTCTGTCTGCTGCAAGCCTGTCCGTCTGCCCAGCTGTGAGGCAGGGCTGGGCCATGTTTATTTCCTTGCTATTTCCTGGTCTCTAGCATGGCACCTGCAGCCCGGAGGTACCTAATAGATTCTGCTAGTTGAAGACAATGAATTAAGATGACCGCATTAGTTATTACAAATGCGATGATAATCGATGTCATAGTCTTTATTGCTAACTCTACAGTTCTTACACTCTTACAGTTCTATAACAAATGAAGGTTATCAGAGCCTTATGGGTTTTTTTTTAAATATATTTTAGCTGAGAGCAACTTCATCTGCTGCTATTGGTATATCTGTCCTTTCTGACATACTGCTGGGCTGAAGGCACTGCTAGTCTAGGTAAAATGGTACCTAGAAAAAAAGAGAAAAAAAAAAGAAAGAAAAAAGTAGCCTATGGCTTGCCCACTCCACTTTTGATGTTAATGTCTCTCTGTCCTCTGTGTTTCAACGTGAGGATATAAAACCGTCTCCTCTTTAACCAATTGCGTAGCTAATTCTGGAGCATCATTATATCTGCCACACCTGGGCCCTGAATTGGTGCTGATTCCACGCACAGCTCTCAGAGCACATACCTCTTTGCACACACTGCCCCTCGCCCAGTCTTCGCTGCTTATTGCATCCTGCAGCTCAGAAACCACAAGCTCCTGTCAAACAGCAAAGACGCTCAGTTTTCCCCAAACACAAACCTGAGCAGAGTTGGGGAAAAGGAGGAGAAGCGAGAGAGCATCCCATTTCTCATTCGATACACTCCAACTTCCTTTACGTTGGACACAGGAGCCCATGCCTGCTGCGAGGTGTGCCACGTGCCCACTGGAATGAAGGACTCAACTTGCAGAAATGTTTCTGGGCAGGGAACACTGATGACCAGAGTCACTGCTCTGGAGTAGAAGCTGGGCACTGTGCATGCCCACAGGAGGTGTGCAGAGTGTGTGGATGTGATGGAATGAAATGCGTCAAGCAAGAGTGTTCCCACACTTCTTCCTTCCCTGGACCAGATCGCTAGACAGCATCCTATGTCTGCCAGCTGAGCAGGGTGGTGAGCCCCGCCCCCAGCGCTGGAACAGAGAAGGGATAGAGAAGCACAGTGCCAGCTGGACCAGCAGGGAAAGGGGATTAGGGAGAGGACTTGTTCAATCTGTGTAACAAAGAGCTTACAGCAAAAATGGAGAGGAAGGGCAATATCTCAAGGATTGTTTGGAGAATCTGGTGATGAGAGAGTCTAGAGAAAAGGGGTTAAGTACCAAATCTTCATCAATACACTTCAGGAGGTGAGACGAACAGGGCATGGGTGGGGGCAGGGGGTATACGTATATGTATACCTGATTCTTTGCTGTACAGCAGAAACTAACACAACATTTTCAATCAACTATATGCCAATAAAAAGAAAGGGACTGGGTCATTTGTAGTGACGTGGGTGAACCTAGACTGTCATAGAGGGCATCCCTGGTGGCTCAGAGGGTAACGAATCCTCCTGCAACGCAGGAGGCCTGAGTTCGATCCCTGGGTTGGTAGATCCCTTGTAGGAGGGCATGGCAACCTACTCCAGTATTCTGGTCTGGAGAATCCCCTTGGACAGAGACGAGCCTGGCAGGTTAAAGTCCAAGGCGGGTCGCAAAGAGTCGGACATGACTGAGCGACTAAGCACAAGGTAGTGATGTGGGTGAACGCAGACTGTGTCATACAGAGTGAATTAAGTCAGAAAGACAGAAAACCAAGATTGTATATTAACGAATGTATACGGAATCTAGAAAAATGGTACAGAGGAACCTATTTGCAGGGCAGGAATAGAGACGCAGATATAGAAAATGGACCTGTGGACCCCGTGTGGGAAGGAGAGGGTCGGACAGACAGAGGGAACAGCACTGATAGGTACACTACCAAGTGTAACGAGCCAGTGGGGGCTGCTGCAGAGCGCAGGGGGCTCAGCTCGCGCTCCGCAGCGACTAGGGCATGGAGGAAGGGGTGGCAGGGGGGCTTAAGAGGGAGGGGACAGACGGATCAGTCACTCGGTTCAGTTGCTCAGTCGTTTGCAACTCTTTGTGACCCCACGGACTGCAGCACGCCAGGCTTCCCTGTCCATCACCAACTCCCGGAGCTTGCTCAAACTCATGTCCATCGAGTTGGTGATGCTATCCAACCATCCCATCCTCTGTCATCCCCTTCTCCTCCCACCTTCAATCTTTCCCAGCACCAGGGTCTTTTCCAACGAGTCAGTTCCTTGCAACAGGTGGCCAAAGTATTGGAGTTTCAGCTTCAACATCAGTCCATCCAAAAAATATCCAGGACTGATTTCCTTTAGGATGGACTGGTTGGATCTCCTTGCAGTCCAAGGGACTCCCAAGAGTCTTCTCCAACACCACAGTTCAAAAGCATCAATTCTTTGGTGCTCAGCTTTCTTTACAGTCCAACTCTCACATCCATACATGACCACTGGAAAAACCATAGCTCTGACTAGACGGACCTTTGTTGGCAAAGTAATGTCTCTGCTTTTTAATACGCTGTATAGGTTGGTCATAATTTGTCTTCCAAGGAGTAGGCGTCTTTTAATTTCACGTCTGCAGTCACCATTTGCAGTGATTTTGGATATATGTATATGCATACTTACTATGTGTAATATATATGTATACTTAACAGCTGATTCACAATGTAGTACAGCAGAAACGGACACAACATTGTAAAGCAATTATCCTCCAAATAGAAAACAAAGAGGGCATGAGATTTCACGTTACTTTTTCTGTGATCCCTGACCTCTGGAAGAGGCGCCCTTTAGGGATTAGACAATGATGGGGCGAAAAGTGACAAAGTTAGTGAATATCTACAGCTGTGATGGTGATTTACATGGGGAGTGTCCCATTTGCAGTTCTGTTTTCAAAGTGAGATATGGAAGTTCTGTCTTCTACTTAGAATTTAGAAGCAACAAATCTTTTCTAGTGATAAATGACATCTCTGACTTGGACAAAAGCTTCGATAAATAATTAACCTTGAAAATGGAGAATAGTTGTTCTTTCCACTGAGGATATTCGCTGGCACCCAAAATAGATATGAGGACACTGTCAGCCAGTATATGTTTTTCCTCTCTTTGAAAACACTTTTGGAATTTCTTTAATCTGGTAAGATTTAGTTGGAATCTAAACAAGGATTTCTCAGTAGGCATAGAGAGACTCTTTAGTTTTGAAGTAACAAATACATGTTTTTTTTTGGTGTGTGTTAGCTGCCCTTGAAGGCTCTTGGTGCATAAAACTTGTCAATTCTAATTTGCTATGAGTGACTTGAGATATAAAGAAAGGGTGGTGTAAATCCATGGAGCTTTTAAGCAACCCAAGTTCATCCACTCATTCAGCCTAGGATATTTACAGCTTGTACTTCAATCACTTCATCAGGAACCTATTTTTTAAATGAAAGTTAAAATTTGAATTGTTGCCATGCACTGAATAAGGTAACCAGCTGAGACATTGCTCACTTAAGAACAATTTGATTGCTCAAAATTGTGCCAGTTTTCCAGTCATTTTTTAAGTGGAATAAACCTGTTGATGTAATCACATGAAGCAGAGAAAGAAAAGATTCCAAATTAGTGGTAGCTATACAAACATTCCCCTTATTTCAATAAAAGGTATTATAGAGAAAAAAAAAAAATGGAAACAGACTATTCAGAGTCTATGCAACTGGAGACCAAGCCAGATTTTCCCTGAGGATAAACTCATAGTTCCTCTTCACTATAATAAAACAAGCTTCCATCTATTGTTAAGGTAAACTGTTTGTTAAAAGAGTCATTAAAACTAATTCCATCAACAATTCCAAAGCTATTAGAATTAAATATTTAGACTAAATCTTCAAGGATTAAAAGGGAATATTTGCAATTTAATGCAAAAATAAATACCACCTGACACACCGGTTACTTTTATTAGTTTGTTTCAGCTCCGGCGCTTCTAATGAAATTTAATTAAATTGATTTGACTACTTAAAGGTACCGTATATGTAAGGATAAGAGTCTTGTGGCTTAGACAGTAAAAAAAAAAAAAAAAGAAAAAAGCATCTGCCTGCAATGTGGGAGCCCTGGTTTCGATCCCTGGGTTGGGAGGATCCCCTGGAGAAGGAAATGGCAACCCACTCTGGTCCTCTTGCCTGGTAAATTCCATGGACCGAGGAGCCTGGTAGGCTACAGCCCATGGGGTCGCAAAGAGTGGGACACTATTGAACGACTTCACTTTCACTTTTCACTTTCACCATCTTTTAAGGGCTGCCCAGGTGGCGCTAGTGGTAAAGAACCCACCTATCAATGCAGAAGGCGCAAGAGACTTGTGTTTAATCCCTGGTTCAGGAAGATCCCCTGGAAGAGGGCATGGCAACCCACTCCAGCATCCCTGATTGGAGAATCCCATGGATAGAAGAGCCTGTTGGGTTCCAGTTCATAAGGTTGCGAAGAATCAGGCATGATGAAGTGACTTTACACACACACATCATCTTTTCAAAGCAAATATTGAGTAAATCCATCTTAGGAATTCAATTTATCACCATTGAACTAATTCTAAAGAACTGATATCACGAAGAAGATTTGACAAGCTAGAAAGAAACTGATATAATTTGGTTGAAGAAAGTATGTCGTGGTTAACTACCAGGAATTAACTGGTACCAAGCGGAAGCATGGTGGGATCTCTCAAAACGAGGTTTTTATTAAGAACTGGGTACAGCGATCAAGAGGACTGTTGCCATCAGCACGTGCATGACATTCTTGGGCATAAACATCTTGGTAGACTTTTCTCTCATTTTCCCACTTTGTAATAGAAACCGTTTTCCACTTGGACTCAGCCTCCCTTGCTGGGAGATTTGGCCTAAGCTCTGACAGTATTTACAAAGGCATCCCCCACCCTCACTTTAAAAAATGAAAAAAAGGATGCCTTTCCCCACCCTTTTCCACTGGAATGTGGTTGAGGTCAAGGAGGAGAATGCAGGTGAGGGCAACCCTCCAAAGATGGTGATCACAGAGTTTGAAGGAGCCAAAACCTTGGTCTGAGAGGTGTGATACCAGATCTGGACAATTAGACTCTAATGTGACAGGGTGTGATTGGCTAAATAATATGCTCCCTCCACCAAAGATACCCACATCCTACTTACCTAGAACCTGTGACAGGCTACATTATATAGCAAAGGGACTCTGCAGGTGTGGTGAAGTTAAAGCTCTTGAAAAAGGGAGATTACACTGAATTATCCAAGTGGGTCCAATGCAGCCACAGGGGTCTTCAAAGAGAGATACAGGAGGCAGGCATTCAGAGAAGGTGATGTAACCATGGAAGCAGAGACAGAAAATCAGAGAAGCCATGCTGCCTGCTTAGACGATGGAGGAAGGGGGCAAAAGGCCAAAGGGCGTGGTGGTCTCTACCAGCTGGAAAAGGCAAGGAAATGGATTCTCTAGACAGCTTCAGGAAGGGGTGCATCCAGGACCAACAGTTTTTTTTTTTAACTTTAATATTATATTTATTTAATCCTATATATCTAAAATATCTTTTAACACAATAAACATGATTAAAAAAAAGTAGATTAAAAAAAAGTAAGCCAAGTCTTTGCGATCTGGTTTGTGTTTTATGCTTATTGTTGTTGTTGGGTGGTTTAGTTGCCAAGTCGTGTCCGACTCTTTTGTGACTCCATGGACTGCAGCCTCTCGGGCGCCTATGTCCACAGGACTTCCCAGGCAAGAATACTGGAGTGGACTGCCATGGCCTCCTCCAGGGGATCTTCTTGACCCAGGGATTAAACTCGAGTCTCCTGCATTGGCAGGCAATTCTTTACCACTGAGCCCAGAGAATATCTCAAAGAGGACTAATCGTATTTCAAATGTTCAATAGCCAACCCCTCACTAATGGCTACCATGCTGACCCTTGGATCCTAAGGAGATCCAACCAGTCAATCCTGAAGGAAAACAACCCTGAATATTCATTGGAAGGACTGATGCTGAAGCTGAAGCTCCAATCCTTTGGCCACCTGATGTGAAGAGCTGACTCATTAGAAAAGACCCTGATGATGGGAAAGATTGAGGGGAGGAGGAGAAGGGAGTGACAGAGGATGAGATGGCTGGGTGGCATCACTAATTCAATGAACGTGAGTGTGAGCAAGCTCCGGGAGATGGTGAAGGACAGGGAAGCCTGGCATGCTGTAGTCCATGGGGCTGCAAAGAGTCAGACATGACATATCAACTGACTGACGACAACATAACAATGCTGAAAATCTCAGCTCCAGACTTAAAGAGAGGACAGGGAGAAGCAGGTGAGGCAGGCATAGGACACTGTGCTAACTGGGCAGGGATGACAGAAGAAAGGAGTCAAATCCCTCTTCTTGGCTCCTCTTCTTTTTTGTCCCCAACCCCAGGGGACAGGAGTTCCTGGAGTTCCTCCCGCTCCTGCGGGAGTTCCTCAGAGCTCCACTTTTACTCACTGCAGAGCCAACCATTTGATTTCAGCCCAGTGAAACCTACTTTGCACTTCTGCCCTCAAGAACTGTTCAGATCATGAATTTGTGTTTAAGCCACTGAGTTTGTTGTAATCTGTTAATGCAGCAATAGGAAAGTAACAGAGGGTGATTAATTTCTAACTGCTGTAAGCCATGTTCATTTGGGGTGTGAGACACACTGATTAGACCTGAGGACAACTTTAGATGATTAAATGCCTGCAACAAGACACTGTGACAGGATGTTAATATACTTTTCTTCCATTGCCTGTGTTTTGGCTAAGGTCCCAAGGCAGGGAACAACAGATGCCCCATTGTTCCACATATATTCTCAAAGTAAAAAATTAGATCATCCATCCATCCTTGTGAGCGTGGGGGATAAAATAAGGTTCTGCAGTATTAACACATGCCCCACCTCCAGATTACATGGGTTTAGGCTGAGAATTCACTAGTGGGTGGAGAATGTTGGTGGCGAGGGCTTCCTTGAAGGCAGTTGACGGGCTGGGCATTCCCCAGCCTACCTCCCATCTCCTGAAGCCTGGGAAGTGAGCTCTTTATTTTGCCTGGCCATGGGCTCTCTGGATTTTGGGGCTTGTAGGAGTTACCACGATCAGGGTGAAGCACAGACTCAGTGCCAGAGGTGGACCAACCATGGAGCTCAAGAAGCTTAGGTTTCAGGATCGTCCACTGCATGAGCCCCCTCCAAGGCTGGTAGGAAATTTTATATTCATAAAGTATATTCTTCTTAAACAGGAATTCCCACACTAAGCTACAGGGTGGAAAATGGGTATCTGCTCTGGTCTCAGTGCAGGGTAGTGGAAGCCTTAGGTGCACGGAGAGCCTAGAGCAGTTAGCTGGAAGAGGTCAGGTCCAGGCCAGTGGTCCTCAGCTGGAGACTGGTATTAGATGCCGAGCCCGCCTGCCAGTGCAGGAGACATGAGAGATTCAGACTCGATTCCTGGCTTGGGAAGACCCCCTGGAGGAGGGCACAGCAACACACTCCAGTATGCCTGCCTGGAGAATCCCACAGGCAGAGGAGCCTGGCAGGCTACGGTCCATAGGGTTGCAAAAGTTGGACACGACTGAAGCGACTAAGCATGCACACATGAGCAAACCACACCACTGTCCCCATGAGAGGAGGAGCCAGCACGTAGGCATCTGCTGTAGGCTGGGTGTGCCAAGGCCAGGGCACAACGGTGTGGCCAGGGTCTCTCTCCTCTCTGCTGATGCCCCTTTCCTGGCAGAGCCTGGGAGGAGGGTGGGGGTGCGGGACACAAGAAGGAATAGCTTATGAGAGGGGAAGCAGGTGAGCTAGGAAGAGACAAGAAACTGATCACGTCCTTTCTCCCCAAGCAAATGAAAGCACTCTTAGCCGTAGCACATCCCAGCTACTAGAAGAAGGAAGGGTGAGCTTGAGTGTATTGCCCAAAGTAACAAGAATGGTGGTACATTTACATTAAACGTAGCTTTTTTTCTAATTCAAAGGGGCATGTACCCTAAAGTTCATAGTGTCACTATTCACAGTAGCCAAGAAATGGAAGAAACCTAAGTGTCCATGAACAGATGAACAGATAAAAGAAGATGTGGTACATATATACAAGGAATATTTGTTGTTTAGACACTAAGTTGTTTCTGACTCTTTGTGACCCCAGAGACTGTAGCCTGTCAGGTTCCTCTGTCCATGGGATTTCCCAGGCAAAAATACTGAATTGGGTTGCCATTTACTTCTCCAGGGGATCGTCCTGACCCAGAGATCAAACCGGCAACTCCTGCATTGGTCGGTGGATTCTTTACCGCTGAGCCACCTGAGAAACCCACAGGGAATACAGACCAGCCCTAAAAGAAGGAAATAATGCCATTTGCAGCAATATGGATGGACCCAGAGAACCTCATACTAAGTGAAGTCAGACAGAGAAAGACAAATATGATATCACTTACAGATGGAATCTTAAAAAATGATACAAATGAACTTATCTATAAAACAGAAATAGACTCACAGATATAGAAAACAAATTTATGGCTACCAAAGGAGAAATGGGGGAATAAATTAGAAGTTTGAAATGAATGGATACACACTGTTAAACAGAAAAATAGATAAATAACAAAATAAGGTCCTATTGTATAGCATAGGGAATGATATTCAGTGTCTTATAATAACCTATAATGGAAAAGAATCTAAATGAGAAGGTGAAAGTGATAGTCGCTCAGTCATGTCCAGCTCTTTGCAGTCCCACAAACTATAGCTCGCCGGGCTCCTCTGTCCGTGGAATTCTGCACTGCAGGCAGATTTTTTTTTTTTTTAACCATCTGAGCCACCAGGGAAGTCCTCAAAATACTGGAGTGGGTAGCCATTTTCCTTTCTCCAGGGGATCTTCCTGATCCAGGGATCAAACCCAGGTCTCCCATATTGCAGGTGGATCCTTGACCATCTGAGCCCCCAGGGAAACCCACGAATACAGGGCTTCCCTGGAGGCTCAGACGTAAAGACTCTCCCTGCAATGAAGGAGCTGTAGGAGAATGGGTCAATCTTTGCGTTGGGAAGATCCCCTGGAGGAGGCCATGGCAAGCCACTCTAGTTTTCTTGCCTGGAGAAACCTATGGACAGAGGAGCCTGTCCATGGTGCTGCTACAGTCCATGGGGGTCGCAAAAGAGCTGGACACGACTTAGAGCCTAAAGAACAGTATATATGCGTATAACTGAACCACTTTGTTGTGCACCTGAAACTAATGCAACATTGAAAATCAACTGCAGTTCCAAAAAATGAAAAGTTTAGTGAGTTTTCTGGTTCCCAATTCAATCCTTTTCCCCTGCTTTTGTCTCTGGGGTACTTTTGGAAGTTCTGATTTAAAATGCTATGGTAAAGCCACCTGGGAGAGCAGAGGCAGAAAGGAAACATTGAGCTTAGATGCTGCTCGGGTAGAATTTCCCCAGCTGGGAGGTCCAGCCCCACAGCAGCTCTAACTTGGTCACTTCTTGTTTAGCAACTGCCATGTGCATCGATTTCCACTTCTGCACAATTGATTTTTGCTTCTGTTCCCATTTGTGCCTTTGTTTTTGGACAGATATCATATGATGAGTGTCTGAGAATGGTCTCTGAGAGGTCAGCGGACCTCATGAAGGAGGGCCTTATTTGTCGATACAAAAATCAACATGCAAACGCCCAGATTTATGGAGGAGACAGCATCATCACTGAATTTAACCTCAGTCTCTTTGTTTCCTACCCGAGCTTGATATGCAGTGATTTAGAAAAGAACTCGAGCTACAATTGTGAATCTGGAGGACACAGCATTCAGATTATTTAAGAGCCTGACCATAATTATGGCTGATTCACGTTGTCATAGGGCAGAAACTAACACAACATTGTAAAGCAGTTTTCCTCTAATTATGGAAAATTACATTACCATATGTAAAATAGATAGTCAACGGGAATTTGCTGTATGGCTCAGGAAACTCAACCAGGGCCTCGATATCAACCTAGAGGGGTGGGGTGGGGAGAGAGATGGGAGGGAGGTTCAAAAGGGAGGGGATATATGTACACCTACGGCTGATTCATGTTGAGGTTTGACAGAAAACAACAAAATTCTATAAAGCAATTATCCTTCAATAAAAAAATTAATTAAAAAATTAATTAATTTAAAAATGCAAGAAAGAAGACTATGATCAAAAGTTTTCATGTGCTTCCAGTCATTTCTTGGTGAAGAATTTTCCAGTACAGTAGAAAGATGAATAAATTCCTGTTGGGCAATTTTCTTGATAGAATGACAGCTGTACATTCAGTCATTTATTTCTATAGAGGATTTACTGCTTTTCCATCACCATCTTAAGTACTCGCCAAGGAAAAACATCTATTTATTCTCAAGATGGCAACATGCTACAGCAAGTAAAAAAGTATTTCTTGCTCTTCTTGCTGCAAAGCTTTGAGATCAAAATTTTGAATTTTGATCATCTTGTGTGTTTTCCTGGACAATATTTCAAAATATCTTTCTAGTTCTCGCTGCAATCCGGTATTGATTTTTAAATGTCCAGCAAGTGAGAGTGATGAGGGATGTGAAATGTGAACCGGGACTTCAGTTCACAGGGGTCAGGACCACTGACTCACTGAGGTACAGAGGCCAGTTTCCTGAAAGTAGCGAAAGACACCGCGAGCGCTGTGTCCACCCGCTCACCCGCTGCGGTTTGGTCATTTGAGGAAAGCTGCAGGCATCCCTTCCCTATCCATAATTACTTATTGATTTCTCGTTTTGTGAGTGCAACAGTGGCGGGACCAATGTAATGAATCCCACGGCAGTAGGAAAAGAGAGTCCTGAGTGATTCAGGCCGTGAAGGGCACGACTTCACTGCCATCAGAGCTCATTATTCACTGGCTGAATGGTACCTGCAGCGCGAGAGTCTGTCTTCCCGACAATAAAAGGAAGGACATTTAAAGATTAGTTTTATGCTTTGTTTCTCTCATCCAGACAGCAACAGTGAATACAATATCTCTATCCACAGAAACACTACCTTGTTCGGTTTCAAGTTTTCAAGCACAGGTGGTTTGGCATTCTTTGAGACACAAGCTCACTGTTCAAGATCCCAAGGGGTAAGGATGGGAGGGTTGGAGGGGGAGTGGGGAGGGGAGGCATGGGAGGTTCAAGGGGTGTTGGGGAGGGGTAGGAGGGTGGGGGACCCCACAGGACCACAACTATAGAAACACAAGGCCATGACTATTCGTGGGGGAGAATGAGTCTGGTTTCTAACCTTGGTGACCATCAGCAGAGTTTGATTCTGTTATCTGATCTGTCTTTGATCTGATCCCTGCATTTATGAACAAAAGACTTTGCTCATAGAGTGGCTGAGTAGATGCTGTTCTTTCTGGAGCTCTTTGCAATACTTAGAGCAAAATAATGAACCGAAGCATTATAAGCTGAACGCTGGAAGAACTGTCTCTCTCTACTTGACAACAGCGGCTGCCCCAATGCGGTGTCCTGGCTTTAAGTTCTAAGTTTTGCACAGTGATGAAAATGTAACTTTCGATTTTTAGGTTTTGCTTTTTTTTTTTTGACAGCTGTAGTAATAATAAATGTTGCTATCTCTACAGCAATAAACTGTGGAAAATCACAATAAATCACAATAAACTGTGGAAAATTCTGAAAGAGACGGGAATACCAGACCACCTGACCTGCCTCTTGAGAAAACTATATGCAGGTCAGGAAGCAACAGTTAGAACTGGACATGGAACAACAGACTGGTTCCAAATAGGAAAAGGAGTACGTCAAGGCTGTATATTGTCACCCTGCTTATTTAACTTCTATGCAGAGTACATCATGAGAAACGCTGGGCTGGAAGGAGCAGAAGCTGGAATCAAGATTGCCAGGAGAAATATCAATAACCTCAGATATGCAGATGGCATCACTCTTATGGCAGAAAGTGAAGAGGAACTAAAAAACCTCCTGATGAGAGTGAAAGAGGAGAGTGAAAAAGTTGGCTTACATCTCAACATTCAGAAAAGTAAGATCATGGCATCCGGTCCCATCACTTCATGGGAAATAGATGGGGAAACAGTGGAAACAGTGTCAGACTTTATTTTTGGGGGCTCCAAAATCACTGCAGATGGTGATTGCAGCCATGATATTAAAAGATGCTTACTCCTTGGAAGAAAAGTTATGAGCAACCTAGATAGCATATTCAAAAGCAGAGACATTACTTTGCCAACAAAGCTCCATCTAGTCAAGGCTATGGTTTTTCCAGTGATCATGTATGGATGTGAGAGCTGGACTGTGAAGAAAGCTGAGCACAGAAGAACGGATGCTTTTGAACTGTGGTATTGGAGAGGACTCTTGAGAGTCCCTTGGACTGCAGGCAGATCCAACCAGTCCATCCTAAAGGAGATCAGTCCTGGGTGTTCATTGGAAGGACTGATGCTGAAGCTGAAACTCCAACACTTTGGCCACCTCATGCGAAGAGTTGACTCATTGGAAAAGACCGTGATGCTCGGAGGTATTGGGGGCAGGAGGAGAAGGGGATGACAGAGGATAAGATGGCTGGATGGCATCATCGACTTGATGGACATGAGTTTGAGTGAACTCTGGGAGTTGGTGATGGACAGGGAGGTCTGGCGTGCTGTGATTCATGGGGTTGCAAAGAGTCAGACACGACTGAGTGACTGAACTGATCCCTACAACTGAAAAGGAATGACCTTGTAGAGACATGATGACTGGCTTCAAAAATAGGAAGGCTATCCTAGAGAAGAGAAAGTAGATTTTTCAGTATAGCATTGGAAGACAGATAATACACATACAGAGATTTTTACTTCATATAAGAGTTTTGAAAAATCATAGCCACCCAAAAATGGAATAATATGCCCCCTTAGTGATTTGCAATGGATAGTCAAGATACTTGGTTAGCCAGAAAGTTTGTTTGGGTTTTTCTACATGATGTTACAGAAAAATCAGAATAAACTTTTTGGCTAACCTGACATTTGAACAAAAGGAAATGACTCCTGAAGCTGATATGACAGCTTCCTTCTTTTAGTAAAATAACTCCCTCCTCCTGCCACCAAGCTTTAGCAGGGTTCCTGGTGGCTCACTTTTCCTACTCTCCCTCACAGCCGGCTGTGTGGCTGTGGCCACATGATTGAGTTCTTGGTGGTGGCAAGGGAGCAGAAGGTTGGTTCCTTTTGCATCACATGCTTCAGAGACTATCACTTGCCTTCACTTTTCCTACGGCCTGCAATGAGAGGGGAAGAGCTCAGTTAGGGAGCTTGGTACACACAGGCAACAATATTACCCTAGTATAAGGCACTATAACAAGATAGGTCCCAGGGTCACCGCTGACTCTGGACCATCTGCCTAACCAGGTACAGGCCCATGAAACAGAAGGGGATACTTGTTTAGCTTGCATTTCTGAATTTTTGAGTCTCCCTGGTAAGAGTAACTTAGGCTGTATCCCAAACAATATAACTATATATTTTTTTGAGATGTGCATATGATTAAGGTATTATGTAAGGGTTTATAAGAAATGCTTTCTGCAATTTTATAATTCTATGTTCCCATCTACCCCCACCCCCAAATTTATCTCCTTTCCTTCAAAACCAGTTGTCCCAACAAACCCTACCATCATCAAACATAATCACGCTGTCAGTCATGACCTCAAATTTTTTTTTTAAGTACCAGTGTTCAAAAAGTCAAGAACTTTTGATCGTCTGCTTTTCTTTCAGCCCTCTATCAAGACTGCTCCAAGGCTCACCTTCTTTCCATTTAGAAAACATCCTCTGCAAAAATACAGATGATAAAGATATTTGAAACTTCTCTTTGTGGTTATCTAATCTTAAGGATTTTTTTTTTAAGGTGATGCATTATTTAGCCTTTGTGTGATGACATTCTCCTGTTTCTTTTCCTTTAGGGGAGAAAAATCAGAAGTCCAGGCCTCACTGAAGTTGAAGGTTTGGATGATGCAAATCCGTTTTGGCTCACAATGTGTCTGGACTCCAACATATTGTGGTCAACACACCCAGCCAAAAGAATAATCTGATTTATTAAATGGATCTCTAAGTGAAATAAAGTAGTTGAGCTAAGGAAATGTGGTTCTGGCCTCTGTGCTTGGGTCTTAAGGAGGAAATAAGCCAATGACAGGTGGATCTTTAATTCCGTTCCATAGATATGCCATTGTTATTTCAATTTACATCTACGTGTGTTTTTTCCTCTTGTCCATAATGCTCTTTTCCTCTTATCTCCTAATATAGATTCTTCAAGATTTTTCTCTGTAATTTTCTTGCTCTTAATTTATCCAGTAAATCCATAATACATGAATATGAGCCTAACGCAGCTGCCAATCACTGTTCCGTATTTCACTTGCATCCACAATAGCTGCTCTACATGCCACGTTTTCTTTGGAACTCTTCCTTTCCTAAGCCTATAATAGATATTTAATAAACAGATTAGAAACATGAGTAATGATAGATATGGATCAGGCATTTAGAAAATGATCTCTCAACTGTCAGTGAAGAACAAAATAGAAATCTCTTGCCTCACTGATTAAAAACAATTCATAAGGACAAATGAATTTGGATTTTCTCACCACAGGACCTTTCAAAAAGAAAAGCTTTTGTGAATTTTGAGCTTTGCCATTGTAGCACTTATACTGAGCACAAAGTCCTCATTTCATTTTGCAACTGCACAATTTGGAAATCATTACGAACAACAGCTCTTTCTCAATATTTTAAAATCATGGATCAACTGAAAACATCACCTTCAGCTTCTCCAGCCCATCTTTCTTGAATCTCCTCACATTAAGACACATTTTAAACCCTCTTTAGCTCTTAAGTTTTAGCTCCATTAAATTTCTGACAACATACTCTTTTTTTTTCCCTCATGGCAAGCAAAAGACAATTACACTTTCTGAACCCTACTACCAACACAGAAAAAACTAAAATGGAGAACTCATATTATGATTCAACAAATAACTTGTGGAGTCTCTAAGAGCCGTTTCCCTTCAATGCACAGAAGTATGAGAAGGTATATTCCAGCAAAGAAAAGGTTGGAATTCAGGGAAAGTGGAGTTTATTTGAGGCAGTAATATTTCATTGAACTTTCCAAGCCACTGATTCAGAACGTCCAGCTCTTTTCTAATTTATAGTGTGTTCTTCGTGTCTGGCTGCCTGTTTAGCTGAAGGATCCTGTCCCTGGAGGAAATTCATTTGGCTTCTGAAAGAGTCTCAGAAGGAACCAAGGGATGTGCATTTCAAACAAAACAGGCAGAATGGAACTCAAAACACTTTAGACAAATAGCAAGATATCTAGGAAAAGATATAATTAATCCAGAACACTTCTGTAATATTTTAGCCTAAAAATACTTCCTCTTAAGGAACAGAAAAATCTTGAAAGAGATTTCTGAAATATATGGGCTAAACTTTAAACTGAAGTACAAAGCAAGGAGCTTACAGGAAATAGGAAGACCTTGGAGAAATCTAGAAATATACTCTAACTTAGTGTAGTCAGTCATTAAATATTTCACTTTCTCCCACAGGCTTAGAAAAAGACCAATTTTCCCTCTGGCAAGATGGATCTCACCCTCTCTTATCCATCTTGACCTCTTGCTGTGGCCCCACCTCCCATTCCAAGACTGGGATGCTGGGGACCAACGTGGCAGTGAGTCTTGGCTTCCCCCTCCTCCATGCAGGTTGCCGGGGGAGGCAAGGAGGTGCCCTGGGAAGTTGATGATGAGGCCCTGTTCACGCTTTCTGAATCCCTATGGAGACCAGTCTCTACGCTGTTCTCCGTGCCTATCTCTCAGTGATGTTCTCTGCTCCATTTGTTAACTCAAATCTATCCTGACAGCTCTGATCATTGAAACAGCTCACATATGCTGTCTGGTAACAACAAAACAGTAACTTCTGGGGGACAGTGTTAAAAGAACTCTTTGCTCCTAACCAAAAAAGAAAAGTTGTGCATCCTTTGTTTACGAAAATGTGGGAAAGAATCATATAATCAAAATTTCTAGATGTGACCTTTTTGCTTAAAGTTATGTTTCTAAACTATTTTGGGGAGGAAGTCCCCTTTGAAATGTATGATATAAATTTCTGTCTGCCTCCGGGGAGTCTTCTGAGCAAACACCCAGCCTCTTCCTATGATCTACAACTGTCATTAGGATTATCAGCCCTTCAACTTGCGTGTGAACTGGTCAGTGTCTTGGATGAGGAACTCAGGTATCTACTCAGTATTCCTAGGTTGCAAGACTTCTCGGTCTCCTGAACTGCCTTTTCCCTTTTTTTTTTCCTGTCTCCTCTCCACAGTGACTTCAGTTATTTATTGGCCCTTGTTGACGCTTCTGTGTGAGAGTGTGTGCAAAATCCCTCAGTTCATTGCTTTTTAGTCTCTTATACAATATAGATGCTCAGACACAAACTTATTTTTCTTGAAGGTAAGACTCTATGGTTATAGGTCTGTCCAATCCAGAAAGTTCATGGATCTTAGGATATATTCAGGGGACACTTAGTGACCCCCCTTTTTTTTTCCTTCTTCACTGATTTTCTTGTTTCACTTGCGTTTCAATTGCTCAAACTCTCAGACAAGGTTCCTTTGTATCTGTGACACATCTCGTTATGACCAAATATTGTCTTCAGGCTCAGGGTCTGTGTGCAGCTCACGAGCCAAGAAGGTAAAGCAAATCTTACCTTTTTGTAGAGACTCCTCAGATCTCGGTACTGCCACATGCTGTTGAGGACCTGAGATGCCGCCTTGACCACCTTCGGAGAGTGTCTGATAAAGAAAAGACAGGACACACAAGTGGTGAGTGGGACAGCTGGGCTTTAAATGACTTGGCAGGAAACAGCAAGAATAAAGAGAATAAAAGCCTCGTGGCTCTTCTGACCCTTTTCTTTCTCCAGTCTGGAAAGAGCAAAGGATGCAGGTCGCCAGTGTCCAACCTCATTCTCCCCCCGACACCCATGGCAGGGGGCAGGGTCAGGGTCGGGGGAGGAAGGTATTGTAATTTGGCAAAGAATTTTCACAATGCAAACCTAAGAGCAGTGCACTGAGTCAGAAGGCAGGTTCAGCGCTGGACAAGGAAATGGAACAGAAAGAATCCTGACCAGGAAAGGCAAGATTAAGGGGTTTTAATAGCTGTGTTGTCTAACCTGTGCAGATGGCTCAGTGGGTAAAGAATCCACATACAATGCACACAAAAAGGAGACACAAGAGACTTGGGTTCGATCCTTGGGTTAGGAAGATCCCCTGGGGGAGGAAATGATAACCCACTCCAGTATTCTTGCTTGGGAAATCTCATGGACAGAGGAGCCTGACAGGCAGTAGAAAGGGTCGCAAAGAGTTGGACATCATTGAGCGCA
Source organism: Oryx dammah (assembly GCF_014754425.2). NCBI lineage: Eukaryota > Metazoa > Chordata > Mammalia > Artiodactyla > Bovidae > Oryx > Oryx dammah. Next base: position 9,555,013 of record NW_024070204.1, read on the forward strand.
AGCAAGGAGTAAGGAGGAAAAAAAAATACTCATTTTCTCAGCTGCAGCGTAAGAGCTTGTATAGCATTTGCTCTACTGCCTGAGGGGTACAGGGAACTGCTTTCCATTTGCTAAGGAAGCCAAGCACAGGCGATTGGCATGGAGATGCCCTGTGCACTCACTGGCACACGGGCTCGCTCGCGTTTGTGTGGAGGAATAAGCACGGATAAAAGAATCTATAAACAAAGCCCTTCATACAATTCACGTTCTGTCCTCCAGACCAGAGGGAGAAACTAAGGTCACGTAAACCTTTGGACTAGCGGTTCTTACCTTTTTTTTTGAATCGTGGCTTTGAAATCCTTAACAATCTATCACTAAATAATGGTTCGGTGCCAACCTGCATCTCAGATCAGACTCTAGGTCGAGACATCTGTGTTGATTCAATTTGATCCGATTCTTGGAAATCACTTGGATGTGTGGTGTGGGCCCTGCTAACTACCTGCGGACTCTTTGCTCCAATGGGCTGAACCACAACCAGCCTCACGACCTGAGTGGCTGACATGGCATTGTGCCTGATCTCAACGGCTGGCGCACTTTTGCTATAAAGGGTCAGCTATCAAATATCCTTTGATGTGTGGGCCATATGGTCTCGGTTGCGGCCACTCAGCTCTGCCATTGCAGGAGGACTCATAAATAATACATAAACGAGTGGAAGTGGCTGTGTTCCAGTCAAGTGTTATTTACAAGAAAGGGTGGATGGTGGGATTTGGATCATAGCTGGCTGACCCTTGGTTTATGCGGGGACTCCTGGAGTTGGGCAGGTCGTAATCACACATGAGGATGCCAAAGTGAAGTCCACTCCTGAAGCTGAGCCACGGTGCAGTGGCCCACAGATTCCCCAAACAGAACATGTGAATTGAGATCAAAACTACTTTTAACATAAAATAGTCTTTAAAATGGAAAGTGAGCAGATGGTGAGATGGCATCAAGTTGAGGTTGGACTTGAGAGCCAGAGTAAATGGATGTGTGCATGCTAAGTCAATTCAGTCGTGTCCAACTCTTTGTGACCCTATGGACTATAGCCTGTCAGCCTTCTCCAGGCAAGAATACTGGAGTGGGTTGCCGTGCCCTCTTCCAGGGGATCTTCCTGACCCAGTGATTGAACCCACGCCTCTTATGTCTACCTTCACTGGGAGGCAGGTTCTTTACCACTAGTGCCACCTGGGAAGCAAGGACCTGTATTTTGTAATGAAATGATGGGAACTTATTATGTGATCAATTAAACGTCTGCTATTTTCCTGGGTCTTGAAGTGTGCAATGTAGAACAACTATATTTAAGGTTTCTTCATCCATTTACTTACTGAAAACTGGAACAGTCACTCTTACTTGTTATTGCTGACTTGGAATTCAACTTTGGCTGTGTTTGAAAACCTCTTAGTTAATATTGTGTACTTTTAAAAGAAAAAATATAGTACTCTTGTAAATTTCAAAATTTTTTCTTCATGAGATGAGCTATATTTAAGCAAAATACATATTTTCTTTACCTAAAAGGGACAGTTGCTAAATGATTTCACATTTATGCTAGTATCATGCTCTACATATATTGAATTCTTTTGACAGAGAATTCTAGATCTTTTCAGGGATATAGATACAGGTACTCTTTATTCTTTTTTAAACAATTGAATTATAATTGACCTACAACACTCTGTTAGTTCCTGGTGGTCTGATAGCTGTATGCATTGCAAAATAACCACTATGGTAATTCTATTTACCATCTGGCACTATAAAAAGTTATTACAATATTATTGACTATAGGATTCAGCGAACTAAAATGGACTGGAATGGGTGAATTTAACTCAGATGACCATTATATCTACTACTGTAGGCAAGAATCCCTCAGAAGAAATGGAGTAGCCATCATGGTCAACAAGAGTCCGAAATGCAGTACTTGGATGCAGTCTCAAAAATGACAGAATGATCTCTGTTCGTCTCCAAGGCAAACCATTCAATATCACAGTTATCCAAGTCTATGCCTCAACCAGTAACGCTGAAGAAGCTGAAGTTGAACGGTTTTATGAAGACCTACAAGACCTTTTAGCACTAACATCCCCAAAAGATGTCCTTTTCATTATAGGGGATTGGAATGCAAAAGTAGGAAGTCAAGAAACACCTGGAGTAACAGGCAAAACTGACCTTGGAATGCGGAATGAAGCAGGGCAAAGACTAATAGAGTTTTGCCAAGAAAATGCACTGGTCATAGCAAACACCCTCTTCCAACAACACAAGAGAAGACTACACATGGACATCACCAGATGGTCAACACCAAAATCAGACTGATTATATTCTTTGCAGCCAAAGATGGACAAGCTCTATACAGTAACAAAAACAAGACCAGGAGCTGACTGTGGCTCAGATCATGAACTCCTTACTGCCAAATTCAGACTCAAATTGAAGAAAGTAGGGAAAACCGCTAGACCATTCAGGTATGACCTTAATCAAATCCCTTATGATTATACAGTGGAAGTGAGAAATAGATTTAAGGGCCTAGATCTGACAGATAGAGTGCCTGATAAACTATGGAATGAGGTTCGTGACATTGGACAGGAGACAGGGATCAAGACCATCCCCATGGAAAAGAAATGCAAAAAAGCAAAATGGCTGTCTGGGGAGGCCTTACAAATAGCTGTGAAAAGAAGAGAGGCAAAAAGCAAAGGAGAAAAGGAAAGATATAAGCATCTGAATGCAGAGTTCCAAAGAACAGCAAGAAGAGATAAGAAAGCCTTCTTCAGCGATCAATGCAAAGAAATAGAGGAAAACAACAGAATGGGAAAGACTAGAGATCTCTTCAAGAAAATTAGAGATACCAAGGGAACATTTCATGCAAAGATGGGCTCAATAAAGGACAGAAATGGTCTGGACCTAACAGAAGCAGAAGATATTAAGATGAGGTGGCAAGAATACATGGAAGCACTGTACAAAAAAGATCTTCACGACCCAGATAATCATGATGGTGTGATCACTAATCTAGAGCCAGACATCTTGGAAAGTGAAGTCAAGTGGGCCTTAGAAAGCATCACTACGAACAAAGCTAGTGGAGGTGATGGAATTCCAGGAGAGCTGTTTCAAATCCTGAAAGATGCTGCTGTGAAAATGCTGCACTCAATATGCCAGCAAATTTGGAAAACTCAGCAGTGGCCACAAGACTGGAAAAGGTCAGTTTTCATTCCAATCCCAAAGAAAGGCAATGCCAAAGAATGCTCAAACTACCGCACAATTGCACTCATCTCACATGCTGGTAAAGTAATGCTCAAAATTCTCCAAGCTAGGCTTCAGCAATACATGAACCGTGAACTCCCTGATGTTCAAGCTGGTTTTAGAAAAGGCAGAGGAACCAGAGATCAAATTGCCAACATCCGCCGGATCATGGAAAAAGCAAGAGAATTCCAGAAAAACATCTATTTCTGCTTTATTGACTATGCCAAAGCCTTTGACTGTGTGGATCACAATAAACTGTGGGAAATTCTGAAAGAGATGGGACTACCAGAACACCTGACCTGCCTCTTGAGAAATCTGTATGCAGGTCAGGAAGCAACAGTTAGAACTGGACATGGAACAACAGACTGGTTCCAAATAGGAAAAAGAGTACATCAAGGCTGTATATTGTCACCCTGCTTATTTAACTTCTATGCAGAGTACATCATGAGAAACGCTGGACTGGAAGAAACACAAGCTGGAATCATGATTGCCGGGAGAAATATCAATCACCTCAGATATGCAGATGACACCACCCTTATGGCAGAAAGTGAAGAGGAGCTAAAAAGCCTCTTGATGAAAGTGAAAGAGGAGAGTGAAAAAGTTGGCTTAAAGCTCAACATTCAGATAACAAAGATCATGGCATCCGGTCCCATCACTTCATGGGAAATAGATGGGGAAAGAGTGGAAACAGTGTCAGACTTTATTTTTGGGGGCTCCAAAATCACTGCAGATGGTGATTGCAGCCATGAAATTAAAAGACGCTTACTCCTTGGAAGAAAAGTTATGACCAACCTAGATAGTATATTCAAAAGCAGGGATATTACTTTGCCGACTAAGGTCCATCTAGTCAAGGCTATGGTTTTTCCAGTGGTCATGTATGGATGTGAGAGTTGAACTGTGAAGAAGGCTGAGCACCGAAGAATTGATGCTTTTGAACTGTGGTGTTGGAGAAGACTCTTGAGAGTCCCTTGGACTGCAAGGACATCCAACCAGTCCATTCTGAAGGAGATCAGCCCTGGAATTTCTTTGGAAGGAGTGATGCTAAAGCTGAAACTCCAGTACTTTGGCCACCTCATGCGAAGAGTTAACTCATTGGAAAAGACTCTGATGCTGGGAGGGATTGGAGGCAGGAGGAGAAGGGGACGATGGAGGATGAGATGGCTGGATGGCATCACGGACTCGATGGACGTGAGTCTGGGTGAACTCTGGGAGATGGTGATAAACAGGGAGGCCTGGTGTGCTGCGATTCATGGGGTCTCAAAGAGTCGAACACGACTGAGCGACTGAACTGAACTGACTATATTCTCCCTGCTGTGTATTTCATCCCTGTGGTTCATTTATTTTGCTACTGAGATTTTGTATCTTTTAATCTCCCTCACCCATTTCACTCAGCACCCCCTCCCTCTCTCCTCTGGCAGCTACCTGTTTGTTCTCTGTATCTGTGGGTCTCTTCCTGTTTGGGTATGCTTGTTCTTCTCTTTTGTTTTTCAGATTTCACATACAAGTGAAATCATATGGTATTTGTATTCCTCTAACTTATTTCACTTAGCATAATACCCTCTAGGTCCATCTATACTGTAGAAAATGACAATATTTTATTTTTTTTTAAGGCCAAGTAATATTCTTTTGTGTGTATATATATATACACATATTGTGGTAAATAACATATTTACTACATGTATATATACAATATATATGTATATATTGATATGTATATATACAATATATACATATATATTGTAATAAATATGCTTCCCTGGTGGCTCAGATGGTAAAGGGTCTGCCTGCAATGGTTTGAGCCCTGGGTTGGGAAGATCCCCTGGAGAAGGAAATTGTAATAAATAATGCTGCAATGAACACTGAAGTTCATATACTTTTTCCAATTAGTGTTTTTCTTTTTCTTTAGGAAACTATACAGAACTGGAATTGCTGGACCATATGGTGGTTCAATGTTTAATTTTTTGAGGACCCTCCATACTGTTTTCTATAGCGGCTGTACCAATTCATATCCCCACCAAGAGTGTACAGGAGGCCCCTTTTCTTCACATCTTTGCCAACACTTGTTATTTCTGTCCTTTTTAATAGCCATTCTGATACCTGTGAGGTGATATCTCATTGTGGTTTTGATTTGCATTTCCCTGATGACCGGTGACGTTGAGCATCTTTTCACGTGCCTATTGGTTATCCGTAAGTCTTCTTTGGGGAGAAAAATGTCTTTTCAGTCTTCTGCCTAATTTTAAGTGGGTTTTTTACTGAGTTGTGTGATATATATATATAATATTATATATATATCTTAGATATTAACCCCTTGTTGGTTATATCATTTATGAATTTTTTTTTCCCATTCAGTAGGCTGTCTGTTCACTTTGTTGATGGTTTCCTTTGCTATGCAAAAGCTTTTAAGTTTAATTAGGTTCCCTTTGCTTATTTTTGCCTCTCTCTTCTGTTCTGCAATATCAGCTGAGAGACTTATTGGAGTTCCCCTGTGCATACTTAATTGCTATTCTCTTGCTGCTTTTAAAGCTCTGTCTTTATCTCTAGTTTTTGCCATCTTAATGTGTCTTGGTGAGGACTTCTTTGGGTTCATCTTGTTTGGGACTCACTGTACTTCTTGGACCTGGATGTCTGTTTTCTTTCACAGGTTGGAGAAGTTTTCAGCTATTAATATTATTCCTTTAAATAAATTCTCTGCCCCTTTCTTTCTTTTTTCCTTCTGGATCCCTACAATGCCAGTATTAGTATGCTTGATGTTGTCCTAAAGGTATCTTAAACTACACTCATTTAAAAATATTTTATTTGTTTAGCTTGGTTGATTTCCACTACTGTCTTCCAGTTTGTCGTTCTGTTCTTCTGTATCATCTAATATACTACTCATTCTTTCTAGTGTATTTTTAAAAAAATTCAGTTATACAAAAATATTCAAAGTTATACAAGTATACTCAAAGCTACAGTTTTTCCAGGAGTCATGTACAGATGTGATAGCTGGACCATAAAGAAGGCTGAGAGCTGAACAATTAATGCTTTTGAACTGTGGTGTTGGAGAAGACTCTTGAGAGTCCCTTGAACTTCAAGGAGATCGAACCCATCAATCTTAAAGGAAATCAGTCCTGAATATTCACTGGAAGGACTGATGTTGAAGCTGAAGCTCCAATACTTTGGCCACCTGATGTGAAGAGCCAACTCACTGAAAAAGCCCCTGATGCTGGGAAAGATTGAAGGCGGGAGGAGAAGGGGACAACAGAGGATGAGATGGCTGGATGGCATCACCGACTCAGTGGACGTCAGTCTGGGGGACAGTCTAGGATGGGGAAGCGTGGTGTGCTGCAGTCCATAGAGTCACAGAGAGCCAGGAAGAACTGAGCAACTGAACAACAACAGTCGTGCCCTTCAGTTCTGTTTGATTCTTCTTTATATTTTCTGACTCTCTGTTAAACCTGTTACTGTGTTCATTATCCTGAGCATCTTTGTGATTATGACCTTCAACTCGTTATTGGGTAGATTATTTCTACTTCCCTCAGTTCTTCTTCTGAGGTTTTACCTTGTTCCTTTATTAGGAATATATTCCTCCGTCACTTCGTTTTGCTTTACTCTCTGTCTTTATTTCTATGTATTAAGCAGGTCTGAAGTTACACTTCCTGATTGTGGAGGAGTGGCCTTCTGTAGATATCCTGTGAGGCCTGGGAGCATACTCTCCTGCGGTTACCACGGCTGCATGTTCTAGGAGGTGCCTCCCTGTGGGTCATGGGAGCCCTTCTAGTGTGTGTGTGTGTGGGGGGGGGAGGGGAGCGGTGGTAACTACTATGGATGCACGGTAGGTGGACTGGACCATGGTCCGGTTGGCTGCCAGGCCCTGTATGGATGCTACTGGTCCGGGCACAGCTAGCTTCTCAACCTAGGGAGAACCAGGAGTGAGGCTGGCTGGCTGGTGGGCAAGTAAGCCTCTGGTGCTGATAAACTAGAAGGAGGACTCCAAGATGGCACTTGCTGGCACCAGTGTCTGCAAAGCAGAACTAGCTTCCCAAAGTGGCTGCTGCGAGCATCTCTGTCCCCAGAGGGAGTCTCAGCTGCCTCCTGCCTCTCTGAGGCGCTCTGTAAGATCAGGAAGTGCTCTGATCCAGGCTCTTTTCAAACTGCTGCTTCAGTGCTCAGCCTTGGAATGAGAGTGTGTGTGAGGCCCTTAAAAGCAGACTCATGTTTCCTACAGCCCTGCAGCTCTCCCAGCGGGCGGCTGGTCTTCCTGGCGCTGGGGAGTTGGTGTAGGCTCCTTGGGGAGAAGCTCTGCAATTCTGATGATCCTCACATACTATTCTTATATAATCAATGCTGAGCAAAGATTAAAAGCTATGTTTTGCTGGATTTTATCACTGCTAGCTAGATATGTATCTATCACAGAAGTCAAGCAACTCTAGAGGAACATAATATTCAGGTGGTGATAATACAGTTGAAAATTTTAGTATGCAAAAAGTCCTCTGAGGCTGTAATTTTTTTCTACTTCTTGCTTAGTTTCAAAATACAGACAGAGAATGTGGAATGAATTGCAGCTTTTAACCTCTCAATTAACATGCCGGTATACTACAGTGTTATAAAAACTGATGAAGGTCAAAGAAATACTGTTTTCTTTTTAGACTTTAATTTTGATTCATCCACTAGACCAGTCTGATGCAATGGCTACTTGAAAACCTATAACTGTTGACTGAAGGACTTGAACAATTGAGTGCTTCTAATGTGACAAGTGATTATAACCTCAGCCACAAACACAGTTCCTTACTGACAAGTAACAGTTGAGACTGTTAATGGCTTTTCTGTCTTATGACAAAATACAGTGACACATTCAACACTATTTCCCACACGACTGTTAAAATCTGAAAAAACACAAATGTACTTTTGAAACGGATGGATATGACAGAATGTCCACGCTGTGTGTTTAAAATGATGTGAAAAGAGTAATATAAGTTATCAAGACTTCCAAAACGGTAAGTATAAGATTCCTATAAGAGTCATTAACAATTACACAATGTTTGATCTTCGCTAGACTTGTCAAATTAGGGGTGGCTGAGAATCTCAGTTGGTGCGATTTCATTGTGGCTTTTCAGCACAGTCATTCCAGCTGCAGGATTCCAGAATAATTGTTCCAGTGTATTGGCAAGATGTGATGAGTTACACAGTTCAAACACACCTTGATTGGCACTTGCAGTTTGACTCATCAAAATCATAGCATATTTAAGCCTGTGCATATTTAGAAATAAAACCTATAAATACATAAAAGGGAGAATCATAGCTATACATGTTTGTTCATCTTGTTTTCTCATGTGATCACAAAAGTTTGAGTAGTTTTGGGAGGAGGGCAAGTCTGCAAGCATTTTACGAATTAATTAGAGCAAACTGATATTCCTCCCTTTTCCAGTTATTAAATCATCTTCAATTCCGAAAAATTTATTTTCAATAAAGTATTTTTATTTCATTAAAACACTTCTAGAAGGCCATGGGAATCTCAGATATACTGTCATGATAGAATCGAGTGACAAATGGTGAGTTTAGTGCTAAGACCCAACGTAATTCTTCTGGATGCATTTTAAGAGCAGTGAGAAGCAAAACTCAACTGAAGTGCAGGTGGGAGATGAGGATATGGCCAGTTACAAAAACCTTGCTTTGACCCCAAATTAGCCACTATCTAAAAGAGGCGACCACATAACAGAATGGATGAGACTAATCAGGAGAATTCTAAACAGGAAACGCTTGACTCAAGTGGGTTCAACACTTCTTATTAAATTCATAAATCCAGACTGCTAAACACTGAGGGAAAGGTAAAGAAACAATGATACGAAATGAGTATCTATTCCATGAAGAAATTTTCAGTCAATTTAAAGCATATATTTGAGATTATTTGTAGTAAAAGGAACCTCCCGTTAGCAACAATCCAGACGGGAATAAACCTAACAGGATTATTTTCTGGATTGGCAATGTCATTATATATGACTTCATGGATAGTTTCTTCAAATAAGTTTTTAATTAGTTCTATCAAATAATTTTCTTTGACCATAGGACTGATAAAAGCATTTTTTCTATTTAAGGCCCAATGGTGGCTCAGATGGTAAAGCGTCTGTCTACAATGCGGGAGACCCGGGTTCGAGCCCTGGGTTGGGAAGATCCCCTGGAGAAGGAAATGGCAACCCACTCCAGGACTATTGCCTGGAAAATCCCACGGACAGAGGAGCCTGGTAGACTACAGTCCACGGGGTCGCAAAGAGTCCGACACGACTGAGCGACTTCACTACTTCACTACTAGGGATGCTCACACAGGTGGGAGGAATTCATATAACAACCTCCCAAAACTCGACAGTTTTATGATTCAGGGACAATACTTTTTTCTCTGAACGTCTCATGAACACAGACAATGATATCAGAGTGGACTATGGTTTTATTGTGTATGCATGTGCGTTTGTTTAAGAAAAGCATCAACATATTAAGTTTCTAATGCCCAAAACAGGTACGCATTTCAATTAGAGATTTCCAAGGTCCACTAAAGCTATGTGAAGCTAAGTGAAGGACAGGAAAGCCTGGAGTGCTGCAGTCCATGGGGTCACAAAGAACCAGACATGACTGAGTGACTGAACAATACCAGCCACTGAAGCCATATAAAAAAGAAAACCGAGGCTTCCCTGGTGGCTCAGTGGGAAAGAATCCACCTCCCACTGCAGGAGACACGGGTTTGATCCCTGATTTGGGAAGATCCCACGTACCCTGGAACAACAAAGCCTGTGTACCACAAATTCTGAGCCTGTGAGTCAGAGCCTGGGAGCTTCAGCTACTGAAGCCTGAGGGCCCTGGAGTCCACAACAAGAGAAGCCACTGCAATTAGAAGCCCAGGCTCTGCAAGTAGGGAGCAGCCGTGCCTGCTGCAACCAGAGGCAAGCCCCAGTGCGGCAACGAAGACCCAGCACAGCCAAAAACAGACAAAATCAAAGCCTGTGGCACTTTCCCTGACCTTGCTGGTGGCCCCAGGATAAGCCCTGCAGGCTCAGCCCACAGAAGGCCTCAGGGAAAGACCTCCCCTCCGCCCAGTCCTAAAAAATAAATAAACAAGAGAACCACGTGGTTCCTGCCAAGAAGAGCATTTTACTGCAAGTACAACATTATAGGGTATAATTCAAGTCAACCATCTGTACTGTGCAATTATTCCACAAGTCCAATGGGGTTTCTCTATATTTGATATGGAAAGTTCAAATCCTAATACTGAACTGTTGATTGAACCTATCTGGAGGTCTCAGGGCGCTTAAACAGAACCCCTGAAACTTCTTTTTTATTGCACAATGATAGTATCTCGAATTAAATGAAATGAGAGAATATCCAAAAGCCTTGAAGTGCATCCTTTAAAGACTTTAATAACAAAAGAAAACTTACTTGGCGTTTAGATGTAAAGGGAATGAAGTCAAGAAGTAGACCCTTGATAACAAAAGGTTTACCCTGTTAATCGTATTTGATTACATTGAGGGACTTCCAGAAGTCTAAATTTAATTAAGGTTAGTGAATGTTTTTGTAAAATTGACAGCTCATGGATATACCAATCCTGTGGCTGGTGAAGATATATTTAAGTTACATACAGTAAAAATACCACTGGTTCTTAAATCAAACTTACTATTTGTGGTGGTGGCATTCCTTTGATATAAACCCTCTCTCTCTTTAATCCACTGGCATAAAAGCCCTCCTTCTTTACTTCTTCCATCCCTGGGAAAATCCTACTCAGTATTTAAGACGTGATTGTTACTTCTTCCAGGAAGTCTTCTATGACAGTCCCTCCTGCTGTCTTTAGATTGGAAAGTATGAGCATGATGACTTGTTAAATGACATAATTTGTCCCAGACACACAGTTGGTAAGGGAAGGTGATAGTTAAGCACTAAGTTTTTTCTGACTCTGTCACTGTTTTCTCTCCCATCCTCTCTGCATGCCTTGCTATGCAGAACTGAAGAGGCACAGAAAACAAAGGACGTGGATCCATCATCAACACTTGGATCTGGAGCCACACTGGAACAACCACCACAAAATACCTTCACGAATCTGGTCATTTCTTGCGTATGAAAAGTGAAAGTCCCTCAGTCCTGTCTGACTCTTTGCGACCACATGAACTATACAGACCATAGAATTCTCCAGGCCTGAATACTAGAGTAGGTAGCCCTTCTCTTCTCCAGGGGATCTTCCCAACCCAGGGATTAAACCCAGGTCTCTTGCATTGCAGGCAGATTCTTTACTAGCTGAGCCACAAGGGAAGTCCAAGAATACTGGAGTGGGTAGCTATTCCTTCTCCAGTGGATCTTCCTGACCCAGGAATCGAACCGGGGTCTCCTGCATTGCAGGCAGATTCTTTACCAACTGAGCTATGAGGAAAGCCCACATGCAGGTCACTAGATTGGATGCTGGATTGTCAAGCCTACCTTATCAACATCCCAGGAGTCACCAAGTCATGAGTTGTCAGATCAAAATTACTAGTAAGACCTGCTTTCCTTGTGGGGTGGGAAGACTGGAAACCATCTGCTGTCTCCCATCTCTTGATGATCAGACACTAATGCTTCCCAGTGACACTCAGCAGCGTTACCCAAAACCAAGGGTCGTCGGGCACACTTGGAACCGTGTCCGTGCGTGTGTGCCTGCATGCTCGGTCATGTCCAGCTCTTTGTGACCCCATGGGCTGTAGCCTGCTAGGCTCCTCTGTCCCTGGATATCCCAGGCAGCAACACTGGAGTGGGTTGTCTTTTCCTTCTCCAGGGGGTCTTCCTGACCCAGGGACTGAATCCCTGTCTCTTGTGTCTCCTGCAGTGGCAAGCAGATACTTTCCCACGGTGCCACCTGTACCTGCCAACACCAGCTGTATGCCTTAGGAGGTCACTGCCTGACTTACTTGTCTCCTTTGCTTTTGGAGATGCCGACCAACTTCTCGATGCCCCCGGCGTCCCGTAAGGCCTTGGCGTTCTCCATGTTCTTGGTGATCACCTCGTGAAGGGTGCAGCACACGGCCGTTACCGTGTCGTCCGACATGGCCTTGCTCGCTGTATTGTTGCTGTTGTTCCCACCTGGAAGCCGGTGGACCAGGTCTCGCATGGCATATTTGCCTTCGGAAAAGAAGATGAAGGGAAGAGTTGACATGTGGTCAGAACAGAGGTGGGGACTGGGGTGAAAAAGAGAAGAGACCACGTTAACACAACGTTGGCTGTTCTCGTCACTGATGCTTCTCTACATAGGTACTGTGGGCACATACATGGACAAAACATGGTGAATGCGCGGCTTGTGGTACTGGATGGATGTAAGGCCGACTCTCTGGACAAGTTATTTCAGGCCTCTGAGCCTCAGCTTTTCAAATCATGAAGCAAGAATGACAGTATACCTACCCTTACTAGGTTGTTGCAAAGAGTAAATGAGTAAATGTATGGGAAGCATTGAACACACAGCGATGACCCTGGACTCAGGACTCAGTAGAGGTTAGTTATCAGTGGGTTCCTGCTTGCTATTCAAAGAAGTCAGGAAAACATATGGGAACTCTGATACAACCTCAAAAATCCCCTGATGGAAGCTATGTTGGCAACTGTATTATTTAACAAATAAGAGTCAAAGCCCCCAAATGAATGTATATATGAAATCTGCATTCTGGTCCCTATAAAGAAAAGAGAAACATTCAAAGCAGGAGAGGGAAGCTTTACAAATGATATATAAAATGAGGTGTCCTTTGAACTAGGGCAACTGGATGAACTGTTTGTTTCTCTGATGGGGTTTAACTCAATGGTTCTACCATATAACATTTACTAATTTGATATGTTTTACTTCCTGTGAAAAAAATAAGATAACATACAACTTTGTTTCCTTAATTCACTTTACCATTATCAATCATGCTCCTTCCAATGACAGAGGTACTTATAATGACATCTTTATGGAGTACTTTTAGTTTACAAAGTCATTTAGGTATTACCAATAACCCTGAAGACAATTAATTCATGCCACCTGCAGGTTCCAATCCTGTCCTATTGATTTACTTTTGGAACTAAGTACAGGAGTGGCTGCAGCCAAGTTGGCTCTTCTTAAATTTTCAGATTGGGTGGAATTGGCATGTGTCCAAAGTTCAACTCCTGCCTTGCCTCCCACCCCCTAATCAGACATATTTAGGCAGCTCCTAAAACCCATTTGGAATATTCTTCCACCTTACAGGTCTCTAAAGGATGTCTTCTTTTGCTATTTAAGTCTCTGGCACATGGAGCTTGGGGGCAGGAAATGGAACCCCATGGGAGGAGGCAATGATATCTTAATTCCCAGCAGTAATAAATAAAACATAGAACTTCATAATTTTAGTATCAGCTCTTATCCTATGTTTAGGTGGCTTATTTTAGCTTGAACATAAAAAAAAAAATCGCTGAAGTCTAAATTACTGAAATAGGAAAGTGTCTTCATTCAATTGACGACAGCTGAGACGTGTCTGACAGGAACTCTGCCTGAAAACCCCCAAATGCAGCATATTTATTTTCCAATGACAGCACTTAAAAGAGGCTGGAGAAGATCCTTGTACAAGATACTCCTCTGAGCATCTTGCTTTATCTGTTTATCATTAAATTGCACTCACCTCTGGCTGCGAGTTTAATTCTGTTGAGCTCAGCATGCTGGTGACTTTATCATTAACCCCCACAATTCACTGTCAAACAAACTTGATTTACAAAAGTGTGAAGATGGGCGGGTTCTTTTCCTTTATCATGGAAGTGATGGAGAGAGGGGACAACAAACTCAGTTCTTGTGCATACAGGGGCATTCCCACTCCTGAATGAATATGGAAGACTGGTTCTGTGACCTTGGACATAGCCAAGGTTGAAAGTGAAACCAAGGAGAGGAAGAGGATTTGGCTAGAGCATTTTTTTTTTAAGTTTATATAGTGTGTATGCATGCTCAGTCCTGTCCGACTCTTTTCGACCTGCCAGGCTCCTCTGTCCATGGGATTCTCCAGGCAAGAATACTGGAGTGGGCTGCCATTTCCTCCTCCAGGGGATCTTTCTGACCCAGGGATCGAACCTGCGTCTCCTGCATTGACAGGCAGATTCTTTACCACTGAGCCACCTGGGAATGCCTTAGTTTATGTTATTATCATTTAAAAAATTACTTCAGGCAGGAAGTATGGTTTCATCTTGTACAGTTTCCCAGTCCGTGAGCTCTGAATGAGAAGCAAGGTCCCATTATGTTCAAGTGGCAGAAACTGCTATTCTCCCCAACATAAAGGTCATTGTGTCTTGCTCAAATTCTCAACAGAAATGAATCCTTGGGTCAGTTCTTCGAAGTTAGCCTCTCATGAAAATAACTTTATCTCTGACTTTTGCAATACTGATGAGATGACTGTTGGACGTATTACAATTATGTAAAAAATCACACAAACTACTGTTTCTGTTAGTGAGATACTAACTGCAGCCTTGTAACTTTGCTTTCCTTCCTCCTCACACAGGTATGTGTGGGCCCCTGTGTTTGTAAATTAGGAGTGAAAACTAGTTTCTCCTTCCGTTTCTTTTTGGGGGCTTCTGTTTAGGAGACCTGACAAAGTGTGCTGCCCCAGAACAGCACTCCTTGAGAACTTCACAATGGGCGGACAGAGCTTTGTTCTCGCCAACTATGCCTACTTCTTGTTTATTTGTTTTTAACTGTCTGTATTTCAGGACTAAGTCTATTTCTAGTATTGATTTGTGCACTACCATTGGTTTCCCTGTGGGTGGCGGCAGTGTTGAGTAGTGAGTGGCTTTATGGTCTAACCACCTGAATCTGCTCCTGAATCTGTTCCTAAACTGACTGTCCATCACTCTGGATCACTGATACAGTCCTCTGTTTTTGTTTTTTTTTTAATTTATTTATTTTAATTGGAGGCTAATTACTTTACAATATTGTAGTGGTTTTTGCCATACATTGACATGAATCAGCCATGGGTGTACATGTGCTCCCCATCCTGAACCCCCCTCCCATCCCATCCTTCTGGGTTGTCCCAGTGCACCAGCCCTGAGCACCCTGTCTCATGCATCGAACCTGGACTGGCAATCTGTTTCACATATGATAATACACATGCTTCAATGCTATTCCCTCAGATCATCCCACCCTCGCCTTCTCCCAGAGTCCAGAGGACTGTCTTATACATCTGTGTCTCTTTTGCTGTCTCGCATGCAGGGTCATCATTACCGTCTTGATACAGTCCTCTGTCACAGCTGATCTTTGTGACCATGGTAACTCAGATCTCTCACACCAGCATTAGAGGTGTGCTCGTGCTAAGCTGCTTCACTCGTGTCCAACTCTGTGCAACCCCATGGACTGCAGCCCACCAGGCTCCTCTATCTGTGGGATTCTCCAGGCAAGAATACTGGAGTGGGTTGCCTTGCCCTCCTCCAAGGGATCTTCCCAACCCAGGGATCAAACCTGTGTCTCTTACATCTACTTGCATTGGCAGGCGGCTTCTTTACCACTAGCGCCGCCTTGGAAGCCCAACATTAGAGGAAAGATGTTTTAAGAAAAAGGTCAGCTGAGAACAGGCCTAGATCAGGAACATGACGACCCTTTTGTCTATGAGGTTTTAGTATCTCTTTGACATCCCTGTTTCTAGCACCGCTAAACCTGACCTGTGAGTTTTTGCTGAGTTGTTCTAAATTAGGAATTTATCTTCCATTTTTTATGGTGGTAAAATACACATAATAAAATTTACAATCTTTTCCATTTTTACATGTACAGTTCAGTGATTCTGAGTAAATTCATCCTGTTTTGCAAACATCACCACCGTATATCTCCAGAGCTCTTCATCTTGCAAAACTAAAATTCTTTTAAACTCTGCTTAACCTTTAAACAATAACTCCCCATCCCTCCGTCCACTAACAACCAACATTCTACTTTCTAGCTCTATGATTCTGACAACTCTTTTTGTTGTTGTTTAGTTGCTAAGTCATGTCCTTGTGACCCTGTGGACTGCATGGCGCCAGGCTAGCCTTCCTTCACTATCTCCTGGAGTTTGTTCAAACGTGTGCCCATTAGGTTGAAGTATCTTATATAAGTGGAATCATACCGTATGTCTTTATTTTCCTCAGCATAATGTTTTTCAGTGTCACTTGTATTGTAGAATATATCAGAATTTTCTTTTCAAAAACTCTGGATGTTATTCCATTGTATGCATATACTATGTTCTGTTTATCCATTCATTCACTCATGGACACTGGGCTTGCTTCTATATTTCCGTTATTGTGAATGATGCTACTATGAGCAGAGGTGTAAAAATATCCTTTCTCTTTCAGTCCACGTGTCTTTGGATCTAAAGTGAGTCTCTTGTAGACAGCACATAGTTGGATCATAGCTTTTTTTGCTTTCCATTCTACCAATCTCTGTCTTTGGATTGGAGAGTTTAACCCTTTTGTATTTAAAATAATTATTGTAAGGAGGGGGGAACTTAACGTGTGTTGTTTTTCTATTTTTTTTCCTACATGCCTTCTAGGTTTCTTGGTCCCTCATTTCCCAAATTATGCTCTTCAGTGTTTGATTTTTTTTTTTTTTTGCAGTGAAATGTTTTAAGCCCTTTCTCATTTCATTTGGTGTATATTTTGTAACTTTTTTTTTTTGTGGTTACCATGTGGACTACATATAATATCCTAAAATTGTAACAGTCTAATTTAAATTTATACCAATTTAACTTCAATAATGTACGAAAACCCTGCTTGTTTATGGCTTGCATTGCATCCACCCCAACACTTTCAGTTACAAAACTACACAAACATATACAAACTATACTTTCAGATACAAATCTATATCTTTACATGTGTCCAAAAACATAAAATGATGGTTGTTTTCTCAATGCATCACTTTCATAAAGTATAGAGAAAATAGAACATGGAGTTTTTAAGCCAAAGGTACAAGAATACTAGCTTTTAGACTAATAATTTTTAAAAATGCATTATTTCCTTGAATCATGTAAAAACCAAAAAGTGGAGTTACTAACTGGTTTTACAATAATACTAAGCTACTATAATTATCCAGTGTTTTAAAGTCTTTGTCTAGCAATTCTGCCATTTGGTCTTTCTCAGGGAAGGTTCTGTTGGTTCATTTATTTTTTTCCTTGGAATGGGCTATACTTCCCGACTTCTTTGTATCCACTGTGCTTTTGCTGTTGTTGTTCAAAACTGTACATTGCAACCTAACAATGAAGCAACCCTGGAAATCAGATTCTTCCCCTTCCTGAGGTTTGCTGGCTTTTGTTTTTTTAATTGTAGAATGTCTGTTTGCTGGGGTGTCAACCTTAGGTCTCAGGTCTTTTCTGAACCTGTACCTTTCTCTGGGTGCTGCTGTAGCTGCTCTAATTCACGCATGGTGACCTTCTAATTTCCTCCACATAGGCATTTGCTTTGGAATGTCTTCATATCTGACTCCCAAATGGGGAGAAAGACAGCAGGGAAGGGGAAGGGTAGCAACCCTTTAACTCCCCGGAAGCCACTCCAGCTGGAAAGTGAGGGGTGTTCAACAATTGGGGGTGCAGAACAACAGCTGTCTCTGTGTCTGTGACTCCATGATCAGTAACAGTGATCCAAACATAGATCCCCCAATATCTGGAGGACAGAGTCTTTGCTGCCCACCCTAGCTCCCACCAGCTGCATACAAGCTGCTCCATGAACACATGTATAGCTTCCTGCTGAGGGCTGGAGATAAGAAAAGGGTAGCTGCTACTCTGCTAAGAGCTGACAATGACCAAAAATAACCATAATCTACCATCCAAGCTTTCCTCTGACGGTTGCAAGCCTTCATCAGACTCCAGAGTTCCAAAATAGTTACACTGGACAGATTCTGCCAGTGAGATTGCTGTCTGTGTGGGGGTATAGAATCCTGCTACCCACCATCTCCCAGAATCTTCTCTCTGTTCTGAATTTACATTGCTCAGGGGCTGAAGATGTGAACGCTGATTTCCCTGTGACTGTGAGTCTACAGGTTTAATGTGAAAAGAGTCTTTCTTTCGCCAAAGGAAAATTATTAGTCCTGACTAAGGATCAGCAGGACAATACTCTGTGGGTGGTCACAGCTCTGCAATGCACACAGCTAGCTCCTTTTTCTCCTTCCTTTCTTGGAAAGGAGCTTTTCTTGTTTGGAGCTTAATGTTTCCTAAAAATCTGCCACTTTGAAGACATCTAATATAAACAGTTTATTATGAAAAGGGAGAAAGCAAATGTAAAACATCTCTATTTTAAATCTGGCTTATGTAGTTTTTCAGACCAAAGAGGTGAGGCATTCAAGATGGCATAGTTGGGTTATTGAAAAAGTCTGCATACTTGTTTACACAGGAAAGTTCTGAACCAAGCTGCAGTTATTTTCTGTCTTTAGGCACTAAGAACTTATATCTTGTGTCTCCTGATAGCTCCTTTGAAATTGCCTTCCCCAAATCTGCACCCCATAGTCAAACTAATAAAACTTTAAAAAAAATGTATTTTATATCTAAACCATCTCTGGCATTTCTCAGAGTGCCACTGGGTAACATCAAAGAGCTTTCTTCATCATGTTATGAGATAGGGGATGCTAGAAATAATTAGGTACTTTTGGCATTCTGTAAGTTTTTATTTGGCTTATTACTATTGTAAGAGCTGTCCTATTTATAAAGCCTTCAGTTAAAAAAAAAAAAAAAAGACCTGGCAAATGAAAAAAAGAAAAACTCAACCTTCTCAAGGATGACATGTCTCATAAAGATGCTTCAGCAGTTATGAACCTGTCAGTTTGGTTAGAGGCATGCTCCCTTTCATGTTAAAGAATGGCATGATCATGGCCAATGAGTTATTAAAAGAAATATTCTACTTCTAGGTTTAAAAGGCCCTTTTCCGTTGGTAGGAATCCTAACACTCTTCATGGGACAAGTTAAAAGATCCTGGAGAGTTTTTAGTGCCATCACTGTCTATAATATATAGTTACTCTAATGGGAGTCACTGACTAGCTTCTTCATTTTTTGTGGGTGGGGGTGGCGGGGAATGAAGCACATTTTTACTATCCTTTCATATCATGTGTTACAAATCAACATTAAAAAGTGACTCTCCAAATAAACATAGTTAAAAGTCATGAAGAAGAAATTCATGGAAGAATTTAAAAGTTCAGTCTTCTAATAACCAAAGAAATGCATTAAAATGCCCCTCTTTCCTAAGAGTTCTCATCACAAGGAAAAAACATATATATAGCTGAAACTCCAATACTTTGGCCACCTGATGTGAAGAACTGACTCATCGGAAAAGACTCTGATGCTGGGAAAGATTGAAGGTGGGAGGAGAAGGGGACGACAGAGGATGAGATGGTTGGATGGCATCACTGACTTGATGGACATGAGTTTGAGTAAGTTCCGGGAGTTGGTGATGGACAGGGAAGCCTGGTGTGCTGCATGCTGCAGCCCATGGGATCGCAAAGAGTCAGGTATGACTGAGCAACTGAACTGAACTGATATTATATTTGCATTTCATTAATGTTGTATCTGACCCTGATGCTGGGAAAGACTGAAGGCAAAACGAGAAGGGGGTGGCAGAGAATGAGATGGTTAGATAGCATCATTAACTCAATGGACAGGAATTTGAGCAAACTCTGGGAGATAGTGAAGGACAGAGGAGCCTGGCATGCTGCACTCCAGGGAGTTACAAAGAGCTGGACATAACTTAGCAAGTGAGCCACAACAATGTTGTAGCTATATGAGATGATGGATATTCACCAAACCCATGGACTGACTAACTTCTTATAATACTAAAGTTGTCTCGAGTTTGATATTGTTGGTTGTGATGAGAAGATAATCAGAGCAACTTGGCCTTATCATCAGCAAGTGGTTTCTGATTTTCTCTCATGCTCTCCTAGAGACCCTCCCAGAGCCACAGATCAGTAACTGGGTCTCTTAGAAGAAACATCAAAAGATCCTGATCAAAGAACTCTAACGGGTACCATTAACACTTGACACAATGGAAAATAGGCTCTTGGTTACAGACACTCCTGTAAACCTGATAGACTCACAACAAATGAACATCTTTCAGACCACCAAGGGATAGAATCAGGGTTCCAGAATTCATCCACTTTGAGAATTTGGACTCCAAACTAACCCAAGATCAAGATAACAAGGACTGATTATCTAGACTAAATGAAACAAATTTAGTTGTGGTTAATGTCCCATTTTGAACTAGGGTTTTTATAAAATCCTTCTTCTTTCTGGCTCCTTGGTCTTTTCTGCTTGATTTAACAGGTTATGCTTATAAAAAACTAGGTGAAATTGTCTTTTAATGGAATCTCATTCTAAGTAATTCTTCAAAATTCAGGAAAAAAATCTCTTAAAAATTTTAATACACAATAAGCTATCAGGAAAAGGTAGTAATAATAATAATCCCTTTAGTATAACAATATATGTTGAGTGGTCATGTCTGCACCACTGAAAATAATAGTTAAATAATATAAAAAATGCCCCATGTCTAATCGGTTTACCTTCTATGACTACAAGTTTTTATAGACTGAACTAGAATCTGTCCTCCTTTCTACTAGAACATAACTGAAAAAAAATCAAATCTGTATCTATGATCATACCATAGATGTCTTGTATAAAGGCAAATACAACTTAATTAGGCATGCTGCTGCTGCTGCTAAGTCACTTCAGTCGTGTCCGACTCTGTGCGACCCCATAGACAGCAGCCCACCAGGCTCCCCTGTCCCTGGGATTCTCCAGGCAAGAACACTGGAGTGGGTTGCCGTTTCCTTCTCCAATGCATGAAAGTGAAAAGTGAAAGGGAAGTCTCTCAGTCGCATCCAACTCTTTGCAACCCCATGGACTGCAGCCTACCAGGCTCCTCCGTCCATGGGATCTGCCAGGCAAGAGTACTGGAGTGGGGTGCCATCGCCTTCTCTGTAATTAGGCATGACAAGTCCATAAAAACAAGCAGATTTCATATATGGATTGACGTTTACAGTATCCTCCTAGGACACTGGCTTGGCTTGCGTCTCATGGCTTAAGGTATCCTAGCCCTACAGCCAGGAGCACTGGACACGTGGAGCTCATGGAGATGGAATAATCCCTGAGTTACAGGTGATGGAGGCAGAGACTGGCAGAAGTGCCTTAGCCAGTGCTCGGTCACAGACCCCAGTAGACGAGGAGAAAGGAAAGAAAAGATTTCTGTTACATAAAGGAAACAAGATTACAGACTTCAGATCTATAAACAAAACAAAAGTTAACTTAAGATTTATCATCACATAGGTCATGAGATGGTTGGAAGGCATCACCGACTCAATGGACATGAGTTTGAGTAAACTCTGGGAGTTGGTGATGGACAGGGAGGCCTGGCATGCTGTGGTCCATGGGGTCACAAAGAATTGGACATGACTGAGCGACTGAACAGAACTGAACTGAAGTCTAGTTTTGATAATCATGAACATAAATCTTTGTGAATGAATCCACATTACTTGATCCACCTATGTCTATACAGCTGGTCAACCATCAAATTAATGGTCACAACTGAGGAAACTGCTCAACCACAAACATCAGTGGTTAAATTTGTCTTAGGGTAAGAATTTCAACAGCAGGAAGGACTGAGGAGGAAAATTAGGACCTTGTTCTGACTCCATCATGAATGTCTACATCATGTGCTCATCAAAATTCAGAGCCAAGAAACAGTAAAACAAGAAACCAGTGCAGGGAAACAAATCCAAAAAGCAAAAAAGAAAAGAAACATAGGCTCGCCCTTCTAGCCCTCGTCCCAATTAACTAATCTTTAACAATTTTCTGGAATCAACTTCCTCTCTGATGTTTGCAACATCAATATGTGACACAGGGTCTGATTATCTTGTGAAAAAACCGCTGTCTGTTCACCATGAATGGATTAAATGAGACTTTACAAACCGTGGTAAATTTGTGCTTTATGCATTTTAAAAATGGAAGGCTGGTTTTTCTTAAGCCTGGATCCCTTGCAACAATTTGTTATTAATAGTAAACATCCCTTTCTCTTGATTCTTTTGTCTATGTACTTTCCTTTCTCAGACTGGAAAGTCGTGGCAATACTTAGTTCAGTCGCTCAGTCATGTCCAACTCTTCACAACCCGATGAATCGCAGCACTCCAGGCCTCCCTGTCCATCACCAACTCCTGGAGTTCACTCAAACTCACGTCCATTGAGTCCGTGATGCCATCCAGCCATCTCCTCCTCTGTCGTCCCCTTCTCCTCCTGCTCCCAATCCCTCCCAGCATCAGAGTCTTTTCCAATGAGTCAACTCTTTGCATGAGGTGGCCAAAGTACTGGAGTTTCAGCTTTAGCATCAGTCCTTCCAAAGAACACCCAGGACTGATCTCCTTTAGGATGGATTGGTTGGATCTCCTTGCAGTCCAAGGGACTCTCAAGAGTCTTCTCCAACACCACAGTTCAAAAGCACCACTTCTTCAGTGCTCAGCTTTCTTTACAGTCCAACTCTCACATCCATACATGACCACAGGAAAAACCATAGCCTTTACTAGACAGACCTTTGTTGCCAGAGTAATGTCTCTGCTTTTCAAGTGGCAATACTAACCCTCGGTTTAATCACACCAGCCCCTCCTTTCCCAGAATGGGATCTGTTCATTTCTACAGCTGTCCCTTTGCTCCATTAAATCGAAAAAAAATTTAATGAAATGTACGGATTTTTAAAAAGTGAACCTTCTTTTATGTATCTGCTAGTTGCTTTGGTTGATTAACGATCTATCCAAATAAACAGAGGGAAAGGAAAAGTCAGAGTAAGAAGAGATTAGCTGGAGATGAGGAACCAGTGGTTGCTGTGGGTAGAGGCTGAGACAAATTCCAGAAGAAACACTCACGGACCTTATGCTTTTTTTCTAATAACTATGATTTGAAAACAAAACAAAACAAGCACAGCCTTATAAGACATAATCAGAATCCATTTCACACGCCAGAATTGGTAAGCAGTTAGTTTGAGAAAATGATTCAGGCAGTAACTCAACCCTCTAAAGAGAAAGAATGTTGAGTAAAGCAAATCTTACAGGTGTGCAGAATATAGCATCCAGTTCTTTCCAGAGTTATCACCTCCAAATGAATAACCAACTCCCTCTGCTTGGAAGACAAAAGGAATTGTATTTTTCAGCACCTTTAGATCTTATGCAAAGGATTTCAGTGAATCAGGCTCTGAGAAATTCTCACATTGTTGACATGTCAAGACGTAAGATAATGAGCAGAAATACCGACAAGAAGTTGACAAAGATATGCCTGTTTAATTTGTATAAGAATCATTCTAAAAATAAAAATTGCAGTTAATTAACAGGGGGTTTTCTGAAACACCTTTTTGAACTAGAAATAAAGTAACTGTTGAGAAATACTGAAAATGAGGCAAGTAGCTGGTATAATATGTTTTAATAGGAAGTAAACAATTTGATGAAATATTGAGCTTGATAGCAAAAAGTTATTATCTCAGTTCGTTGCCCCATTTTGAAAGCATAAAGGAAGTAAAGGTGCAAATCCAAACACTGATGATTCTAGCTTCAGGGGAGAAACCTAGGAAAGTTTTTTATTTTTAGGTCAAGACTGCTATCTAACACAGACCCAGTAACTCTCCCAGGATGAAAATTTCAGAGAGTAGTGTGTCTGAGACAAGATGAGGTCGGTAATTCTGTCAGAAAAGCTCGTTCTCAGGAAAATGAATCTGCAGGTAGTCCCCTGGTCTGATTGTGGTTTGGGTAACAGTAATGCACTGATTTACACAAGGAACCTAGTGAAGAGTTACAGCATTGCGCTCCCATGTTCTTGCTTTCTCAAACTGATCTACCCCTCTGCCAAAATAAAAGTTAGTGCCCATAAAGGCCACAAAGGGCCACAACCCATAGATCACATCATAGAGTTGGTTTAATGTTGTCAGGAAAAGTCACCTCTATTTCAGTTTCTACCTTCTACCTCCCCAGGGCTATAGAAGCAGCTCCCCAAGTGGCACTAGTGGTCCAGCATCCGCCTGCCGATGCAGGAGATGCCAGAGATGAGGGCTCGATCCCTGGGTCAGGAAGATCCCCTGGAGGAGGCAATGGCAACCCACTCCAGGATTCTTACCTGGGAAACCCCAAGGACAGGGGAGCCTGGCGGGCCACAGTCTACGGGTCCACAAAGAGTCAGACACCACTGAGCGACTGAGCGCCAGGGCTGTAGAAAAGGCAGGTACAAATTCCGATTTGCATAGAAGACAACTACAGGCCAAAGAGATGAAGTGGTATGAGTACGCTTGAAGGTTATAGAGCTGTTTCCTGGTGCTGGCATCTTTCCATTCGTCTCCTGGCCAGAAAATCCTCTCTCCAATCAGCCCTCCTTACCCAGGTACAATCGGTACCACCTGTATGACACCTACCCTGTAACCTATAATATTTATTCAGCTGTTCTATGGACATTCACAGAAGCTTCCTCTAGTTAGCTTATATATGTAATTGATCTTTTCAACAATAATATAAACCAAGGACAGTCTACATGACGTTCTAGGTCCATCCACGTCTCGACAAGTGACCCAGTTTGGTTCCTTTTTTGACTGAGTAAAATTCCATTGTATATATGTACCCCCATCTTCTTTATCCATTCCTCTGCTGAAGTATATTTAAATTGCTTCCATGTCCTGGCTATTGTAAATAGTGCTGCAATGAACACTGGGGTGCAAGTGTCTTTTTGAATTATGGTTTTCTCTGGGTATATGTCTAAGACTGAGGTTACATGGACGGATCTAGAGTGAGTCATACAGAATGAAGTAAGTCAGACAGAGAAAAACAAATATCCCATATTAACATATATATGTGGAATTTACTAAAATGGTATAGATGACCTTATTTGCAAAGCAGAAATAGAGATACAGACAGTCTATGGAAATCAAGCTGGAAAGGAAAAGGAGGGGTGGGCTGGGGTGGGCTGGGGTGGGCTGGGGAGGGGGTGGAGGGGAGGATTTAGGAGACTGGGATTGACACATTCACTACTGATACTATGTATAAAATAGACCACTGATGGGACCATAATTAGCACAGAGAACTCTACTTAAGGCACTGTGGTGTCCTAAATAAGAGGGAAATCCAGAAGAGAGGGTATGAAGGTGCATGTATGGCTGTGCAGTAGAAGCTAGCACAACATTGTGAAACAACTATCTGTTGTTGTTGTTCAGCCACTGAGTCATCTCTGACTGTGACCCCACGGACTAGAGCACACCAGGCTCCTCTGTCCGTCACTGTCTCCCAGAGTTGGCTTGAAATTCAGAAAAGCAACTAGACTGCAATAAAAATTAATTACTTAGAAAAGGACTCTTAGAACAATGGAAAAAAACCAAGGACAGGATGACATCTAGTAACTTTTTGTTTACTGATACATGAATGACCAACTTACATGAGCTCTTTGACTACACAATGTAAGAAGATGCAGCCACAGGACTTCAGTGGGGATTCATCCACATTTATTCTGCTGGTTTTGTTATTTTGTGACAGATCCCTGAACACAAGTTCTACAGGGTGTAGCATTCTAAAAAAAAAGGTGTCACTGTAGCACACATGTGGGAAATGCTGTATTTGATACTCAACTCAGAGATTTACAGTATATATTAGCAACGTGAAGGCTCTTCAGTCCTGGGGTTAGACAAAATGAAACCACTGGGATTTAGGTTAGAGTTTCCCAAATTTGTGTGAATGGAGAAATCTTTTGGTGCATAACATTCATTCCCTTCCCAGAAAGAGGACTGGGGTGCTGGGGAGTGGTGCTCACTTTGGGTGGTCCTGCTGGAATAAGGGCGGCGACATTTCTGTTCTTGTCATCATGCTTACGTGTCACCGAATACCCACAGATCTGTACCACCAAAGACGTCTTCATATTATAGCAACTTGATTCGATATCGATAAAAACCAGAAATAAAAGAGCTGCTCTAACCATGCAAAAGGACGGAGCAGAGGATACGTAGGCGCGCTGGCTGACTCACTCTAAATATGGGCATGCGTGCTTATTCGCTCAGTCGTGTCTGGCTCTTCTTTGTGACCAGGCTCTTCAGTGCATGGGACTTTCCTGGCAAGAATCCTGGACTAGATTTTCATCTCCTTCTCCAGCGGATCTTCCTGATCCAGGGATGGAACCTGTGTCTCTTGTGTCTCCTGCACTGGCAGGCGGATTCTTGACCCCTGAGCCCCCTGGAAATCCCGCTCTAAATACCCCTCATTCCTAAATGCACCTGTCTTGTGATCTTATGCATCCACCTCCTACCCAGAGGACTTCACAAGCCAGAGAGAGAACGTCACAGAAGAAGGATTTATAGCCATCTGCCTATAGGTCCATCTCCTTCAGTAACCAGTGAGCTGCTTATGGAAGACTTCTCAGTGCAGGTTCTCAAATAGAGGAAACTCATAGACAATTTCACTTCAAATGTTCCAAGTTGATTTTCTTCCTAGTATCTACCAGCCCAGCCAAGCACTGGTTTCCACTGGGCAATTCTAATTCTAGTTTATATTAGCGATGTGAGCTTTGAATACCAGTGGCTCTTTTCTGACTTAGGTGATTGGTTCCCCGAGTTCTGATTTTGCTTATATAAAACCTGGGCATGAAAGAGCCACCTTGACTGCTAAAATTAACCTCAGACTGTGGGTAATTTGAGGAAGCTTGGGGCTGTCTGGACCATCATTCAACCTAACCTTCTAACACATATCATGGGACACTAAATTATATGTCAGGGGTCTGAATTTGTTCCAGATCTTGTAAGACCCCAGTCTCCCTTGTGTTTAGGAGATAATCTCCTTCTCTAGGTGTAACACGACTTATGGCAGTCCTTACTTACAACAGTAATGATACCTTTCATTAAAATGTAATTGTCTCTTCATTTGTCCTCACTTTGAGACTAATTTTTAAAAGTATTTATTTATACAACACAATATCTAGGTCACAGCTTATTATTATTTTATAAGTTTCTGCCCTGACGTCTTGGTATTTTTTCATAATAAAGAAATATATTTTCTTTTATATTTTTGTTTTTGGCCACACCATGCAGCATGTGAGACCTCAGTTCCCTGACTGGGGATTGAACTTGTGCCCCTCCCAGTGGAAGTGCAGAGTCCTAACCACTGGACAACCCAGGAAGTCTTAAATTTTTATAGTAGACAGAATTCCAATTTCAATTTTGGCTTCATTATTGGAACCCAAAGATAATGATAAATTATTTTAATAAAAATTGGTTGTGTTTTAGGTATTTCTCCAAATTCCCTCGCTAGTGAAAATATTCCTCCTATGAACTGTAAAAATAGCGTGGGCTATATAATATTGCCTATTTTTTTTTAAATAACCACAGTGGACATTTCATATAAAATTGTTGGCATTATTCAAGTATCCAGAATTCCAGTGTTTATATTGTAGGCTAATGTGTGTGTACAGCTAAAATGTAAAGGATTTATACTTTAATAAATTTAAAACTTTGATGAGTATGTTTGTGCTATCCTAAAAAAGAATTAACAATTATTCTAATTAC
Organism: Oryx dammah; assembly: GCF_014754425.2. Classification (NCBI taxonomy): domain Eukaryota; kingdom Metazoa; phylum Chordata; class Mammalia; order Artiodactyla; family Bovidae; genus Oryx; species Oryx dammah. Next base: position 9,582,709 of record NW_024070204.1, read on the forward strand.
ATGGCCCCTCCACAAGGTGATAGATAGAAAAACAGAAAAGATGTGAAGATAAAGATAAAATAAAGATATAAAGGCAGAAGCAAAATAAAAAGTGAGCCTAGAGGACCAAATACAGACCAAAGTTTATTTCCTGTAATCCCACTCAATGAAAATGTCTAAATATTAGATTGGACCTGATGACCCATTTATTACAAGCAGCACTTAATGGTGCAAAATTCTAGGAAAAGAAAAAGGCTAGATGGTTCTTTGGCAGTTTCTTTATTGTAATGGGATTTCTCTTGTAGCAAAGGAGGAGGACACGGCAAATGGAAGAGACAGCAGGGATGGCTGAAAAAGGAAGGAACAGATTAGACACAGACTTTCTCTAGATCAGTGGCCCTAAAGCCCAGCAAAGTGTCTGGTGTTTGAATTTTCTTATCTAAACAGTTGTAGTTTTTGAAAACTTGAAGTGTGCATTCGACTTCAGAAATCTGATTTTCCTGGTTGTCTGCTCTCACTGCAGTGAAATTTGGTGACAGGAGAGCTATTCCCTTAGTAAGGATGACTTCTTAGCAGTGTCAGCTTCTAGAATGGACATTACAGGCTTTGCCCTGGCCCCGGGTTGGGCTGATTCAGCATGATCGAAAAGGATCACTCAAGAACCTACACTTTGGTCTACAAAGAGCTTAATTATTACAGTGCAATGACTGTGGTCAGCACTATTGAAACAAACCAAAACAATCCATGGAAATCCAAGCCAAGCATCACTTCAAAGCACTTAGAAGTTCCATCAACAGAGGAACAGCTAAAGAAGATGCGAGACATATGCGCAATGGAGTATTACTCAGCCATAAAGAGGGACAGAACTGGGTCATCTGTAGAGACATGGATGGACACAGAGAGCGTCATTCAGAGTGAAGTGAGTCGGAAAAAGAAAAACAGATATCGTATATTAATGCATATGGGAGGAATCTTGAAAAATGGTATCAGTTCAGTTCAGTCGCTCAGTCGTGTCCGACTCTTTGCGACCCCATGAATTGCAGCACGCCAGGCCTCCCTGTCCATCACCAACTCCCGGAGTTCACTCAGACTCGCATCCATCGAGTCAGTGATGCCATCCAGCCATCTCATCCTTGGTTGTCCCCTTCTCCTCTTGCCTTCAATCCCTCCCAGCATCAGACTCTTTTCCAATGAGTCAACTCTTCGCATGAGGTGGCCAAAGTACTGGAGTTTCAGCTTTAGCATCAGTCCTTCCAAAGAAATCCCAGGGTTGATCTCCTTCAGAATGGACTGGTTGGATCTCCTTGCAGTCCAAGGGACTCTCAAAAGTCTTCTCCAACACCACAGTTCAAAAGCATCAATTCTTCGGCGCTCAGCCTTCTTCACAGTCCAACTCTCACATCCATACATGACCACTGGAAAAACCATAGCCTTGACTAGATGGACCTTTGTTGGCAAAGTAATGTCTCTGCTTTTCCATATGCTATCTAGGTTGCTCATAACTTTTCTTCCAAGGAGTAAGCGTCTTTTAATTTCATGGCTGCAGTCACGATCTGCAGTGATTTTGGAGCCCCCCAAAAATAAAGTCTGACACTGTTTTCACTGTTTCCCCATCTATTTCCCATGAAGTGATGGGACCAGATGCCAATGGTATAGATGATCTTATTTGCAAATCAGAAATAGAAACAAAGATGTAGAGAACAAACATATGGAACCAAGAGGGGAAGGGGGTAGAATGAACTGGGAGATTGCAATAGACATATATGCACTATTAATATTTTGTATAAAATGGATAACTAATGAGAACCTATTGCATAGTTCAGGGAACCCTACTCAGTGCTCTGTGGTGACCTAAATGGAAAGGAATCAGAGATCAAATTGCCAACATCTGTTAGATCATAGAAAAAGCAAGAGAGTTCCAGAAAAACATCTATTTCTGCTTTACTGACTATGCCAAAGCCTTTGACTGTGTGGGTTACCACACCATCTCTGAAAGAGATGGGAATACCAGACCACCTGACCTGCCTCTTGAGAAACCTATATGCAGGTCAGGAAGCAACAGTTAGAACTGGACATGGAACAACAGACTGGTTCCAATAGGAAAAGGAGTACATCAAGGCTGTATATTGTCACCCTGCTTATTTAACTTCTATGCAGAGTACATCATGAGAAACGTTGGGCTGGAGGAAGCACAAGCTGGAATCAAGATTGCTGGGAGAAATATCAGTCACCTCAGATATGCAGATGACACCAGCCTTATGGCAGAAAGTGAAGAGGAACTCAAAAGCCTCTTGATGAAAGTGAAAGAGGAGAGTGAAAAAGTTGGCTTAAAGCTCAACATTCAGAAAACTAAGATCATGGCATCCGGTCCCATTACTTCATGGCAAATAGATGGGGAAACAGTGGAAACAGCATCAGACTTTATTTTTTGGGGCTCCAAAATCACTGCAGATGGTGATTGCAGCCATGAAATTAAAAGATGCTTACTCCTTGGAAGAAAAGTTATGACCAATCTAGACAGCATATTCAAAAGCAGAGACATAACTTTGCTAACAAGGGTGTATCTAGTCAAGGCTTTGGTTCTTCCAGTGGTCATGTATGGATGTGAGAGTTGGACTGTGAAGAAAGCTGAGCACCGAAGAATTGATACCTTTGAACTGTGGTGTTGGAGAAGACTCTTGAGAGTCCCTTGGAGTGCAAGGAGATCCAACCAGTTCATCCTAAAGGAAATCAGTCCTGAATAGTCATTGGAAGGACTGATGCTGAAGCTGAAACTCCAATACTTTGGCTACCTGATGCAAAGAACAGACTTATTTGAAAAGACCCTGATGCTGAGGACTGAAGGCAGGAGGAGAAGGGGATGACCAAGGATGAGATGGTTGGATGGCATCACCTACTTGATGAACATGAGTTTGAGTAAACTCCAGGAGTTGGTGGTGGACAGGGAGGCCTGGCGTGCTGCAGCCCAGGGGGTTGCAAAGAGTCAGACACAACTGAGTGACTGAACTGAAATGGGATTATTTCATGATGTAATTATTACATTATTTCATAATGTAATCCTTAAAGAGGGGTTATATGTACATACATGGTCTCCCTGGTGGCTCAGTGGTAAAGAATCTGCCTGCCAAAGCAGGAGATGAGGGCAAAAGTCTCACGTTTGGTCCCTGGGTTGGGAAGATCCCCTGGAGAAGGAAATGGCAACCCACTCTAGTATTCTTGCTGGGGAAATCCCATGGACAGAGGAGCCTTGTGGGCTACCGTCCATGGGGTCCCAAAGAGTCGGACATGACTTAGCGACTAAAAAACACCAAATGTATATGTACAGCTGATTCACTTTGCTGTCCAGTAAAAACTAACACAACAGTGTAAAGCAACTATATTCCAATAAAAATTAACCAAGAAACAATAAGGAGTCTTCATATGACAGAAAAGTTATTCTCCGAACATCTTATTATCCAGTATGAACAGATTCTGCTAGCTTATTTTCAAAATCAGCAGAGACCGGAAGTGTGCTTGTTAGCAGGTATGGACCATTAGCTTGCTTGAAGGCACGAAGATTCAGTGGTCCCAGCGGTCCTCCTTTGGGCAGTTCCATTAGCTGCCTGGAGGTCTTACTGTGACAAATTGCAAAGGTCAAATGCGGGGTGCTGAGAGGTGGGCGGGGACTGGAATAAGTAGCCCTGGTCAGGGAATGACTTGGGAAAGAACACAGAACCATCTGGTGGTTCTGCTCTTTCTCCAGGAAGTTAGACCAGAGCAAAGTTGGAGAGGACCTCGGGACTTCACAGGGGTGTCCCCTTAGCCACTGTGGGTGATATTCTGGGTGTTATGCAGATGGTGATTGCAGCCATGAAATGAAAAGACGCTTACTCCTTGGAAGAAAAGTTATGAGCAACCTAGATAGCATATGGAAAAGCAGAGACAGTACTCTGCCGACTAAGGTCCGTCTGGTCAAGGCTATGGTTTTTCCAGTGGTCATGTATGGATGTGAGAGTTGGACTGTGAAGAAGGCTGAGCGCCGAAGAATTGATGCTTTTGAACTGTGGTGTTGGAGAAGACTTTTGAGAGTCCCTTGGACTGCAAGGAGATCCAACCAGTCCATTCTGAAGGAGATCAACCCTGGGATTTCTTTGGAAGGACTGATGCTAAAGCTGAAACTCCAGTACTTTGGCCACCTCATGCGAAGAGCTGACTCATTGGAAAAGACTTTGATGCTGGGAGGGATTGGAGGCAGGAGGAGAAGGGGACGACCGAGGATGAGATGGCTGGATGGCATCACTGACTCGATGGACGCGAGTCTGAGTGAACTCCGGGAGTTGGTGATGGACAGGGAGGCCTGGCGTGCTGTGATTCATGGGATCGGAAAGAGTCGGACACGACTGAGCGACTGAACTGAGCTGAACTGAAGAGACCTATTTCCAACAGGAATTCATTTTCTCACACTTCTCCAGGCCCGAAGTCTGAAATCAAGGTGTCAGCAGCGCCACCTTCTGGGGGCTTCTGGAATTTACTGACTTGCGCCTGCACATGGCTCCAGGCTCCGCCTCCAGCCACACAGGGCCACCTCTTCTGAGTTTCCGTGTCAAATCCAAAACCCGTCTCTTTGAGGACACATATCATTGGTCTCAGGGTCCACCTGGGTGATCAGGATGCTGTCCCCTCAAGATCCTGAACTTGATTACATTTGCAAAGTTTTTCCAAATAAGGTCACATGCACACATTCTAGGGACTTGAACATAGACATCTATTTGGGGATACACTGTTCAATTAACTTCTTCCTTTCTCTTTGCCCTTCATGTTTCTTAAAGAATATGCTTCCCCCGTTTCTATCTTCTCTTCTTTCCTTCCTTCTTTAGTTGGAGACTCAGGACATCCATCCTTGCTGGTTCTAACCAGAAACATTACAATGGGAGCTGACCCCTGTCCTGTGGTGAAGGGCAAAAGGGCCGCTTACTTAGCAGCTGTCGGGGCTCCGTGGGGTGAAGCAGTGGAGACAGGAACCGCCGCTCACAGCGCTTACCCTGTATCTCCCTCACCTACTCCTATGTCGAGGTCCTAGACCCCATTACTCCAGAATGGGGCCTTATCTGCAAATGAAGTCAGCTGATGTCATTATTTAAGATGAGGTCACACTAGAGCAAGGTAGGTCCCTAATCTAATATGACTGGTGTCCTTATAAAAAGGAGAAACTTGGAGACAGACACAAATACAGGGAGCATGTATGCTAAGTCGATTCAGTCGTGTCCGACTCTCTGCAACTGTATGGACTGTGGCCCGCCAGGCTCCCCTGTCCATGGGGATTCCCCAGGCAAGAATACTGGAAGGGGTTGCCATGCCCTTCTTCAGGGGGTCTTCCCGACCCAGGGACTGAACCCACATCTCTTATGTTTCTTGCATTGGCAGGTGGTTTCTTTACCACTACTGCCACCTGGAAAGTCCATATGCAGGGAGAACACCATGTACAGATGAAGGCAGAGATCAAGGTAATGCTTCTACAATTCAAGGAACTTGGAAGAGGGCCAGAATATACCAGAAACTGGGGGAGAGGCCTGAGACCGATTCTCCAGCCCAGCCTCAGAAGGAACCAGCCCTGCCTACCAATACCTTCTCAACTCCAGAACCCTGAGACAATAGTATCTGTGGTTTGATCCACTCAGTGAGTGGTACTTTCTTAGAGCAGCCAAAGAAAATGAATACACTGGGAAACATTCATTTGGATTTAGGCTTGGGTTTAGAGCAGCTCCTTTGATGAAGAGACCACAGATAACAGTTAGCTATCTCATTTTATTTGACAAATATTCACATGTCCTCTGTTGTATGTGATCCTCTGCAATCTGCAATTTCACTTTTAGTGCACTTAGAAATCTTGAAGGACCTCCCCTCCTTCCAGGTCCCTAAGATTAGAGGAGGAGACAAGCAAAATCAAATTAAGGTTACCTGAATAAAAATGATGGTTCGGCCATGACACCAGCTGTGATCATCAGTGTCCTTACCCCTGGATTCTGCTTCGTCCTACTCTGTGAGAAGGAAAACTGGCTCTGCATTCCCCAGAGTCAATGGTACACAGGCCAGGCTCAGGACATGAGGACAAGCTCCAGACCGATTTCTCTAGAAGGTCCTGAACAGCAGCAGAAAGCCCAGGTGTCTTCCTGGGGATACTCTCTCACGTGACCGAGAACAGAAAGGCAAGTTCAAATTCTGTCCTCGTGAATTTCAGGAGTGTTAATAGATTTCATTTGAGAGAATATCTCTGAGTAGAAGGTCATGGCTCTCTCCGGGAAGTGAGTGATGGTAAAGGGTGTCTACCTTGGAAGTGAAAGACTTGAGCTCTGCACACTGCAGGGAAGCAGAGGAAACTGCAAGGCGCACCTCCACCCGTCCAGGGAGGTGATGCACACAGGGCGGCCAGGACACTGATTCTGAAGGACGCAGGAAACCAGTCACGTCATCTTCACTTCCCTACCAACAGCAAGGCATAAAAAGCGCTTCCTGTTTTCCCCCCATATAAAAGGCATTATGCCAGGCTCTGGGTTTACAGCCAGGCCACTAACAACCAAGGGGCTTCTCATCTACCCAAGGGAGGGATGGAAGGAGTGTAGAGTTAGAAGGACAGGAAGCATATGTCAATACTGTGACTGTGCTCATTGGGAGGGCAATAAAAACAGGAAAATCAAATCTATCCAATTGCTCGATCCTGTGAAGAAGTCTGAATATGCCTCAATAAATGCAAATCAGTCTGATTTTCATCCCAGTAGAATTAACTGGGGGGCTTCCCCGATAGCTCAGTTGGTAAAGAATCCATCTGCAGTGCAGAAGATTCTGGTTTGATTCCTGGGTTGGATAGATCCACTGGAAAAGGGATAGGCTACCCACTCCAGTATTCTTGGGCTTCCCTTGTGGCTCAGCTTGCAAAGAATCTGGCTGCAATGCAGGAGACCTGGTTTGATCCCTGAGTTGGGAAGATCCCCCGGAGAAGAGAAAGGCTACCCACTCTAGTATTCTTGCCTGGAGAATTCCATGGACTGTATGGACCATGGGGCTGCAAATGGTGGCTTGGACGGTAAAGAGTCTGCCTGCAGTGTGGGAGACCCAGGTTCGATTCCTGGGTTGGGAAGATCCCCTGGAGAAGGAAATGGCAACCCACTCCAGTATGCTTGCCTGGAAAATCCCATGGATGGGGAAGCCTGGCAGACTACAGTCCATGGGGTTGCAGAGTCAGACACGACTGAGCGACCACTTCTTCTTCTTGGAATTAACTGGGAACACGTGCCCATGTGTGTCACTCTGCCTCTGACCACATCTGTGGCACCCCTCCCTTACCAGATGAAACACACACTCATCCGGGCCTGGCCATCAGAACCCCTGCAGGCCACGGGCGCCCTCTCCTCCCTCGGGGTGACCCTCTTGTAACTCTGTGAATACCGCACAGGAATCGAGTCTCTGGGGCGTAACTCCTGTCGTTCCTCTGTGGTTTGTCCCTGTGTCTGGTTACTTCTGACTTGTCCAGGCTCAGCCCGGGGGTCACATAGTTCAGAAGGCTGCTCCAGCATCCTCCTCTCCCAAAGATGCTTCAGCTCCCCTGCCCCTTCCAATGCAAGCCTACCTCTTATAGAACGCAAGGGTCTGTTCACCTCAGTAACCTCCTTGAGGACCTTATCACCTGAGCTCCTGGTACCTGGGACTGGCCTGGATTGAGGCAGGCATTCCACAAACACTGCGCCGAATGACACACCACCCAACGCCTGCATCTAACCAGGAGCCTTGAACAAAGCACAACCTGTTCAACCCCAACCAATGCAGATGCCAGTAAGGCAGCCCAAAACAGGACTTAAAGCTGAAGCTCACGCTCTTCTCCAAGTGGAGGGAGTTGCTTTCAGAGCTTTGAATGATCTCCAATGCTGGTCCCAAATTTAACGTGATGTTGTTTTATTTTTACCATCAAAATCTTGCAGGCATATATTTTTCGGTAATGTGTTGAGTTGCCCAGGAAACCACAAGTGTGTAAGCAGAGCAAGAGAAATGGTTTGAAGAGAACTGGTCACAGGGGGGTTTTAGGAGCATTCTCTCTTGGTGCCAGCAGTCACCCCAGGGATGCCCATCATACACATGTGAGTTGCTGGAACTTCCCCCGTGCCCTGCAGTGAGCCCACAGGGAGAGGATGGTGTGCTGACTCAAGCAAGGGTGAGGGGGTACAGCTCGACCACTTGCAGGGCCCGCACCTGCTGTTTCCAGCTCAAGTCATCTGCCCTCACAAGCAGGGCTTTGAAGGGCTTCCTAGTCAAACCACCTAGTCAGGGTGGTTTCTGGAATTATCAGACAGAGATAGGAGTTAACAATGCTGTTGAGGAGAAGTGGGGTTTGCCAGGGCTTCTTGGGAGATGTCTGTACCAAGTGTGGAGTCATTTCCCTCAGGTTTAGCATTATGGCTCTTTGGGGCTCCATTCAGTTCAATTCAATTCAGTCGCTCAGTCATGTCCGACTCTTTGCGACCCCATGAACCGCAGCATGCCAGGCCTCCCTGTCCATCAACTCCTGGGGTTTACTCAAACTCACGTCCATTGAGTCGGTGATGCCATCCAACCATCTCATCCTCTGTCATCCCCTTCTCCTCCTGCCCTCAATCTTTCCCAGCATCAGGGTCTTTTCCAATGAGTCAGCTCTTCGTATCAGGTGGCCAAAGTATTGGACTTTCAGCTTCAACCTCAGTCCTTCCAGTGAACACCCGGGACTGACCTCCTTTAGGATGGACTGGTTGGATTTCCTTGCAGTCCAAGGGACTCTCAAGAGTCTTCTCCAACTCCACAGTTCAAAAGCATCAATTCTTCGGTGCTCAGCTTTCTTTACAGTCCAACTCTCACATCCATACATGACTGGCTGCATCATGCTTTAACATGGTGGGGGGTGGGGGTTATGTCCTATATGCTGGATGGCCAGCAGCACCCCTGGCCTATACATACTAGATGCCAGGAGCAAACCCACCATACCGACAAAAAGCATCTTCAGATTTGGCCAAATATTGCCTGCGGCGGGGGTAGGGGGGAGTGCGGGTACAGCATGGCGCCTTGTTGAGAGTCACTGCTCCAGAGACTCAGGAGGAACAGATCTTCATCATCTTGGGCTGCTGTGTGACATCATAATACAGACTGGGCAGCTTAGCTGAAGTGGGGCAGTCCAAGATCAAGGTGCTGGTAGGAGGGTTCCTGGCATTCCAGGTCTGTAGATAGCACTTTTCTCTGTGTGCTCACATGACCTTTGCCCGGTTTTGTGCATCCTCTCCTCATAAGGGCACTAATCCCATCATGAGGGCCTCACCCTCATGATCTCATCCAAGCATAATCACTTCCTAATGGTCCCATCTCTGCATACAGTCAAACTGGGGGGTGAAGGCTTCACTGGATGGACTCTGGAGGTGGGGACGCAAACATTTACCTTATAACACCAGGTAACCAGGCTTCCCCAGGGGCTCAGAGGTAAAAAATCCACCAGCTATGCAGGAGCTACAAAAGATGTGGGTTCCATCCCTCAGTTGGGAAGATTCCCTGGAGGAGGAAATGGCAACCCACTCCAATATTCTTGCCTGGAGAATCCCCATGGACAGAGGAGCCTGGCGGGCTACAGCCCATGGGGTTGCAAGGAATCAGACACGACTGAAGCGACTTAGCACACACCAGGGAACCCCTAGAGATGGGTGAAGGTGAGTCACTTTCTAAACATCACGGGACAGTCATAGCAAGTTACTGATGAGAAGATTCTGTTTGCTAACGTCTCCTTGTGTCTTTTCCATACTTTTCGGTAACCTCATGAGCCCCTGGAACTTCACGCCTCATGGGCTTTGTGTGATTAGAGGGGCAGACATGGGCTGTGATTTGGTGTAACTGACAACACAAATTGCTTGTCAAACTTCCTTTCTCACTTGTCTCCAGAGTGTAATATAAGAAAAATAAATGTCTAAACATGCATTGGCACGGACGGTGTACTAACTTTCAATCTGACAAATAGAAATGTTAAGACTTGTCAAATGTGTTATGATAACTCCCTTGCTCACCAGCCGCAGGGAAATAGCACCCTCCCCAAGAAGACCCCAGGGAGCCCTTGAGTTTTTTTCATGCACGAGGCATATTCACCATCTACCGATGCAAGGCTGGAGCTTCCCACATGACTCAGTGGGTAAAGAATCCACTGGCAATGCAGGAGACGCAGGCAGATGTGGGTTCAATTCCCAGGTCAGGAAGATCCCCTGGAGGAGGGAATGGCAACCCACTCCAGTATTCTCGCCTGGAGAATCCCATGGACAGAGCAGCCTGGCGGGCTACAGCCCATAGGGTTGCACAGAGTCGGACACGATGAAAGTGACTGAGCCACACGCATGCAATGCAGTGCTGATGTACGCGCCCATCCCTTATCCACAGGCTGCCTAAAACTCCCTCAAGTCTGGGAATACTTGCCATTTTCCAGACAGTCCCTTGGGCATGTATGTGTTCAGTGAATAATTGGTTTCAAGACCAATTACTGTGCAAAAGGAACATAAAGAGTGCTTTTTTCCTTAAGCAAGGATTATCTCACTGTGTATCTCTCCTGGAAGTTGGTCATTTCATTTAAATATTAAATTTGTCGGCCCTAGCTATTGAGTCTTAGTGAAAATATACAGTTTTCCCCTGTGTGATTACAGACTGCAGTTAACAAATAACAGTGGAGATATTTCCAGTGCCAGGCACATAATGGGGTCCAACAAATGTTCAATGAAAGAATCTAATGACTTCAATAAAGCACCTTTTCAATAATCTCTTCTTAGCAATTTGTTTTTTTAAGTGGTTTAGACAATGGAATTGTGTACGTGTTATTAGTCTGTGGAGTTCTAACTGAATGCTCTTTTTCCTTCCCTCTCTACCAAACTCTGATGTATTTCTTTCTTCTTTCATATATTTCTTTCCTCTTTCTTCACTGAGGTCTGCTGGTCCCTAGACCTTAAGACCAAGAATTCATAAATACTTTTTTTTTGCCAGAAACCATACTCAGGGGTATCCAGCAACTCAGGTCCCAGTGGAAAACAGATCCACAGAGACAGCCAATTATGCTCGCTCTTTCCTGTGGGCTAACACTCTGGGCTTCTCAGATGACTCAGTGGTAAAGAACCCGCCTGCCGATACAGAAGACACAGGAGAGGCAGGTTCAGTCCCTGGGTCAGGAAGAGACCCTGGAGAAGGAAGCAGCAACCCACTCCAGTATTCTTGCCTGAAAAATTCCATGGACAGAGGAGCATGGTGGGCTGTATTCTGGGGGGGGAGGGGGTGTCCCAAAGAGTCAGGCATGACTGAGCAACTGAGCACACACAGGCACCCAACACCTTGGTTCTTATATTTTCTGCACAGTTGGTGCCCACTGCTACAGACTGGGCTAGCTCTTGATAGAGAAGGGAGAAAAAATCAAATCTATGGCAGATAATTTACTCCAAACCACCTGGTTATGTTTAGTTTTATTTCAACTGTAACTAAAATGCAATTTTAAAATAACACTTAAAATCAGAGCTTTGTTACAAGTGTCACATATATCCCCACGGAGAGACGGAATGTACAAATGGACAGTGGTCAGACCACATATAAAAGCAGAACTTTGATCCACAACCTGAACCAACCTGTACAGGAAAACAGCCTTTTATAGAGTAAACTCAGGAAGCCAGCCTGCTCTAAGGTGAACTTACAGGAAAGTCACGTTATCTCTCGTGACAATCTGGAAAGCTAAATAGTCACTTCTGGAACAACTGTCCTCAAATGGCTAGTACTTGATTAATAACAGGCAGCTTGAGCTTCCCAGGTAGCACAGTGGTAAAGAATCTGCCTGTCAATGCAGGAAACGTAAGAGATGCGGTTTCAACCCCTGGGTTGGGAAGATTCCCCTTGAGGTGGAAATAGCAACCCACTCCAGTATACTTGCCTGGAAAATCCCATGGACAGAGGAGCCTGGCGGGCTACAGTCTATGGGGTCACAAAGAGTCAACTTGGGGACCAGCTGCAAACCAACCAGAGAAAGTCAAACATGCACCCCTCATTAATCACACGAGATGGTCCACTTCTCCTTGACCCTCCTCCAGCTTCCTCAGGCCCGCAACCTCTCACTGGGGCTGCTGGAAGTCTCCCCTTTGCTCCGCTATGAAGCTTTCCAACTACCCTGCCTGCTTATGAGTCTTGGCCAAACACAAGTTATGGTGGCTGACTCCCCTCCTACAAGATGCTTAGGACAGACAGCTTTTGCTTTTCTCATTTGGTTGGTCTTTGCTCATTTCTAGATCACCCACTCCACCAGTGTGAGCAGGTGTGCATTCTTAGGCAAACCTCCAGGTGGGCTGGTAGCTCTCCTTCCCAAGGGTCTCAAGGAGGTTCTTTATTAAAATATGCTGCCATCTCTAGGATGGACGTAGAACATGCAGAAAGATAAAAGAGTGAATTGAAATGGAACAGCATTCTGGACGGGAGACAAGCAATTGGCCATACTACAACCTGGCCAGGACAAGGAGTGTGTGAAAGATGGACACACAACTAACTCCATGGTTGACTTCACTCATCATGGTAGGGAGTGCAGGTGAATGGACCAGAATTTGGGCCTTGATGGACAGGAGCTTCAGCCATACAGTGAATCACGGGTTCAATCCATGCATTTGAAACTTCTGGCATGCCTACTTCTAGTGGGGAAAAAAGTGAGAAATTGAAAATACAGACCTTTAACACTAATAAATAAGTCTGTAGGGTATATGGAAATGTTCTAACATTAGGAAATCAAGATGACAAGAGATTTTTTTTAATGAGAACTGAGACATTCCTCTCTGCTCTTATAGAATGATTTTTTTTTTGTAGCTACAGATTCTGTAATGTATAAGCCCTGTGAACTTAAAGCATGACACTAGTTATTTGTTCATTCAACATTTATCGATAGTCTGAGATTTTCTTGGCTTTGTTGTTCAGCCACCAAGTCGTGTCTGACTCTTGCAGACCCATGGGGTATAGGCTGCTAGGCTCCTCTGCCCATGGGATTACCCAAGCCATATCCTCCAGGAGATCTTCCTGACCCATGGATGGAATTCGCCTCTCTTATGTTTCCTGCATTGACAGGCTGGTTCTTTACCACTAGCGCCACATGGGAAGCTGCAAACAAACTTCTAGAGAGTGCCATACTGAGTGAAATAAGTCAGACAGAGAAGGAGAGATAGCATATGATATCCTTTACTCATGGAATCTAAAAAGAAATGATACAAATGAAGCTACTTACAAAACAGAAAGAGTCTCATAGACTTAGGGAACAATCTTACGGTTGCCAAGGGGAAGGATGGGGGAAGGGATAGTGAGGGAGTTTGGGATGGACATGGACACACTGCTACACTGAAAATGGGTAACCAACAAGGACCTAGTGTGTAGCATAGGGAACTCTGCTCAGTGCTGTGTGGCAGCCTGGATGGGAGAGGAGTTTGGGGAGAATGGATACATGTATAGCTGAGTCCCTTCGCTGTTCACCTGAAACTGTCACAACATTGTTAACTGGCTATATCCCAATACAAAATAAAAAGTTAAGAAAAACAAGCTTCCAGAAGACCTGACGTCACTTCACCCTCCTGAGGCACTGATAAAGCTCCACTGAGTGGTGCTATCCTTTGCCAAAGTGAGCGGGAAACAGCCTGGTTTCAGTAACAGCTGTTCTAATGAGATTGGGGGAACCAGCCTCGGATGCCATTTGCCCTCTGCCTTCATTAGGTATGCTATAAAAATGATCAATATTATATAACACTTGCTGCTGCTGCTAAGTCACTTCAGTCATGTCCGACTCTGTGTGACCCCATAGACGGAAGCCCACCAGGCTCCCCCATCCCTGGGATTCTCCAGGTAAGAACACTGGAGTGGGTTGCCGTTTCCTTCTCCAATGCATGAAAGTGAAAATTGAAAGGGAAGTCGCTCAGTCATGTCCAACCCTTAGCATGGACTGCAGCCTACCAGGCTCCTCGAGGCATCCATGGGATTTTCCAGGCACGAGTACTGGAGTGGGGTGCCATTGCCTTCTCCGATATAACACATAAGTTTTGTATATTTTCATTAACAAAGTGTTACTTTTGGTCTGTGCCTATAGCACTTTTCGCCTCCCATGAGTTGATTTATAGTTTTCTTATTCAGACTACACAAGACACAAATAGGACAGCAGTTTGGTTTTAGATTCAATCAGCCTCTTAACGATATGACTAGATGTACACAGTCATCCGAAAGTTTCAAAGAGAAGTTAGAACAGGAAAACGGTGACGCACAACTGGCTGTAACGCTCACTGCCAAGCCAGCTTCACCTCATATGGCTCGTCGATTTGGTCTCATTTGAAACTTACACTAAAGGTGCTTTTCTTTTTTTCTTGTCAAATAATTTATTTCCAGGCTTTGATGGTTTTGTAAGTGGAGGCAAGCTTATCAAAGAAGTATCAGAGGAAAAGAAAAAGCTTAAATGGTGCTGTGAGTGAAATAGATGAATTTCAATGTCTGTAGGAGGACGCTGGGCTCTTTGGTATAAAGCAGAGCAGATTCAATACCAAAGAAGGAATTCAACTACACTGGAAAATGCAGTCAAATCCGCCCAGGGAATCCTCATCTCAAAGGATTTGCCTAAAAATGTGCATTTTACCTGTGATTTTTTGTGGTTCACTGGAGACACCATGAGATGGTCCTTTCTGTTGCATCACAAAGGTATGCTGCTGCTGCTGCTGCTGAGTCGCTTCAGTCGTGTCCGACTCTGTGCGACCCCATAGACGGCAGCCCACCAGGCTCTGCCGTCCCTGGGATTCTCCAGGCGAGAACACTGCAGTGGGTTGCCATTTCCTTCTCCAATGCATGAAAGTGAACAGTGAAAGGGAAGTCACTCAGTCGTGTCCCGCTCTTATCGGCCCCATGGACTGCGGACAGCGGCATATCAAAGAGACGCAGATGGATCCCTTGGAGGGTGTGAGCAAGTGAGTGAGTGAAAGCTGCTGTCATGTCTGACTCTTTGCGACCCCACGGACTATACAGTCCATGGAATTCTCCAGGCCAGAATACTGGCATGGGTAGCCTTTCCCTTCTCCAGGGGATCTTCCTGACCCAAGGATCAAACCCAGGTCTCTCACATTGCAGGCAGATTCTTTACCAGCTGAGCCACAGGTACCGGGTCACAAAACGCATTTGGTCTGCCCCTTTGCACTCATGCGTCTGAATCTGTTTCAGGCATGCTTGTTTTGGTCATTAAGGCTTAGAGTTCTTGGCATTCTTTCCTCTTAAAATTAATGAATAACAAAACAGGTTCTTTCTTTTTATCAAGCTCTACACATGTGCAGGTGAATATAATCACAGGTACCAGGGATTCCAATTCCTTGTGTCGTTTCCAGTTCTTCATCGCCAACGCTTTCCCTCAGTGTCCCATTATTTGCCAGTGGGCGCCTTGGGAGAATAGAGATATGATGGCACAATAGAAAGTCTTCGTGAAAGGAGTATGTTTTTCATTGGGAAAAAATTGTAAGCATCTGCATAAAAAAAGATTTGTGTCTACAATAAAGTGAAAAATGGGCTTTGGAAAAAAAAGGCCTCATTGCAATAGGCCTGAGACAACTTTAAACTGAGAACTTTTAACCTGTTTCTCATAGAACAGACGCACTGAATAACCATTGCCTAGGAGCCTCCATTGGACTGGGAGAAACCCACGCAGGTGCAAAAGCAAGTCAGACACTCTACTAGAACTAATACTAGTTAGAACTAGTGGCGCTGCTGTTGCCATGAGGCATAAGCCTGGTGATAACTCAGTTAACTAGTGTTTAGTTCAGGGTCTCACGGATGGTTCCGAGTACTCTTTACGTCTTTATTTCTCACGACTGTCCTATGAGATCGACACTGTGTTTATCTCCATTTCAAACACGAAGAATCAAAGACACAGAGAAGGGGAAGTAACCTGCCCAAGTGATTTAAGCGAGAAAGTGAACAATAACACCTCCGATCACTGAGCCAGAAATAAAAGGTCAGCAAGGAGAAGCAAGTCAGCTAGAAAAAGACAAACATCACATGATGCCACTTAGATGTGGAATCTAAAAAACGACATAAATGAACTGATTTACGACACAGAGACAGACTCAGAGACTTAGAAAACAAACTTATGGTTACCAAAGGAAAAAGGTGGCGGGGTGGGGGGGCGGGGAGAATAAATTACGAGGTTGTGATGAACATATATACACACCTATGTACACAACTGATAACCAACAAGGACCTACTGTACAGCTCGGGGAGCTCTACTCAGTATTCTATAATAACCTATATGGATAAAGGATCTGAAAAAGAATGGATATATGCATAACTAAATCACTGCTGTACATCTGTAACTAATGCAACATTGTAAATCAACTATATGCCAACATAAAATTAAAAAAAAAAATTAAAAAGATCATCAACAGAAAAAGATACTAAAAGGTAATATCAGAGCTACCAAGGGCAAGAAACACATTTCCAGTTACCTTCATCAGGGGGTCCCCTGCAAAACCCCATCTCATGGTTCCAGCCCACATGGATCAACTCTCAGGCCCACCTCCCATCCTCTGAATCACGATTTCCTCCCTTGGGAAGAGAACTCACCCTTGGTCTGGCTCTGCTGTGAGTGAAGTTTGTAAAAGTTGAAGGCTTGCTACACAGTAAATACAATTCAGTATTTTCTAGATGATTCAGGGTCTCTGTGAGAGGCATCATTTATTTTTCTGTATTAGAAGAATATTATCATAAAGAGCTATTTGCACCACTCTGCTGTTTAGTCACTAATTCCTGTCTGACTCTTCTGTGACCCCATGGACTGTAGCCTGCCAGGTCCTCTGTCCATGGGATTTCCCAGGCAAGAATACTGGAGTGGGTTGCCATTTCCTCCTCCAGGGGATCTTCCCGACCCAGGGATCAAACTTGTGTCCTCTGCATCTCCCTGCATTGAAAGTGGAGTCTTTACCACTAAGCCACTAGGGAAGCCTTGCCCCACACTAAGTAGTCCCAGTTAGTTCTGTGTTTACACGTATCCAAAAAGCAGAGACATTGCCTTCGCATCATATAGTCTATTTTTGGTGTATTACTTTTAACGTACTCTCCAAGGTTCATCAGTAGACTGAGAGCTTTGAATTGGTTTTTGAGACAAGGCATGGGTTTTCTAACAGCTACTTGGCTGGCTGAAGCTTTAGTGATGAGAACCATCAGAGCTGCCACCTGTCACATGAATGCTGGCTTGAGATCTGTGCGTGTGTGCTAAGTTGCTTCAGTCGTGTCCAACTCTTTGTGACTCTATGGATTGTAGCCCACCAGGTTCCTCTGTCCATGGGATTCTCCAGGCAAGAAAACTGTAGCGGGTTGCCATTTCCTCCTCCAAGGGATCTTCCCAACCCAGGGATTGAACCGGCATCTCTTATGTCTCCTGAACTGGCAGGCAGGTTTCCACTAGCGCCACCTGAGAAGCCTGGCTTGATATCTGGCAAGACCTAAATCACCTCTTTCCCACCATAGGCTTGACTGAGAAATGAATGAAGTGGAAAGGTCGGAGAAAATGGGATTAAGGACATAGGAACTGGAGCTACAAGTACGGCTCCCTAAACAAATACTACGATAATATTAAAGGGACACAGCAATATGACATAAAGATTATTTTAAACGGGAGGCGTCTGGGATTCAGAGACAAGCTTTTCGGAGCCCCCCTTGTCTGACTAATCGCAGAGCTTTTTGAGAAGGAAGCTGCCATCAATTCTCTCTCTGGGGAGCTTCCAGCCAAGAAGGAGAATGACCATTAGCATGGCGATGAGAAACTGCATATATACACGTTATAGAAGCTATCAGACCCTCCATTTATTCCCCCAGAAGCCCTGTTTCCTCCTCCTTTCCACTATTATGCTGAAATATAAACCATTACTCTTGGTTGTTCAGCGAATTACTCACATTACTGAGTACCCTGCATGCATGTGAATAGGTACTGTCTTCTCTCCTGCGACTCCACTGTGAAGTAACTCGCATTCCCGCTCGTTGCCCCTGACCACTAAGACCCAAGTTGGTAGAAAAGTTTTTCTCCCACAATCTGATCTGAAGCCAGTTGCTGGGTATATTGAGGCAAGCCAGTGGTGGCTGTTTTAGAGGTTGACTGTGCTTGGTGGTACCATACTAAGCAGTCTTTTGGCTTTGGAGAAAGAATACCCATGTAATGAAGAGCAAAGGCTGGAGAGATTGAACTGCTACTGGCCCACATGTGAGATTGCTGGGGATGGTGATATGCGTCAGGACCACAGAGAGGAATGCCACTACTGCCTGGCCAGACAGGGCTCACGGTGGGCTCACTGATGGGAGGGCAACTGCCCACCAAGTTTCCATTGAGCTGGTTTCCTGGCTGCAGAAAGAAGTTGGTGCCCAAGGTCACAGCACAAGTGGTCGTGTGGGTTCTTAGACACACCAGCTCTTGAAGATTGGGTCCTGGGCTAGGGACCCTAGGCCATGGAGCTAGGACTGGGTTATCTCCCACAATTCTGCCTTTGCTAAGAATATGCTGGAATCAAAATTAGGTGTCTTGGAGAAGGAAATGGCAACCCACTTCAGTGTTCTTGCCTGAAAAAGTCCATGGACAGAGGAGCCTGGCAGGCTGCAGTCCATGGTGTTACATGACTGAGCACGCATGCATGAGGGCGGAGGGAGATGGGTTGGGAGCAATAAACGGGTAGAACTAAAAAAAAAAAAAAAAAAAATTAGGTGTCTGAGAAACAGGTTTTATCTCTGAGAATAAGTCCTTCACATCTCAATATTATTAGTGAATCTTCTTTTGAGAATTTAAATAAATGCCATCTTTGAATCATAGCCTCTCGGGTGGCTCAGATGTAAAGAATCTGCTTGCAATGCAGGAGACCCAGGTTTGATCCTTGGGTTGGGAAAATTCCTTGGAGAAGGGAGTGGTAACCTACTCCAGTATTCTTGCCGGGAGAATTCCACGGACAGGGGAGCCTGGTGCGCTATAGTCCGTGGGGTCACAAAGGGTGGGACACGACTGAGCAACTAACACTTTCAATCACAGCACCTAGCATGAAGCCTTTCATGTGGTTACCACTCAGTGAATATCACTCACTGAGTTAACTTGGGTTATTACTAAAGAAATATTGAAAAACAGACTTACAGATACTGAAAAACTTATAGTTACCAAAGGGGAAATGTGGGGAGAGAGGGATAAATTAAGAGCTTGGGATTAACATACACACACTACATATAAGATAGATAACTAACAAGGGTCTACTGTGTAACACAGGGAACTCAATATTCTGTGATAACCTATGTGAGGAAAGAATCTGAAAATGAACGAACACATGTAGAAGTGGGTCACTTTGCTGTATACCTGAAACTAACACAATACTGTAAATCAACTATAATCCAGTGAAATTTAAGGAAAGAAATATTGACCAGTGAGACGCAGAATAAACTTAAATGAATCTGGGAAAAGTTTAGTTTTACTCCTATATTTAATGTGGTATAGAATGTGATGTAGTTTATATCAGTTCAGGTCAGTGGCTCAGTCGTGTCCGACTCTTTGCAACCCCATGGACGGCAGCACTCCAGGCTTCCCCGTCCATCACCAAATCCTGGAGCTTGCTCAAACTCTTGTCCATCCAGTCGGTGATGCCATCACCTTGTTTCAAAATAATGACATTTCTTCTCTAACTTGCTTGTATTTTTGTTTCAAAGTCCCTGGTTGTTTCGTTGTTTTTAGTTTTTTTACATTTTGTTTTAATAAGACCCATACGTTACAGTTGGTCAATCAGTCTCTTAAATTTCTTTTTAAGTTTCTTTTTAAAATTGAATTACAGTTGATTCACAATTTGCATTAGTTTCAGGTTACAGCAAAGTGATTTTGTTATACATATTTTCCTTTTTTCAATTATTTTCCATTATAGGTTATTACAAGATATTACAAGACAACTATAGTTCCCTGTTACACAGTAAATCCTCATTGTTTATCTATTTTACACATGGCAGTATGCAACTGCTAATCCCATACTCCCCATTTACCTTTCCACCACTTCCCCTTTGGTAACCATGTTTTCTTCTACAAAAATAAGAAATTCTTCACTAATTTGTGTGTCATCCTTGCACAAGGGCCAGCTAATCTCTGTATCATTTCGGTTTTAGTTCATGTATTGTAGAAGTGAGCACTGCTTTTGTATTTTAAATTCATGGGCTCCTTGAACAACCTTAGTGGCACTTGACCTAAGTCTTCTGAAGATACTAATGCCCTTTAGTAAATCAACATTTAGGGTTCAGTGCAAAGTGGCCCAGCAAGCATGAAAAGGGCAGTATGTGTTCATAAGAGGAAATCGCTGGCTTAGTGGGAGCTAACACGTAGAGTAAACAGGATCTCTGCCCTGACTGGTGTTAGAACTGCCTGTGGAGCTTTGGAGACAGAGAGATGATCAGGCTCCGCACCAGAGACTTGGCCTTAAGAAGTCTGGGGTCAAGTCAGGACATGTGTCCAGGCTGTTCCCACAGGTGATTCCATGTTGAGCCTTTCTCAATTAATCTCGGTGTGTGGAGTCCCTGCTTGGGCTGTATTGCTGTGACATATGTCTATCTATATACTTATGACTTTATCCTTTAACCTGCATTATAGAAAACCACATGCCTCTGCCAACACCCTCCTTCCAGCCTCTTGGTATATGGCAGTTGTCTCAGGGTGCTATCAAGACCAGAGAACAGCCTCATTCATGGAGCAGCTAGGAAACTAGAGGAAACAGA
Organism: Oryx dammah; assembly: GCF_014754425.2. Classification (NCBI taxonomy): domain Eukaryota; kingdom Metazoa; phylum Chordata; class Mammalia; order Artiodactyla; family Bovidae; genus Oryx; species Oryx dammah. The sequence goes on from NW_024070204.1 coordinate 9,603,457, forward strand.
AAGCTTACACGGAGAATATGGACTGCTTAACGGGGTGGGTTGTGTGGACCATCAGTACTACAGAGCTGGGTCTCAATTATGAGCAAACAAACGTACAGATGCTATTGGGAATTTGAAAGCAGAACCACCATGACTTCCCATTTTTGCCTGCGTCACATGAATCTCTCAAAATGGCCTGGGGATAAAAATCACATTGCTTACGAAAACTCTGGTGGCCTACAAAACCCAGTTATATATAATATTAAGAAAATCATTCACCTACAGTCAACTAAAATTCAAATGAATGAAAACAGTACTCAGTTTATAAGAAAAAGTCACAAAACTCTCTGCTTCCGATATCAATATCTATATCCACGTGTGTGGGTTCAGTGCCTGAGTCATGTCCGACTGATTGTGACCCCAAGGACTGTAGCCCGCCAGGCTCCTCTGTTTATGGGATTCTCCAGGCAAGAATACTGGAGTGGGTTGCCATTTCCTCCTCCAGGGGATCTTCCTGACCCGGGGATCGAAGCCACATCTCCTGTGTCTCCTGTTCTGGGAGGCAGATTCTTAACCACTGGACCACCACAGAAGTCATCTCTGTCTATATCTGTATCCATCTCTGTCTATCTATCTATAAAGAGAACTATAATTTAGTTGAACCTTACTTAGAATTGCAAAAGAAAGAAGAAGCAAAATATATATTTTTTCCTGCCAAATAAGGTAAGCTTGGCTACAAGTGTCTCCAGTGGTCTTCTAAAATTAGATTTATATCTCTTGGAAGCATTTCTGTCACTGTAGGTTATTCTCACTTCTAAATATTTGACAAACTCTCCTGCCAAGACCTGCACACAAGCGAAAAGTGGAAGATAAGTTCACTACCAGACCGTTTGTATGGATGTATCAAGGGGAGGTAGCTACTCCTGCTGAGTTTATAAATGTACTAGCAAAGAAGCATTTCCATTCTTTTTCATTAAAATATACTCCACGGATAAATAACTTGGCATTTCACATATGCATCCCTAAAACAATTTCTGCCCTATGGAAAACTGAACCAGACAGAATGAGTAGGTATACTGTCTTATTCATAGGGATTCATTGATTCCCAGAAGCACTATGATAAGGGATGACTACACACACACACAAATTACTTGATAGATGAAAATTTCAGTAGTAAAATGTGACTATGCAGAATAATGAGCTTTAGGAAATAAAAGCAAAGCAAATAATACACAAGGAGAGAGTCTAGACCAGTGGATGGAAATCCACACTGCTCATCAACCTCAACTGACCGACCTCTCCCCACCCCACTGCTATGTTTTCTCCTGGGATGGATCTATAGGCCTGATACCTCAACAGCAGTTGAATGTTGTGTGTGTTTAGTTGCTAAGTCATGTTCGACTCTTTGCGACCCCAAGGACTGTAGGCTTGGGCACCGCCAGGCACCTCTGTCCCTGGGATTTTCCAGGCAAGAATACGGGAGTGGTTTGTCATTTCCTGCTCCAGAGTGTCTTCTGGACCCAGGAATCAAATGTGCAGCTCCTAATGTGTTTCCCTACATCTCAGGCAGATTCTTTACCACTGAGCTACCGAGGAAGTTGTGTATGAATAAGCTCTACTTACTGTCACTAAACAAGTAAGACAAACTCCAAAGTGCTCCACAAATATGACCTACAGATAATTCTAAAATTATTTGAATGCATATGGTCTTATATTTGTCAGTAGCACTCACAAAAGAAATAATACTATCTCTTGTCTGTTTTACTCAAAGGGGAAAAGAAAAAATACAATTATGGAAGAAACCTATCTTTAGTTAATGAGCCAAGAAATGCCTGTCCACCTGTGGCTAGGCATTTTATTTTTGGATTAGGATTCCTGTAGCTGCTTCTGCATTTAGGGAATTAAAATAATTGGACCATGACTTTAAATATCTTTTTTCCCCCACTGATGATACACCTATGAATATATCAGCTCTGAGTATCATAACTGATCTCCATTTTCTACCGGGTATTTCCTCTTTTGTATCTAACAGACATTTCAAACTTTCAGCCCTAAACAGAACTCCTGATTCTATTAGCTTGTGTTCAGTTTCCCTTTCCTATCTATAGTGTTTTGCATCCCATTCATTGAGGTCTGCTGGCTCCTCCCCCTTTGTATCTATAGTGTTTTGCATCCCATTCATTGAGGTCTGCTGGCTCCTCCCCCTTTGCTACAGCTCTGGAACATGATACCATGATCTCCTTCCCAGACTCTGAAGTCAAGTCCTCACTCACCTTCTTGCTTTCTGACAGTCTGGTCTCTGACAGGCAACCAGAGAGGACTTCAAGGACCATAAATCCCATCATGTTCATACAGCCAAAAATCTTTAGGTACCCTCTCTAGGCTTAACGGTTTCTTTTTACTCACTGTCACCACCTCCAACTGCTCCTGCCTCATTTACTGTTTGTAAAACACCGACCTTCTCACTACCTTAGGCACATGCTGAGCTCCCTTCTGCAGCACAGTTTTTGTTCTGCTACTTCTTTTGCCCAGAAAACTCTTTCTCCAGATAGTTTAACATCTGGCTCTTGTCCATCACTGCGGATTTGCTTGGGTGTCACCTGGTAGAGGCCTTTCCTGACCACTCACTCAACAGTTTCCTCCCCTTATTACACTCTAATCCTGTGAACTATTTTGGGCATATCCAACGCAGAAGGTGAATACTGTTTGCTTCCTTTTGTAACTGTTTGCATTCTTGGACCATACAGTCCAGGAGGCAGGAACTTTGATGCTCTACTGGAATGAGCACATAGTAGGCACACAATTTGTTGTTGTTCAGTCACTAAGTCGAGACGGACTCTTTGCAACCCCATGGACTGAAGTACGCTAAGCTTCCCTGTCCTTCACTATCAATCTGAGCTTGTTCAAACTCATGTCCATTAAGTCAGAGATGCCATCTAACCATCTCATCCTTTGCCACCACCTTCTCCTTTTGCCTTCAATCTTTCCCAGCATCAGCGTCTTTTCCAGTGAGTCTTCATATCAGGTCACCAAAGTATTGGAGCTTCAGCTTCAGCATCAGTCCTTCCAATGAATATTCAGGGTTGATTTCCTGTAAAATTGCCTGGTTGGATCTTCTTGCAGTCCAAAGGACTCTCAAGAGTCTTCTCCAACACCACAGTTCAAAAGCATCAATTCTTCAGCACTCGGCCTTCTTTACGTCCAACTCTCACATCCATACAAGACTACTGGAAAAATCATAACTTTGACTAGATGGACCTTTCTTGGCAAAGTAATGTCTCTGCTTTTTAATAAGCTGTCTAGGTTTGCCATAGCTTTCCTTCCAAGGAGTGAGTGTCTTTTAATTTCATGGCTGCAGTCACCATTCTTAGTGATTTTGGAGCCCAAGAAAATAAAATCTCTCACTGTTTCCACTTTTTTCCCATCTATTTGCCATGAAGTGATGGGACCGATCGGATTGATGCCATGATAAATATTCGCCAAATGATGAATGAGGAGATAATTAATTCCACATTTCCAATGTCAGCAGACAAGGAGAGAATTATGCTTACCCCTTGAAGCATCCAGCTATTTCTTAGTACAATATCTTGGCAACTGTTTTAAACCATCACATCAGACATTTATGGTATGAGGACTGAATTGTGGAGCTTCCAGTCTGAGAGCCAGACTTCTTTCTATTTAATTAGTCCCCAGGAAGTTTCAAATACTCTGCTTATTGTCTCAATAATGATACTTTCTATGTAGATAAGAAATTATGATTGAGCATAAAATTCATACTGTAGTCTTAATTAGCTTCCAATGTATCCTTAAATCTTGCCTGGTGTTTCTCAGCATTTGGCTGCTTTTCTCTATGTGGTAAAGCTCCCCCTAGGGAACCTCAGCTCAAAAATGGAGTGTGAGGAAACAGCTTGTCAAAACACAGCAAATCCATCAGAGAAGCATATTCTCCTAGCATCCACCCTTGGCCAGGTGGGAGCAATGGGAAGGTCATATCTAGAGTCCACCAGGGTCAGGCTACCCTGAGACAGAGGTTTCCAAACTGGGTCCTACATGCCTGGGACTTCGTGAAGATTCTCTGAGGGAACGCAGGGTATGAGATTTTCAGGGATTCCATTTTTCAGATCCTTGGCTTCCCTATGAACTCTTCCAATAAACCTGATCTGCTTGAAAACCCACCCGTATGCATGTTCACTGGACGAAGTCAAGCTCCTCCCTGCTCCTGAGTGGCAAACATTCCCTGGTCCATTCTCCTTAAAAATGGTCTAACTAGACATTTTCCCAAAGAAGATACCCAAACAGCCGGACTCACTGATTTGTTTGTCTAGTTAGACTAACTGGTATTCTAGGCAGCTGCCATTTGTTTATTCTGTATCCAGTGGAAGCCAGGCCCTCAGCCTCCTTCCAGAAGCAGGAGCCGGTGGTTCACAGATGACGCCTGGGTCAGAGCTGTGGTTGTTGCTGTCAATGGTATTGTCTCTCATCTGTGGTTTTGGTTTTCCTCCCTGATACTGCTCTCCAAATCCCTAAATCCTCTGCTCCATCCTGCCCAGGGCCCACCTGCTCAGCTGGTTGGGGGTGACTCTGAGAGCCAGCTGGGAAGCTGAAAAGCAGGGCAGCTGAACATGCTGCCTTAAGCAGACGTGGGAAGAAGACAAAGCCTGACTCAGCCAGTCTGTCCTTCCCATTTGTGTCTAATTACCATGGATGCAACCCTGTTTACACATAGGAGGTCACTTACCCTTTTAAGATGGGCTTCCTTGCAAATTGTACTTAATTATGGAATACTTGGCATTCATTGTCTGTTGCTCACAGATCATTACTATCCAGCTGAGTAGCATAGCACAGTCACTTGCTTACCATTTAAAATATTGACCCAGAGAGGTGCTCTGCTTTCTAATTCAAATGTTTTTGGTTTAGTTGTGGTCCTTTGCATCATGGAAAATAGGTACCTGAACAATTCCTCTACTTCCCTTGATAATGATGCTTCAGAAACAATACTCTGTACCTTCATTCAAGAATTATCCTTGTCAATATTCATCACCCATCCTACTTCTTTGTATCTCCTACCTCTCTTCCCCCAGCCTGGACCAGTAGTGAGAACTGGTGAGAAGGGAGCAGTATTGCTTCTTGGAGTAAGTAAGCGAGGTATCACAAAAGAAGGTGTCTGTAACACTAGGATATACAGCATCAGGTCAAATCAGGAACGTGCAATGAAGCCAACGGACTGACTCCCTGGTCTCCCCATTGCCCAACATCCCTTAGTTCAGTAGATTAGTATCCTGCCAAGAAATCAAGGTCAAAGGTGGGATCCTCAAGGGAAGCCATTAGCTTCTCTCCTTAGCTGATGCAGCCTTCACACCAAACCCCAGAGACCTCAGATTTGAAAGCAACTTAAAGCACACACTGCCTAGCATCACCTCTGCATATCAAAGAAAACACATTTTAATAAATCATCCAGGCAGAGGTATAAGGTAGCAGCCAAGGAGAGTATATTTGGGAAGTGATAAATAGCTTCAGCTCAGGAAAAAGCAGCTCTCAGAAAAGGTAATGCTAACACTCTCATTTTTTGAAGGATGCTTTTGAGGCAGGGTTATATCTCAAAGTATTAATTTGTATATTTTCTATTTATTGTTCATCTTTGCTTGCTCATTGATACCCTGTGGTCATTTTTTTTCCTTCAACACTTGCAGGCTTCCTAAATGATGGAGAACTCAGACATCCTGAGTAGGGAAGGGTGGTCCCAAGGGGACACCCTACCACTATCAGAAAAACCAAGACAGTCCTTGTAGTCTTCTCAGCCCTGAGCTCTATTGTCAGCCTTACACTTGAATTTGATGTTTTTAACAGCTCTTTCGGAGAAGACAATGGCACCCCACTACTCCAGTACTCTTGCCTGGAAAATCCCATGGATGGAGGGGCCTGGTGGGTTGCAGTCCAAGGGGTCGATAGGAATCAGACACCACTGAGCAACTTCACTTTCACTTTTCACTTTCATGCATTGGAGAAGGAAATGGCAACCCACTCCAGTGTTCTTGCCTAGAGAATCCCAGGGACAGGGGAGCCTGGTGGGCTGCCGTCTATGGGGTCGCACAGAGTCGGACACGACTGAAGCGACTTAGCAGCAGCAGCAGCAGCAACAGCTCTTTGCACTCATCCTCATGACTCAACTAGTCTTTCATCATAAGGGGCTTTATTGAATGGAAAAGTAAGGTTAGAATCCTTTGTCAAACTGAAGAGACTCATGACTTGTTCAACTACATGTGTGTTATGAAAGATTATCCAACAACAAAGAGCTGATGTGTTGTGCTAAGTCACTTCAGTCTGTCCGACTCTTTGTGATCCCATGGATTGTAGCTCGCCAGGCTCCTGTGTCCATGGGATTATCCAGACAAGAATACTGATGTAGGTTGCCAACTCCTCCTTTAGGGAATCTTCCTGACCCAGGGATCGAACCCACATCTCTTAGGTCTCCTGCAGGCAGGTTCTTTACCACTAACCCCACCTGGGAAGCCTATGTATTTGCAAGAATTCATGCTTTGTTTTGACTCTAGCTATCAATCGCCTTAGTGGCAATGTTAACTGAAATCAGCTATTTCAAAGTCATTATCATTACATCCAATAATGTAAGAAGGAAGCTTGAATTAGAATCATTGTTGGAAAAAAAATGTCTGTGTCTCTTGCAATCAAAGAAAGAGAATGTCTCAGAGAAAAATACTCAGGGGATAATGACTTCAGGTTTAGACCGTAGTCATTAAGAAACATTTCAAAATTAGGAGAAAACAGTTTTCCAGATTAGCAGGCTGTTTTTATTTCTGATGGGTCTTACGGAGCTTTCAAGCAGTAGTTCTCAACCCTGGCTAGATATTACAACCCCCCAGGAAGCTTAAAAATAAGTGCTAATAACTGAGTGTCTCTGGGGGTGGGCTTGGGTGACTCCAGGATACAACTGCAACCAAAGAATCATGGTCTGAAAAAGTGTTTTTCATCTGCTTCGGTTCACATAGCAAAAATAAGGCTTGGAGCTCTAGATTTAGGAATGTAGTGTTGATGCTGTGTTCAAGGTGAGGAAAGGGAGTGAGAGTTGGCAAGTGTTAGTTCCTCAGTCATGTCCAACTCTTTGCGACTCCATGGACTGTAGCCCGCCAGGCTCCTCTGTCCATGGGATTCTCCAGGCAAGAATGCTGGAGTGGGTTACTGTTTCCTTCTCTACTTACTTACTTGTAGGTCTCATTTGTCAAAGATGTTATGCTATAGGTTATCACTGCAAACCAATATTGAATAATCAGGTAAATCGACAAATAACAATGGGAATTTAGTTACTGAAACCACAATATTATGACTTCAATCTATTGTGCATTCAAATGAAACCTCATAAGTATCTGCTAGATGTTGGAACAGCCTTGTTCTGGGGCTTTCAGAAGCAATAAGTAAGTGTCTCCCCCCGGCTCCCCTGGAGCTCATATTCTAGCAGAACGATGCAACACCTCTCTGTGGCTGTGATCACGTTCACAGAATTTGAGGCATTGTGAGGACTTTCAAAAGAAGCAAAAAAAAAAAAAAAAAGAAAACAGAGAAAGATGTTTTTTCCTGTTCCAAAAGAGCTATCAGCTTGGGTGAGATAATACTATTGCATCTGAAGCGTTGAGCACTCATATGGGTCTTGCACCCAATATTCTTTATGTGCTAAATTTGGGGGAATATGCTGATCAACACATAGCACAAAACTAAACACAGGGTTCTCAGGGAAGCTTTGTAAAAGGGGTGGAATCTTGCATATAGGATCCGCTGTTTCCGTCTTTCTGAATTCCATATATATGCATTAATATACTGTATTGGTGGTTCTCTTTCTGACTTACTTCATTCTATATGCAAGGCAGCAAAAGAGACACAGACGTAAAGAACAGACTTCTGGACTCTGGGGGAGATGGGGAGGGCGAGATGATTTGAGAGAATAGCACTGAAACATGTATGCTACCGTATGTAAAATAGGTGACCAGTACAAGTTCGATTCATGAAGCAGGGCACTCAAAGCTGGTGCTCTCGGACAACCCAGGGGGATGGGGTGGGGAGGGAGGGGGGAGGGGTGTTTGGGATGGGGGACACATGTACACCCATGACTGATTCATGTCGATGCATGGCAAAAACCACCACAATACTGTAAAGTAATTAGCCTCCAATTAAAATAATTTTTTTTTCTAAAAAAGGGAAATAAAGGGGGTGGAACCTGAATTTGTCTTAGAGGATGGGTAAGCACTGGATCAAAGGGAAGTGTTGAAAGGGCAACTGTGGGAACTGGAGGGTAGAAAAGCTCATGTGGAAAGAGAAGGGTCAGAGCAGGGACAGTGGGGAGAGAGCCCAGCTGGGAGGATGGCTGTGAACTAAGGAACCACAAGTACTGGGGTTGGATACACACTCTGAGGGCAAAATTGCTTAAGGTCTGAAAAATGTAGACAGTGCAGAGATCTAGACATCTCTGACTGAGAAACGCACAGCTGGGCTGTGATGCACAGAGAAATATTCAGAATTTGTGTGTGCTCTGCTTCTCAAACCAACTAACTGGTGCTTAAATCCTGATCATGCTCTTAAAACATTTGAACGCAGTGCTAAAAGCTGACTTTAACTAAAGCCCAGGTACAGTTAAAATACACATTAGATTAACTCAGCCCTCCACCTTAGCAGACCAATAGAAGTAATGGGGTGCTTTGGTGGGGTATGTATTACCTACAACTCTATTTTAAGACACAATATCTAGCATAAATAAGAAATCACAAGACATGCAAAGGAACAGGAAAATATGACTGAAAATTAAGAGAAAGGATAGTCAATACAGGCAAATCCACAAATAACCCAGAAAGCAGAATAACAGACAAGGAGCTTAACTACTATACAGATGCTAAGTATCGAGTAGGGAAATGGACAACATGCCTCCAAAATATATAAATAAATAAATAAACTCAGAGAGAATTGTAAACTATAAGAAAGAACCATGTGGGAATTCTAGAACTGGAAAATACAATTTAAGAAATAAAGAACTGATATGATAAGCTTTACAGAAGATTGACCCAGAACACAGCCTTGAAGTAGAGTAGAGGAGAAAAAGCCAAAGGAAAAGAAAGGAAGAAAATGAGGAAAGTTTTCTCTTAGAAACCATGATATATGAGTATTTCACATACTTTGGAGGTCTGAGTACGATTTAGAGAGACATGTCCAGGCTAGGAAGAATGGAGACTCTTGAAGGAGCCTTAATACAAACTGCTTTATTGAAAAATAAAATCAGGCAGCAGAGTTCACTTTGTGTCATTCATATCATGGAAACACTAAATATTCCTTTACTGGAGGACTTTACAAAGATTAAGATGGCAGCTGTGATTTAATGGTGGGAACTCAGAAAGGGTGAGAGTGACATAGTGAGCCAGGCAAGACACCATGGGCATGCCCTGGACTTACCATGCTGCTGGCTGAAATTGAAAGGGGTAGTACATATGAAGGGAAATGAATTAAAAAAAAAAACAAACTCTCTGAAGAAGTATCAACAAGACATCCTGATGGGTTTCCTGTCTAAGGATAAAGAAAAGAAAGAAAGCCTCCCCCACCCCCCAGAGTATCCATTTCTGTTCATTTTCCATTTTTGGAAGAATGAGGGCAAATACAAAACTACAGTTTGGGTTAGAATGAGGAGCAAAGGGGAGGGTAACCTGAAAGTTAAACTTCTGTGTTTCAGATAGAATGACAGAAAGTGGGTGTCTCATGTTGGGCTGTGCAGGTGGAAGGCTTGTATCAGAGAGAATTTCTAAACTGTTTCCTCAGCATGTAGAAAATGCTAACACATCCTGGGGTCAGAGCTGAGCCCTGCTGGGGGCTACAGATCTAGGTGTTTGCTTCCCAGACCTTCCTGCGGCCTAAGCACAACCAAGATTCAGCACACTCTGTGACCCATTTGTGGGGAGCTGTGGTCTGAGGAAGTGAGTTGAGGCATTGTTCCCTGCAGGAGACCCTTTGGTCCAAAATGATTTGCTGGTGACAGCCTGTGGGTCATCTCTCACACACGCCCTCTATTCTAACATTTTAAGAGTGACAAGGTGGCTAAATAGATGTTTCTCCAAAGAAGACATACAGATGGCCAACAGGCACATGAAATGACACTCAACATCACTAATTATTAGAGAAATAAAAATCAAAACCACAATGGGGTGTCACCTCACACCAGTCAGAACTGTTGTTAATTCCTAAGTCATGTCTGACTCTCTTGTGACCCCATGGACTGCAGCCCACCTGGCTTCTCTGTTCATGGGATTCTCAAGGCAAGAATACTGGAGTGGGTTGCCATTGCCTTCTCCAGGGGATCTTCCTGATCTAGGGATCGAACTCTTGTCTCCTGCACGGGCAGGCAGATTCTTTGCCACTGAGCCACCTGGGAAACCCTTTCAGGAGAATATGACAGGTTAATCTTTCCCACTCTAAGCATTAAGAATAATAATTCACAACATTAACTCCTCAAAAAGAATAGCAATTATCAAAAGCTCTACAAATAATAAATGCTGGAGAGGGTGAGGAGAAAGGGGAACCCTCCTACACTGTTGGTGGAAATGTAAACTGGGGCAGCCACAATGGAGGTTCCTCCAAAAACTAAAAATAGAGCTACGATATGATCCTGCAATCCCACTCTTAGGCGTAAACCCCTCAAAAGACGAAAACTCGAATCTGAAAGGACACATGCACCCCAGTGTTCATTAAAGCACTATGTACATGCCAGGGCATGGAAGCAACCTAAGTGTCCATAGGCAGATGAGTGGATAAAGAAGATGTGGATGCATATACAGTGGAGTATTACTCAGTCATGAAAAAGAATCCACATCAACATGGATGGACCCAGAAACTATTGTGCTCAATGAAGTGAATCAGACAAATACTATATAGTATCCCTTACATGCGGAATCTAAAATATAATAGAGGTGACTTTATTTATAAACAGAAATAGACTCAAGACATAGAAAACAACTTATGGTTACCAATAGGGAAGGTGGAGGAGGGATAAATCATTAGTATGGGATTAACCGATACACACCACTATATAAAATACATAAACAACAAGGTCCTGCTGTATAGCACAGGAAACTATATTCAATACGATAACTTAAAAATAGAAAAAAAGTCTGAAAAAATGTATAACTGAATGACTGTTGTATACCTGAAACTAACACAGTATTGTAAATCAATTATCCATCAATTTTTAAAAAGTAACCCCCTTGCCTCCCCTCAAAAGAAAAGAGTAATAAGGTCACTTATAATGAACCTGACTCACAGAAACACCAGGCAGTATTAGTCTATGCAGTTAATATTCAGTTTAAAAGTTTAATACCATGTGCCATTTCATAGCTGTGACTCTCTGATGAGTAAATTAAACTGTTCAAGTCCGCAAATGAGGACCGTGGGAATTTCTTATCCTTTAATCTACCTTGAATACCCTCTAAGGTTGATGCTGGGATGTTAGTGATTCCTAATGAAATCAACACCTTGTACATTACCATATGCCTGCACCAGCCGGGTCGGTACCGTCTCAAGTTCAGTTGCCCACATTAAATAGTCAGGATGAGAAAATGTGGGATTCAAAGGATATTACATGTTTTCGGAAACAAGTCGTTTGTCCTTTATCATTCCATGCCAAAGCTGCTATTTTACCTGACATTGTTCAAAGACGTTATCGTATGCAAAATTGGATAGGGAATTTCATTTTAAGTTTGAAAAAATGAGTGTCTCAGACATGGTAAATTTTTGTTAACTTTCTTGGTTCTAAGTGAAGGAATCTCTAAATTGCAACTAAGCATTTTGAAAGAACTCTTAGGACTTTTTGAGGAGAGACTTCTGGGAACTGCCTGATTCTCTTGCTTTTTGATCCCAGTTTGGCAGAAGGGCTTTCTATTCTCAAAGCATCTCAAGAAAAAGCCTACTTTTTCTCAAGTGGCAAAATCTATAGCTCCTGGCCTGGATGCCCAGATGCTGGGGGAGCTGCCCCTCCAATCGGCCATCACCTTCTGGGGCTCTGGACTCTTCTGGGGCTCGCTGTGTCCTTTTTCCTGGCCTGGACCCCTCACCCCTCTTCAGTGCCTGCCTCCTCCTCGTCTTACTGCCTCGTGCATCCTCCGGGTCAGGACCACTGGTCCATTCAATCTACGGTCTATGCACACACCCTACCCCAGTTACATGTGTCCTTGTCTGCTCTGCAATTCCTTGAGATCCAGGATACCAAATAAAATCAAACACAAGGCAGAATGGCTAAAAGAGTATTCATTTTCAAACTTACAAAGTACTTTCTAATCTATTACTTTTAGTATTCCTGAGTAAAAATAACAACTTATTTCCACATGATGAAATGCCCCCTCTACCCACCCACCCACTAATGGCAAGGGGAAAAGATAGCAGTTAACATGCAGAAGGAATATAACTTCAAAAACAAGATTCTGTTAAAATCCTCTTTTCTATTTCTCAAGAATTGGGGTATTTGGGAGAGGTATTTCATTTCGAATGCATGCTCTCCTCTAAACATTTTTTTCTGAAACTGTTTGGCATTAAAATAAAAACTGAAGTGGTCCAAGTAAAGTTAGGTCTTTTTTTTTTTTTTTCTTTCTTTTCTTTGAGGTCTTTAAGCAGAGGTCCTGAAGTCTGAATCAACTGCAAACTGCTCAGTCAGTTTTGCCTTTTCCCCACATGGAATATTTCCAAGGGGCCAATCGTTAAGTCTTGTTTAATAAAATAATCATTGGCTCTTCAATTTACTTACCATTTGCCCTTCCAAGGAATTCTTATCTGCCAGACACAGCCGCCAAAATTCCCCAACAGGTGTCTGAAGTTAATTAACAAAGTACCCAAGCCTTTGCTGGACAGGGAGGCAGCATTCATGAGATTAGGCTCTGGGGTTTGGGAGATGAGGGCTCTAACACGGGCGCGTAATCTGAAGATACCAAGTTTTGGCCAAAGCACACAGCTCTCTGGCTGCTAGAATCTGGCTCCAGAAATCAAGTTATTAAAAATGAGTCAGCAAAGGATGCTCTGAAAAAAGACCTTGTCTGGGAAAGCGGGCTTCGTTTAAAAATACTAATTGAAATTACATGTGTTTTAATTAAAACAACATCTGCCAGGGTCTGAAGAAACATGTTTTCAAATGCAGAGAAGGTATGCCTCTAAAAATGTCTTCAAACCTACTTAATAAAGTAAAGCTTACACATTTCCCAGGAATAAAAATAACACACTGCCTCCCAGGTTGCACTGAGGTTTCCAGAGATTCGAGTCTTTCCCTGGGCACAGGTGGGGTTCCCAGGGTCAGACATGCAGATAGAGAAGGTGCCCACGAGGCTGTGGTGAGTGGCCTGTGAAAGGTCTGCTCCAGGAACGGATACCCACATCCCAGGGGGCTCTGCTACATGGAAGCCACTGGCATGAGCTGAGAAAGTAATAAAACACACACACGTGTGTACTTAAAAGGTAGTGCTATACCTTTTAAGAGCCCTAGGAGACGCTTTGAGTACAGCGTGATATTCTGAATACACAGAGGATGAAGACCAGGACGTGTTTCATTCCTACTGCGGTTCAGGCTGAGTCGTGACTGGCTCCTGGTGACCCCATGGACTGCAGCACGCCTGGCTTCCCTGGCCTTCATTGTCTCCCAGAGTTTGCTCAAACTCATGCCATTGAGTCGGTGATGCCATCCAACCATCTCATGCTTTGTTGCCCACTTCTGCCCTCAATCTCTCCTAGCTTGAGGGTGTTTTCCAGTGAGTTGGCCAAAGAATTTAGACAAACTCTGAGGCATGGAATGCAGCTTCATGGAGATGGAGCACAGACTTAGGTATCTGTCCTGGTCGGGAAGATCCCCTGGAGAAGGGAATGGCAATCCACTCCAGTATTCTTGCCTGCAGAATCCCATGGACAGGGGAGCCCAGCAGGTCACAGCCCCTGTGGTCGCAAAGAGTGGACACGACTGAGCAACTACCACCAACAAGTCCTCACGATTCAAGAACTAGGTAAAATCTATCCCAAAGTATGGAGGAAGATCGTGCTGCCTGCTGTCTCTTCAGTCATGTCTGACTCTGCGACCCCATGGACTGTAGCCCCCAGGTTCCTCTGTCCATGGGATTCTCCAGGCAGGAATACTGGAGTGGGCTGCCATTTCTTTCTCCAGAGGATCTTCTTGACCCAGGGATCAAACCCATGCCTCCTGCACTGGCAGGCGGATTCTCTAGCACTGGACTAGCTGGTGCAGATCAGTGCTACTAAGTCTAGAATTCCATGGGTATACACCTTGAAATTTCAGCGGTGAGATCATGAAATAAAAGCGAATGTTTACAAAGCGGCACAACACTTAGGGCAGTTTGGATACAATGAAGGTTCCCCCGCCGTTTTTCCCTCCCCTGTCTCCAAAAAAAAAGACATTTCTCACCAAGTAAAGATCTGACACAAGGGCAGCGGCTGGGGGGAAGGGGTGATTCTCATTCCATCAACATTACCATTTTCTTTATTCTATCTTCATTTCCGCTTAAAGACAACATTTTTATGGTGCCCTTCAAATATAATCAGCAACCACTGTCTACAGAGAATCATCAGAGTGGTGAGATAAAATCTTTTATCTTAGTATTTCAAACAGATTAGGGCAAGAAAAAAAGCTAGGAAGGGAATGCCCTCCCTGGAATGAATGAAAGGGATGATCAGACAGCCTTGAGGCAGGAGGGAAATAGCGGTAGATTTGAGGCTTCCATAATACTTAATTCCTGGGCAAGAAACTCCCTTTACTTTGTTCATGATTTCGTGAGAGTGGGAAAGTGTGTGATGTGCACTGCTACATGACCCTGGGGATTTGGGGGTCCCTTCTCCTCCGTCTCTCTTGGGGGACAGCAGTGTTTGGGAGCCAGCAGACTTCCCTGGGAAATAGCCCTTCCTGATGCCAGCAAGAGTCGGAGTCTGGCTCTCCCTTTGAGGCTGGATCGGGTTGAGAAGGTGTTGGATAGAAGAAGCTCGGAAAGGTGAAGAGATGGTTGGCCCGATGTCAAGAATAGGTCAGATCATATGATTGTATGGAGGCGTAATTCAAATTATTTAATTTATCTTTGATTCCAAATGTGGTGACCCAATCTCCAGATGATGACAGAGCACAGGGAAGGGATTGTGCAGGGCAGAGAGGACGTGACTAGAGGACTGAGATGAGCTGGGGAAGGAAGGGCCAGGTTCACACAGCAGCGAAGGTCCCTCTCTTCAGTCCAGGGAGGGGAGCGAGGCAGCCAGGAAGATACTCCCAGCGTTCCAGCCTGGCTCGCCTGCCTGAAAGGGTGGCAGGAAGCCATCTCCCAGGGAAGCGAAGGGAGGGTGCCCTGTGAGCTCTGCCAATACCACCCGCAGGGGTGTAGCGGTTCTTCCAACCTTTAGGAACTGTCAGGGCACACGCAGAAAGCATTGCCCACCCAACCCAAGCCTCTTCCAAAGTGGCAACAGAATAAGTTTGACTCGAGTCCAGGATTTCTGGCAGCATCTGACCATCTTTCTTTCCTCTCTTCCTTGGATGCTGTGAAAAGAGCATCCTCTTCCCTGCCCTCTCTCTACGTGGGATTCCCCAAACCTCCTCTAGATCTGCTCTCCAGAATAAATAATCCACTTTATTCACCAGAGAATTAGTTTAGCAAATATGTACTGAGCACAACAAAGGGCTGGGCGTGGAAGAACATGGAAATAAATATGGTGCCTGACTCCTGTTTATTATCTCGCTGGGAGGAGATGCGATGCAGAAAACGAGAAAGACAGCACAAAAATAAATTATAAAATGGAAATCTGCTTCCCCGGTGCCTCTGCTGTTGTCCAGTTGCTCAGTCATGCCCGACTCTTTGCGACCCCATGGACTGCAGCACGCCAGGCTTCCCTGTCCTTCACCATCTTCCGAAGCTTGCACAAACTCATGTCCATTGAGTCGCTGATGCCATCCAACCATCCTTGGTCACCCCCTATTTCTCCTGCCCTCAAAGATAAATGAAAAGATTTTCTTAATCAAGTAGGTGCCATCTACCTCTGTTCTGTGTTCAAGGAGCAGTGTTCATTGGGGCTCTGAGTGATGACTAGGGTTGTGTGTGGGGGGGAAGGTGGGTAAATGCACAGAGATGAAAGCACAGGCGAGGGAAGGGAACTGCTCAGGTAAAGCTTTATGAGCAGGGACAACGGTAGGAAGGCTGGTCTGGATGAAGAATTCATCAGAAAGAGTGGTTAGAGATAAGAGGCAGTTGGTGCTACCACCCTGGTATCTTTCCTATCTAGTGTTCATATGTGAAAAGCTTTTCATGTTGTTAGAGTTTTGCTTGTTGGCTTGATGGCAGAAGAAGCACCTGCCGTCTTCATCAGGAACTGTCAACATGCTGAAATGGATGGCATTTTGGTAAATGTGCTAGAGCAGGACAGTACTGTTTTGTTCTTTTCGCCGAAGCTAATTATCACCATGAAAAAGAAACCCTTTCTGAATGATGAAATGACGCTTTACACAGGAGGATAATGAACATTTTGCAAGGCTGCAAAGAAGTGGATGGATGTGCAGTCACCTGGACCACAGCACTACATCATTCAGAAGAACACGAAGATCTCCCCGTAGCCTACTTATCTCTCATGGCAGAGACACCCACAGAGCCATGGGCGCAGCCTGCATGGGAAGACAGGGAGAGGCAGAAGATGTGATGCTCTTTCTAGACTACCTTTTTTAAAAAAAGAATTGTTTAGAAGAAACCCAATAGGAAATAAAAAATACCTGGAGACAAATGAAAATGAAAGCACAAAAATCCAAAACCCATGGGATGCAGCAAAAGCAGTTCTAAGAGGGAAGTTGATAGTAATACTATCCTACTTTAGGAAATCAGAAAAATCACAAATAAACAACCTAATCTTACACATAAAGCAACTACAGAAAGAAGAAATAAAACACAAAGCTAGCAGAAGAAATCACAAAGATCAGAGCAGAAATAAATGGCATGGAGACGAAGAAAACAATAGAAGAGATCGATGAAACTAAAAGCTGATCTTTGAAAAGATAAAATTGATAAACCTTCAGCCAGATTCATCAAGAAAAAAAAAAGAGAGGACTCAAATCAATAAAATTACAAGTGAAAAAGAAGTTAAAATGGACATCACAGAAATACAAAGGATCATAAGAGATTATTTACTGTAAGCGTCCCTTGGACAGCAAGGAGATCAAACCAATCAATCCTAAAGGAAATCAACTCTGAATATTCATTGGAAGGACAAATATTGAAGTTGAAGCTCCAATACTTGGGCTACCTGAAGCAAAGAGCCAACCCACTGGAAAAGACCCTGATACTGGGAAAGACTGAGGGCAGGAGGAGAAGGGGGTGGCACAGGATGAGATGGTTGGATGCCATCATCGACTCAGTGGACAGGATACTGAACCAACTCCAGGACACAGTGAAGGACAGGGAAGCCTGGCATGGTGCAGTCCACGGAGTCACAAAGAGTCAGACACGACTTAGGGACTGAAAGACAACAACTATATGCCAATAAAATGAACAACTTGGAAGAAACGGACAAATTCTAGAAAGGTACAATCTACAAATTCTAAAATTCTAAAAATGTACAATCTCCTAAAATTGAACCAGGAAGAAACAGAAAATATGAACAGACCATCACAAGTGCTGAAATTGAATCTGCGATTTAAAAATTCCCAACAAACAAAAGCCCAGGACCAGATGGTTTCACAGGCAAATTCTATCAACCATTTAGAGAAGAGCTGACATCTATCCTTCTCAAAATCTTCTGAAGAATGGCAGAGAAAAGAATACTTTCAAAGTCATTCTACGAGGCCACCATCACTCAGATACCAAAACCAAAAATACCACAAAAAAGGAAAATTATAGACCAATATCACTCATGAACATAGATGCAAAAATCCTCAGCAAAATATTAGCAAACAGAATCTGACAATACATTAAAAGGATCATACACCACGATCAAATGGAATTTATTCTATCAGATCCTCATTAGAGCTTATGGGGTGGGGTAATTATTGTTCAATAGTTTATTTGAACTTTTTCGTATCATGGAGTCCAAGGAAGATGAACCATTCCTTATTCAGAGTTATAGTAGCTGTCCCTCCCTCCACCCTTAATTAAAAGAACAATCTAAGAAGAGATGTAATTCAAACTGGACCCCTGTGATGGAAACAACTGGATTTCTTCTGAAATTATGAGTGGCTGTATACATCTAGTAAACTTTAGTAGGATAATGAACTGATTTGGGGATGATTTTCTTTATTAATATAAATATTTTTGTTTAGTTTTTTTTTTTTTTCTTACTTTAAGTTTTGCTGATTTGCAGTTCACTATAACATCTTGGCCAGACAGGAAGAAATCATGAATAATTCAGTGATTCATTCAGCAAATACTGTTGAATCCCTGGTATGGGTCAGCTGTTGTTCTAGGCACACGATCTACATCAGTAAACACAAAAGATGGAACCTCCCCCTCTCAGTAGGGTAACATTCCAGTGCAGGGAGACGGCCAAGAAACAAGATAAATAAATCATACGTTCCATGTCAGAGGGTGATTAGTGCTATGAAGATCGAGAAAGCAGTAAAAGGGGGTAGGATTTGAAGAAGAGGCACCAGAAAAGGTTGTCTTGGGAAAGTAACACTTGAGTAAAGACCTGAGGGATTGAGGAATAACCGCATGGACATCTGAAGGAAGCGGAGATGGGGTGCAGGGAGCCGCATGTTCAAGGGCCCTGAGGCAGGCTTGTGGCTTAGGTCACGAAGGAACCACAGTGAAGCAGCAGCCAGTGAGAGAGGAGGTGGGGCTGGGGAGGGAACAGAGCTGGATCGCACAGAGCCGCGCCTGCCTGACAGGACCTTACCTTCACACTGAGAGAAACGAGGAGCTGATGCAGGGTTTTATTTTTTATTTTTTTATTTTTTATTTTTGATGCAGGGTTTTAAAAGGAGAAAAGACACGCGGTCAGGTTTCGACAGGACCACTCTGGCTGCTCCTTTGAGAGTAGGTGGTGGCACTGGGGTGGGGGGCAAGGAGATCTGGAAAGTGGCCATGGTAATGACCGAGGTGAGAGAGGATGAGATTTGGTGGGCATGGGGGAGAGACAAGGCGATGAGGATGAGGAGTGTCAGGTTCTGGGAAAATTCAGAAGGAAGCCAGACCTGCCGATGGATTGGGTATGAGAGCGCAGAATCAAAGGACCAGTGCAAGCACAGGTCACCGCGGGGAAGCCTGTGGAAGGACTGGGCTTGGGAGAGAAAACAAGGAACTCAGGTCTGGGGATGTTGTATTTGAGATGCCTGTCAGACCTCCCGTGCGCGTGGTGGGCAGACTATTGCAGGCAGAGATGTGAGATTCATGCCAGAGGCATCTACCTGCAAGTTTTCAGACTATCTTTAATACCAGGTCCCCAAAGCTTGGGGCTTCCCAGGTGGCACAGGTGGTAAAGAACCCACCTGCCAAAGCAGGTAGATGTAAGAGATGCAGGTTTGATCCCTGGGTCAGGAAGAGGCTTTGGAGGAGGGCATGGCAATCCGCTCGAGAATTCTTGCCTGGAGAGCCCCATGGACAGAGGAGCCTGGCGAGGTACAGTCCATGGCGTCACGAAGAGTCAGACATGACTAAAGCATTAGCATACATACACACCCCCAAATTTTGATTAAGTTGATAGAGAAAAGTCCAAGTTCAATTTTGTTTTTGTTCTTGGTTCAAAGTCACTGCAGCTTTCTTTTCAATAGATAAAGTTCTGTATAGCATTGTCTCATAAAAACCCATTACTTTGATACAATATTTAAAGCAAAAGAGTTAGCAAAGGTCACATTTCCTTTCTCCCAGATGGAAGAGAATAGTGTGCTCTTTCGTTCAATTCTGCTTTTCTTACTCAAGGAGAAAAGATATTGATTCCTTAAAGCCTATGACTGAGATATTTTCACTCCTATTTTTAAACGGCTGGCTCCCTTTCCTGTCTGGTGACATTTGATAGTAGAGGCTTAATTTAACATGGGCAATATGGACTTCCAAATGTTCCTGCCTCAGAGACAGTTCTAGATAACTGACTTCCTGGAGAGAAGAGACGCCTTGAAGCTAGAAAATCAATCAATAGTTCCCTACTTTGTTATATTTTAATCCACCAAAAGAAATAAAACACACAAATCACAACACCTAGTAGCTCCTATCCAAGTAGCAGAGTGATTAGCTATTGATTTTTCCTCCATGGTACAGAGGAGCGCTGGGATTTGATTGGAAGCCACTGCTCTCTCCTGTCTGAAACAAACAAGTAAGGAAAAGGAAAGCAAATACACAGAGGCCTAACAGTGTAGTTTAAACATGTAACATCTACCACCCACATTTAAATTCAAACTAAGTATAAATATCAAGTTGTGAGCTTATTGCATGCCTGATGATGCACTGCAAGCATAACAAATAACTGCATTTATTAGACAGAGATTTGAAATCTGGTCCCTGTGAGTGAATAAGTGGCTTAGAGACCCGCTTCCCTGCTGGCCCAGTCGGTAAAGAATCTGCCTACAATGCAGGAGACCAGGTTTGATCCTTGGGTCAGGAGGGTCCCCTGGAGAACAAAATAGCAACCCACTCCAGTATTCTTGCCTAGGAAATCTCATGGACAGAGGAGCCTGGCGGGCGACAGCCCACGGGGTCACAAAAGAGTCGGACATGACTTAGCCACTAAATCAAAGTGAAGTGAGTGAAGTCGCTCAGTCGTGTCCGACTCTTCGTGACCCCATGGACTGCAGCCTACCAGGCTCCTCCGTCCATGGGATTGTCCAGGCAAGAGAACTGGAGTGGGTTGCCATTGCCTTCTCCCAAACCAAGAGAGACCTGCAAACACTTGATGTTTATTGGAGGATATGATGGGTATTGTGGGGTGGAAAGTGGCTGGTTCCCAGATCACCAAGAGCCTAGTACGTCACTCTCAGGAATCTGGATAGAGGAAATAGACCACTGTCTCTATGCATAATCTGTGTATGAAATTTGAACCCATGCCTGGTATTCCAACTGCCCCAGGAATGCAGTCGTCCCTCTTCACTCACTCTCACCTGCTTCCCCCAGACCCCCTGAGGGCGCATAACCAGAACCTTTGCCACGATGCATGGTCTAGCTCCCTGCTGTCTGATCCCCGCTGATACCTATTACCTGCGTTCAGACTTGCCAGGCTTCATGCTGTATTGATCAACCACCCTACCGGAGTCATCTCTTTCACCCCAGGAGGTCAGTGGTCTATGGGGAGGTCATGTCTCTCCCTGGGCAGATCCTGGTCGTTCATCAGTTCTCCAGGCATCAATCAGCCTTGGCCTGAGCATCCTCCCAATTACAGGAGGGGGGATCTAGAGCATCTCTTCAACCTGGACAACCTGGACTCCCATCACCCACTATGCACCAGGCACACCAGGCCCCCAGAGACCTTGAACCCACCATCAGCCTGCTCCCAGATCCCCTTCTGGAGGGTTGTCTGCAGAGGCCGCTCCTCCAGCTTAGATAGTCTTCCCCTGAAAGAACCACTGGGCCCCACCTCATTGGCTTCAAGTCTTTGCTCAAATGTTAGCTTTGCAACAGCTGTCACCTTGACTTTGACCTCTCAAACCCACGATCTCTGATGTTAAATGAAAGAAGCCGGATACAAAAGCTCATATCTTACATGATTCCATTTACATGAAATATCCAGAATAAGAAAATCCACAGAAACAAAAAGCAGACTGCTGGCTGCCAGAGGATGGGAGGAGGGGTAAATAGGGAGTGACTACTTAATGGGTACAGAGTCTGGGGGCTTCCCAGTGGTGCTAGTGGGAAAGAACCCACCTGCCAATGTAGAAAACAAAAGAGACACAAGTTCAATCTTGGAACTCTAAGAAGATCCCCTGGAGGAGGGCATGACAACCTACTCCAGAATTCTTGCCTGGAGAATCCCATGGATAGAGGAGCCTGGTGGGCTACAAGTCCATAAGGTTGCAAAGAGTTGGACACGACTGAAGTGACTTAGCATGCACAGGGTTTTCTTCAGGGTCACAAAAATGTTTTGGAACTTGACGCAGGTGGTACAACACTGTATAAATACTAAATGCCATCCGAAAGGTACATTTTAAAGTGATTAATTTTATGTTATGTAAATTTCACTTCAATTTAAAAAGATTGCAACCTCACCAGTGACAGTGTGCCTGACTCAGCACCACTTTCCCCCACAGAACATTTCAACCATACTGTGGGATTCCTGTGTGTCTTTTGTTGGTCGCCCCTGTCCAGAATGTAAACTCCACAAGGGCAATGCCTTCCCTCTGTTTTGATATCATCTCTAGGCCTAGAGGGCTGTAGCGCAGCAGTAAAGAATCCGCCTACAATGCAGGAGACCCGGGTTCCATTCCTGGGTTGGGAAGATCCCCTGGAGGAGGGAATGGCAACCCACTCCAGTATTCTTGCCTGGAGAATCCCATGGACAGAGGAGCCTGTCTACAGGCGACAGTCCACAGGGTCACAAAGAGCTGGACACGATTGAACACTCACGAATGCTAGGCACGAACAGGCCCGGAACAAAGTAGGTCACGGTCAAACATTTGTTGAATTGATAGACTTATGGATGATTTCTTTAATGCTTCATTAATGAAAGATCCTCCCTTTCCTGAATACTAAACTAAAGGGAGATGATTCTTGAAAAATAGGACTGGAGAGCCTATCTGGCCTAATGCAAAAATAAATTTTAACACAGAGAGGAGAAGAGCCCCGCATCCTATTAGAATTCCAGTTCACAACGTGGAAAGCAAACAAACAGCCTGGCAAGGATTTAGAGGATCAGGACAACGGTATCCAGTGCTCAGCACTGTGGTCGTTTTTAATTTGCAAGGATTAGGAATGTCAACAAGCTTCGTGTTTTCCTCTAAATTCTAAAAGATAAATTAGCGCATTGATTTCGCTAGAAGGAGAGCTGGAAAAACAAGGTCTCTAACACATGCTCTGTTTCTGCACGCGCATATATGTTCTGCATGTGGGTTCAAACACAGGAAATGCATTATACTTCGATTTAAAAGAAAAAAAGTAGAGACACGGTGAATCGGAGGGGACGTACCAATGAGCTCCTTATTCCTGACGTCCAAGGCCATGTTTCGGAGCGCGGTGGCCACTGCGCACACCACACGGTCATTGTCGATCCGCAGCAGCTCCACGAGGATGGGCAGGCCTTTCTCTTTCCGGACAGCAGCTCGGATATATACCGACCACTGCAAATGAGCGGAGGCCAAGGCGTTAGGAGCTGGGGTGGGTGGAAGCCCTCCAAGCAAACAGCGCCTGTGGGTGTTCAGACTGTCATCCACAGGCGCCAAAAATGTTGAACTATCAAGACCTCCTTGTAGAATAGGTTGAGCATGTTACACAGGTATTTAAAGGTTTTAACTTTATTTTTGCCTCCAACATAGGATAGAGGGTTCAGGGTTAATCCGTTCATCACACTTCATTTCTCTGGTGCCAGCTTTCTCAGTCCAAGAGTTAAGAAAGACATTTGTGTGGTGTCTTTATACCTGATACTTTAAGATATGGAGGTTTGGGACAGGAAGGGCTGGTTATTGACATGAAGAGGAAAAGAAATCCTGGAAAAAGTAGAAAATGATACATGGTTGCACACAGGTGATTTAAAAAAAAACAACAAAGAAACTTGAATTTGGAAGTGGGGCAGAGATCTTACAGAAATTACTGTCAATTAAGTTGTTTGCGGAATAATTAGGAGGAAATAAATCGGAAAACAGT
The DNA here is from genome assembly GCF_014754425.2 of Oryx dammah. Classification (NCBI taxonomy): domain Eukaryota; kingdom Metazoa; phylum Chordata; class Mammalia; order Artiodactyla; family Bovidae; genus Oryx; species Oryx dammah. The sequence goes on from NW_024070204.1 coordinate 9,627,207, forward strand.
ATGGCCGAGGAGAGGTACATATGACATCAAAGTGTGAAAATTATAAAATTAAAAAAATTAAAATATATCATATCCAGGGCCGTAATTCAATGTCTAATTTATAAGGTAAGCATGCAATTTGTTTTGAGTTAGTGGTGGTTAGCCTTAGTAGAACACATCTAAGGCTTTTTATGGAAATGTATTTGTCATATCAGGACAATAAAGCATTCAGATTCATTGAACCAAACACAGGTAGGCTCAGGTTTTCTAGACATTCGAGTATACACACTTTATACTCCTGTACCGTGTTCCAGAGAAGAGCGTGTGCCACAAAAATCAACCAGTATAAGGGATTAATCGGTTGCAACTTCATTTATGAGCTAAGAAAATGAAATTCATAACACGAGGTTCTGGATTCTGTGGCAGAGTCCTCCTGGGGACCACCGAAGGTGGACAGAGTCCCCACCCTCCCCGCCGGGCCCCGCCCCCTTTCCCCGTGGGGACAGGCACCCCAGAGCTGGCTCTCACCTGTGGCAGGCAGGGAGCCCCCTCTGGCAGTGAACGTAGGGCATATGCCATGCCTGCCACATCCTCAGCCCAGCCCTGCATGAAATATGAGATTAAAAAAACACACAACTTCATCCTGTCCTACGTTAGAGAAGTCACATTCACATAGTTTCTTATCCCCATCAACTTGGACCGTTCACTTTCTCCTGACCCTACACTGTGGTTCAGACTCTAGGAGGTGTGAGGGGGTAGGGGAGCAGAGGGAATACACGACAGCACCTCTTGACTGCAATTAACTATTTCATAGCCCCAATCTCAGGAAGCAAAGGAATGGATGGTCAGAAAGTCATAGACATGGAAAAAAAAAAAATCTCAGGGTTTGGAAACCGCTTCTCAAAATTTAGCTGTCAGGATGGGATATCCCTCCCAAGGAAAGGAGCTTCATGAAGCCAGTTCAAACTCTCCATCATGTCCATGAGAAATTTCATTTGCATCCTGACATGCTGAGACATGATTTTCATCTGCCCCTCCACTATTGCTAAGCCTTCTGATTTCTGGGTCCAGGAGTAGACTAGACACCTGAGCTTCAGCAGCCCATTCACCGTTGGGTTCTTCCCTAAAACTAAGGAAAATGGAACTCAGAGCGTGGAGGCTATGTTCCCATATGGTAGGATGAACATCAGCAATGCTTTTAACGCTGGGGAGATATTCTGTGCCTTTTGGGAGACCAAAGTGGATATTTTTGGAACTCAGGCAGGCTGAACTCAGGTCCAAAGATGACCTCTTTCCCAGAACCACCTCATCCTAGACTCGAGATGCTGGCTTGTCCATTTGTGGTCTCTTCTAATCCCCAAACTCCTGGGAGAGTGACACTACTGTTCTTATTTTACAGATGAGGAGATCTAGACACAAAGATGTTAAATAACTGCCCACAGGTCTCCTGTGCCCCTTGATCCCGAGTCCTCTCCCTCTAACTCTGCTCTCCGTGATTCTGACTGTATTGCCTCCTCACCATCATCTCATTGTCTCACCTAAACCTCTGTGCTGAGACCTTCCCCTCCCTTCCGTTTTTCCCAATATTGACAGAGGAGAATCTGGCCATGTTTGAAACAAACCAGGAAAGGTCCCCTATAACTTGCTTTTTCCTCCTTAGAAGCCTAGTTTTTATATACCTTCCTGTTGGATGGAAAGATGGTTTGGTGTTTGTAAAATGATGAGGCCTTCAGCTTTACCGAGAACTGATTTGAGAGGAATACAAATGGCTATGGATGGCCAAAAACGTGCACGAGTTGTAGATATACTTTTCTGGTATGAGAAAATGGTACACAGTGATATGCTCTAAGTGAGAAGGGAAGACAAGAAAATGGGTTTGATCTTATGTGAGAGACACATAGAAAATAGCCTTTATTTTGAAACTTTCAGTTGTGTGTGTGTTTGTGTGGGTGTGGACAATCCCCAGTATTAGCTCAGCACGTGATGATTCACAGTCAATTATTAACAATTCATTCAAAAGATGTCACAAGCTTCTAACGTTTTCTTGACATCCAAGGATTTAGGATAGTGATGCTTTTTAGAAACACAATTATTTATTTAACTTTTGGCTGCATCGTGCGGTATGTGGGATCTTAGTTTCCTGATCAGGGATCGAACCTGCACCCCTTGAGTTGGAAGGCAGTCTTAACTGCTGGGCCCTGGGGGACATCCCAGAATAGTGATGCTTTTTAAGTAGCAGCTGAGCAGTCTTGGAGCAGGTCATGTATAACCCACATGTGAACCTTTGTGTAACCCAATAAGAAGGAATAAAGGGGTGCAAAGAGAGAAAGGCATGACGCAATATTTGGGAGATGGGGAATGTTTCCCAGGTGCACTGAACACAGAAGTGTGAGACTCATACAGAGTTTTTCCAAAAGAGAAGTGAGTTGCCTTGGGCAGCCCATGGGGTGTTAGTAAAGTATATGAGTTGCCAAGAGCTTTGTAAGTGAAACAAAAGTAGAAACATCACTGGCGTGAAAACAGATGAACAAGAAAGAAAAGGTTATGGTAATTCATTGTAACTGAGGTGGAGATCTTTGGACAGAACTTGATTTTTTTGCAAACAGAATGACAGCATCATGTACTGAGCCCATCAGTGAGGAGGGAAGGGACAAAGCAGGTGTGGCTTTAGGAACGGTCCATGAGCTGAAGAGAGGACGTGTGATGATTCAAAAGGAAAGAAGGAAGAAAAGGAAGAGGAGGGGAAGAATGAGAAAGAAGAGATGAAGGAGGAGGAGGAGGAGGGGAAGAGAAGAAGGGGGAGGAGAGGGAAGAGGAGAAAAAGGAGGCGGAGGAGAGGAGTTAGGGGAGGAGGAGGAGGAAGACTTGGTTCAGGAGAAAACATGGCCCAGGCTAAGGACCTGAGGCTGCAGAAGGATTAGTCGGCCAGTTGATTGGAATGCATTGGAATGGCAGGCACTGGACTATGACTACCTGGGTTAAGGAGAGGGTGTGCTCTCAAGGGAGCTCAACAGTGGGAAAGGCGGTTATGGGCTGGGAAAGCATCTTGGACCAGAGATAGTCCAATTACCAACAGCCCCATCCCAGCTGAGAACCCAACAGGACAAGGAGGCTTGTCCTGGGCAAGTCGGGAGAGAAACTATCCCAGACAGAAATGAATACTCGATCTCCATACCCTGCAGGGATATGCCAGTAAGAGCCCCAAGTTTAGTGCCAACCATAGAGGGCATGAGAAGATGAAGTCTGACAAATGTAGCTAAGTGGTAAGCCTGAAGGAGCTGAGAAATAGTTTGATTTGACTGAGTTTGCAAGAAGTGTTCGGATGAAGTGCCTCCCCCCTGCCCCCACCTTTTATCGCATCAGGCAAAACGAGGGCTCCAAGATGACTTTCAAAAGAGAACATTTCCGGCTGCGAATCTGCAGTCTTTTTCTGCTTCCTGCTTAGTAGATAATTGTCCTAAGAGTAGCATTGGATGACCATATCTTCATGACACCTTAAAGATGGCAGAAGAGCTGTCAGCCAGGGGGAAATAATTCAAAGAGAGGAGCTTCCCTCCTCACATACCTTCCTTTACCTGTTACATCAGAGAAAGTAGCTTTTACCTCCTATCTTGTTTGAGCCCATGTGTATTTGGGGGGGGGGTCTCTTTGTTTTAGCAGCAGCTGGAATTCTTCTAAATAATGAGATGTGCTAGTGTATTTAAAATGAATTCTAACCATTGAATTCTAGCCCTAGGTTTTAACTAGTGCTCTTGGAAGTGTGCATGCTCATTCTTGACTTGTTCCTTGTAAAAATGACCCCCGGGATGCTCTTGTACCTTGTGTGTATACCCCCTTGTGTGTACACACCGCCTTGTGTGTATACACCCCCTTGTGTGTACACACCGCCTTGTGTGTACACACCGCCTTGTGTGTACACACCCCCTTGTGTGTGCACACCCCCTTGTGTGTACACCCCCTTGTGTGTACACACCCCCTTGTGTGTACATACTCCCTTGTGTATATACTCCTATTATGGTACCTCTCATGTATGTTTTTGGACTTTCTGTTTATATGTTTACTATTCTGAAAGGTACCTGAGGGAATTACCAAGTCACATTCATCTCTTTATGTCAATTGTCTTCTAATTTCTGGCTCAGAGATGGAAATTAAAAATGTTTAAATGGTAAAAGAAAATGTCAGGTTGATTTCTAATACCAAGTGTGTGCTATTTAAGAACAGCATTTTCTCCACTGAAAGGAACTACATAAAAAGGACCAAGTGAAAGTCGTTCAGTCGTGTCCAACTCTTTTCGACCCCATGGACTATACAGTCCATGAAATTCTCCAGGACAGAATACTGGAGTAGGTAGCCTTTCCCTTCTCCAGGGGATCTTCCCAACCCAGGGATCGAAGCCAGGTCCCCCGCATTGCAGGCGGATTCTTCACCAGATAAGCCACAAGGGAAGCCCAAGAATACTGGAGTGGGTACCTTTCCCTTCTCCAGGGGATCTTCTCGACCGAGGAATTGAACCAGGGTCTCCTATATTGCAGGTAGATTCTTTACCAACTGAACTATCATGGAAGCTCCCAAAGGACCAAAGCAACTGCAATTATAGACAGGACCAGTAAGTTGAAGATTTTTCTGGAGGAGGAAATGGAAACCCACTCTAGTATTCTTGCCTGGAGAATTCCATGGACAGAGGAGTCTTGTGGGCTACAGTCCACGGGGTCGCAAAAAAGTCAGACATGGCTGAGTGACTGAGCACAGCACAGCAAGTTCTAACCACTTCTACAAAAGTGTAATCAGAGTTTGAAATGATCATACATCTCTTTGCAAGTCTCTCCTTAAGCCACACTCATCCTTAATTCTCTGTCTGGGGACAGAACTTTTGGTGTAGGGTTTAGGAATAGTTGCTTATCCCCAGGGCTGGAAGGACACAATACTGAGTTTCATGTCCTGGACCATCACAGCTCTGATGTCAGGATACTCCAACTGAAATTTCCATGTTAGAATTCCTCTGTGTCCTCACTGCTTGGGTAATTAACCATGGCAGCTCCCAGGCTAGCCCAGATCTTAAGCTGGGCTCAGGATTTCTTCTACAGATAGTTTTACAGCTGCACTAGGAATCCTTGGAATTTCCTATGGAGATTGGTTGTACCTGCGAGGTACCAAGCCCAAATCAACTTTATATGCGAATGGGCCCAACAGGTTTAAAGATGCTGCCGCAGTGTCTTCTCACTGGCATTACTGCTGGTGAAAAGTCAGCTGTCATCCTTATCTTTGTATGCAACATGTCTTTTCCTCTGGCTGCTTTTAAGATTTTCTCTTTATTACTGATTTTGAGCCATTTGATTATGAAGCATGTTGGTATAGTTTCTTCATGTTTCTTAGGCTTGGATTGGTGAGTTTGTGGTTTTCATTAAACTTGAAAAATATGGAATCATTTGGAAGATTTTTCAACCATCATTTCTTCAGTTGTTTTTTTTTTTTTCCTGTTTTCTTTCTCCTTTCTCTCACCTCTCCTGCTGCTGCTAAGTCGCTTCAGTTGTGTCCGACTCTGTGTGACCCCATAGACGGCAGCCCACCAGGCTCCCCTAGGGGAACTTTAATTGCATGTATAGTAGACCACTTGAGGCTCACGGATGATTGGTAGCTTTGTTTTTTTCTCTCATCATTTCATTTTGTATAGTTTCCAGGGCTATATTTAAATTCATTAATCTTTTCTTTAGCAATGTCTAACCTGCTCTTAATCCCATTTCATATGGGTTTTTTTTTCTTCCAATTCAGTTTATTTTCAACTCTAGAAGTTTTACTTGGGCTTTTCCTATATTTTCTACATTTCTAATGAACTTTTTGAACACATGGAGTAGAGTTATAATAACTGCTTATCTGATATTTTTAACATCTTGGTTGGTTTTGAACTGCTTTTGAATGATTGATTTTTCTCCTCATTATGAATCACATTTTCTTGTTTATTTTCAATTGGATGTCAGATATTCTTAATTTTAATGCATTGGATGATGGGTATTTTTGTATTCCTATAGGTATTTTTAAACTTTAGTCTAGGATGCAGTTAATTTACTTGCAAACTATTGATCCTTTGCATCTCACTTTTAAGATCTGACAGGGAAGACTAGAGCATATTTAGTCCAGGGCTAATTATACCTAATTACCGAGGCAAGACTCAGAGTGCTATGCTCAAGGATCCACGAATCACAAGGTTTTCCTGTATGGCTCTTGGGAACATACACTATATCCATTCCTGTGTAAGTGCCAAGTTTCATTTTTGTCTAATAATTTCAGGAATTTTTTTCTTCTGCCTTGGGCACTTCCCTCTCATGCATGCACTGACAGCTCTCTACTGAATATCTGAAGGGGATCCTCTGAAGATTTCTGGGATTCTTTCTAGGTGTGACTTTCTCTTCTTTGGTGTTGTCCTTAAGCTCTGGGCTTCCCTATGGCTCAGAAGGTAAAGAACCCGCCTGCAATGTGGGATACCTGGGTTCGATCCCTGGGTGGGGAAGATTCCCTGGAGAAGGGAATGGCTACCCACTCCGGTGTTCTTTCCTGGAGAATTCCAAGGACAAAGGAGCCTGGCAGGCTATCGTCCATGGGGCCACAAAGAGTGGGACACGACTGAATGACTTTGACTTTCACTATGACCTCTAGCCACCTTGGTCTCCCTAGATTCCCAGTTGTATCTCCTTAGCTCTGAGTGTCCGCCGAGCTTCTCCTGGGTTTTTAGTCTCTGTGCTACGGTCTGCAAATCCTCCTGACAGCGATCTGTCTCTCAGAGCTCTCTTTCTGCGCTGACTAATGCTCAGTGTCTTAACAGCCAGTGTTTCATGTATTTCTCTGCTTTGCTTCTGTTGCTGCTGTTATTGCTACTTAAAGGTACTTGGTACTCCATCTTGGCATTTTGGCTGGAAGGGAAAGTCCCCCAGCTTTAGCTGTTTCTACAATTTCTGAATGTAATTCTATCACTCAGCACTTTGCTATTCAGTGACACTGATGAAAGTAAGTCAGACTGTCCAAAAACAGGCTTACTCTCTAGTCAGTTTGGATGTGTGTGGCATTTATAACACAGTCCCTTACCATCAGGACTGCTTAGTGGGGTCCTAGGAGAAACCACGAGGTACTGTGTGGTTGGAACCAATGGCCTGGTTTTGATCTGACTCCTCCCCATCTCCTCCTGAGGCTGGATCATCCTTGTCCTGCCTCAGGCTGGTCATCATGTCCAAGTGAATGCATTGTGTCTAGGAGCCTGCTAACTAGGCAGAGTCCTCAGATAACCTCTGTTTATTCTGACCCAATTACTAACCCATGAGGCATGATGCCTCATGCCCCATTTTTTCATCATAATCTTTCACGACTCTGTTTCTTTGCATTTAAACCTTATGCTTTATACACCACTGTTAACTAGGACAACGATCTTTTTCTTAGATGTTAAGCCATGATATTTACTTTTATTCGTTACACTCTACTCGTTTAGCCTGGTTCATTTTTAATGATATACCAATTGCTAAGCCACACTAAATTCAATGCCCCTCTTAAGTTCCCTGTCCTTAGGAATAAGTCTCAAATTTCCCAATTGTCTTTATTTTTTTATTCATTTGGGCCACATGGCTTCTATTTCCTTCTCACTTAATCTATGTCACTATCATGTTACTTCATTAAGTATTAACAGATTAATATCCAAGTATCTCTTTATTTCCTCTAACTCTGAACATAAATGGGAAAATAATAGACTCTCTGAGAATAGTCACATTTTAGGGAGAAAGCTGAAAACACAAAGATATCTAAAATGTTTGATTTAAAAAGCAATAGAACAGATGTATTTTGACAGTTCTAATCCTGAGTTTCCATAGAGTTCAACTACGATAAAAATAAACCACAAATGGGAGCATTTATTCACATTTTGGAACTCTTCAAACTACTACATCCAACTGTTTTAATATTCTGTGACAAAATCGTTTTACTGTAAATGAGGAAAAGGTAACTGAAGTCCATGTTAGCTAAGAAAAACATTTCACTTTGCTTCTGCCATTATGTTTTTCTGATGCTCATAAACTAAGTAATGAGTGTTTTAAAGTTTAAAAAGTATGTGGGGCCATTATGAAGATCTAGTTTGCTAGTCAATTTGCCACAGAAGTGTGTGCTGCACATCTCCCCATAAAGAGAAGTTATTGTTTCAGATGATGAGGTCTATAAAAAGCTCTCTCCATGTAAAATTTGGGTGTTTTACCTTCACATTTCTGCTTTTGTTTGGATCATAAAAGTTAAGGACACTTAAAGAACACCACTAAATTTCAACAGTTGCTGTAAAATACACATTCCTAGAACCCTAGGTTTAGACGGTAATGCTGTCTTCATGAAAGCTGATGCTGTTTGTGCGTCCTCAGTCAATCTTTTAATTGCTCAAGTTTGTTTGGTTTTGGTATAAGCTATTCTCATCTTTAAAAAGTAATAACTATTTATCAGTGTTGGCTTAATGACAATCTTCTCAAATCACTCCTATAGCTTATCTATCTTCCCTTCCCACCATTTAACATGGTGCCTTACTAAATTATACAAAGAATGATGATAATGTGATACTGACCTTTATGCATGCTTGTGTATTTGTATTTTTATAAGAAAATTCTTATACAAGTACATACATTTATAACTATACACAAATATTCCCTAAAGGCCCTTTGCCTTGAACCAAGGATTATCTCCTTTGTCTAAAGCCATCAGGAAGGCCAGTGCTCTGTAAAGCAAGGATGACACCTGAGAGTCAAAATTCTACTTTAACTATTGGAATAAAAGTCTTTCCAAAATGCTTTGTCTTCTAAAATTATTAGTAATCATTTAACGTTTTCTTGATGACAGTCAACATTATAACCATCAGTGATTAGAATAAATGAAATAGCCAAAACACTGAATGGCCTCTGACATTATTTTCTTTCTTGCATCCTTATATTTACTTCTTCTAACTCTCCTATCTTTTCACTTTGCCATCAGGATATCTATTTGCTCTTCTTACCACAGATCTGTATGCCTGCTTACAAGAGTAACTCCTTGCATTTTTAAATTTGTTGCTTGAAATCTGATGAAGGCTGGGAAATCCAATGGTCATAGTTGTTAAGCTTTGTCTAAAATACAGAATGGCTCTTGTGATGTTGATTTTAGCTGTTGTAAACCATTCTGCCTCTTAGTAGTTTCTATTAATAATAAAAAATTACCAATTCAATGCATCTGGATATATGGGGATAAATTTTACACTGGTGATAACTAATGTTCAGGTTAATGCACTGAAAAGAGTCAGAAAGATGTTATTGCTAGAAAATTCTGAGAATTTTTATCAGACTTCTTCATTAATTCTCATTATATAACCCAAAGCAGGAGAGAATTTTTGAATATCAAAATACTATAAATCAGTATAAAATAGTATAAATTGTAAATTTATTGTTTTATTATTCCAAACACCTAAAGACCCAGGCATATCTCAGCAGCTCACCCAGCTGACCTGGTTATGTGAGACACAGAGCCTGTGTCTTTAATCGCCAAATTAAATACAAAGACCAATGCTTCCGGAATCATGGAACTGGGCAATAACACCAAAATATGCATCCTAAAAAACACTGATGAGTCTGAAAACTGAAAAGAAAACATTTCTCTCACAACTCCTATCAATTTTATATCCTATTGACTACATATTCCCAATTGAATCAAAGGACCAAAAAAAGAATTATAAATTGTGATCATCTGAATATGCGCCACTAACTGCTTAGTGACTGATAGATGTTTATAAATATAAAAGACTTCTATTCATAAGAAAGACATATAGACATAGACACTAGTTCAGTTAAATGTTTGTGTCTTAGCATTATTGCTCAGCCAAGCATAGGGCTTAGCAGTGGGGTACAAAGAAATAAATGGAACCTAGTTTCTGCTCTTAGAGGTCTTACAGACCAGATTCTCTTCTAGAGGACATCCTTAGTAACTTAACAAGGAATAATTGAATAACTGGAGATATTTATCTTTAAATATGATGTGGAGGTGTACAGTTCTTGGTACGTGACATGTCTTTTTTCTCTGGCTGCTTTTAAGGTTATCTCTTTATTTCTGATTTTGAGCAATCTGATTATAATGTACCTTGGTATAACTTTTTCATGCTTCTGGTAGTTTCTTGAGTTGCTTAGATGTGTTAGTCTGTGGTTTTCATCATATTTGGAACATTTTCAATCCTTATTTCTTCAAATAGTTTTCTCTTTCTCCTTTCTCTCTTGTCTTGTTTCAGACTCCATTAATACATATATATCAGGCCACTTGAAGCTCACTCACTGATGCACGCACTGTCCATTTTTTCCCTTTTTTTACTGTGTATTTCATTTTTTATAGTTTACAATCACTGTCTTTCAGTTCACTAAACTTTTCTTCTGCTATGTCTAATCTGCTATTGATTCCATTCCATGTATTTTTCATTTAAGATGCTACATTTCAACTCCAAAAGTTTTATTTGCATCTTTATACATTTTTCAGGTTTCTAATTCATTTTCTGAACACATGGGATACAGAGCTTAACTTTTGAAGCAAAGGTTGAAGTCTTACAATCAACATCTTCTAGCGCTCAAAGACATTTCTCCATTTTTAACTTGTTCTTATAAGAACCTAACTATTTGGCAAGTAAAAATAATAATTCATTAAAAAAATGAAAATATAGCGAACTTGCCATCATCTAGATGGCTTTGCATTTCAGATCAGACTCTGCTCCAGAGAGCATCCCTTCCCATCCCCTTTAATCCATCCTCCAAGGCCAGGGAGCTGGGTGGGGACTTGCAGCAACTTAGTGTTCTTGCGTGTTAAGTGACAACCTTTTGGCCTATGACATCCTGCATCTTTGAATCCAGCTTTGTGACTGAGCTACATGATGTCTGGGGAAGCCGCCCATGACTGGTTCTGCTTAAAGACAATGCACCTGGGACACATTTAGATGCTTTAACTTTCCCAGAGCCACAGAGCTTAGGAAAGTTTTGAACTGTGACTGGAGTCAAAGCCTCCTAACTTGAGATGAAAGTTAAGACTCAGGAAAAGTTCAAGGAACTGACTTCCATGACTGTCTCTTTCCTACCTCTGCAAGGCTATCCTCTGGCATTCTGCCTGGTAAGACTCTAATTTTGAAACTTTTCTTTGGATGAAAGCAAAGGACAAATTCACTTCAATCACTGCTCTACCTGAATTCTTAAGGGACATTAAAGATGACTTAAGGGCAGAGAGGTAAAGGAATAATTACGCTCATTCCTAAAACTCTTAAGAGAAGAGGTGGGGCTGGCATGCATGAGTAAGTAGCCAGCTCCTGGGAAGTATCATCAGGGGCTGGGTCCCAGGAACTGCACCCCAAGAGCTGGAAGGTCACATCCAGGAAAGACAGTGCTGCAGCTGAGATTGTAGAAATGGAAAAGATGATGGCAGGGACAGAGAAGTGACAAGAGGCAGGTATTGGAAGATCTGATAAGAAGAGAAGGTATTATTGCAGGACAATACTGAAGCCAGTATGTGTGGTACCCACGGTACTGAGCTTCTGAGAGTGATCTAGAGCTATGTGTCTATATCAATATTGTTTTGAAGAAAAAATGAATGGTAAGGAAAGGAGTGATGTATGACTATTCCAAAACTCCAAGCATTGATATTAAATGAATGGAAAATGGAAGGCTGAGGTTTAAACTCCTTCTCTTGATATTTTCCCCATATTCCCTCATTCTTCTAAGAGGTTAACACTCTTTTATGCAAAAAGGCAGTTTAGCTCATGGAACTAGCAGTGACCAAACTCAAGAATTCTTGGTTATCATGAATCCCTCCTTTCTACCCAAAAGGAAGGTCATGAAAACTTTCTGTGAGAACCCATCAGGAAGGCTGTGTGTTTATAAAAATCCAGAGAAAAAGACCCTTCTAGTATCTTTCCCAACCATACAATCGCTTTAATTTAACATTTTGCCAAAGATAACTAGTAACACTATTCTTCCCTGTAATCCCATAATTTAAAAATGCAAGTGGTTCTTTTCCTTTGGGCACGAGACCAGCTACGATATTACAGGATTCACAGGGGTTTTTATATGAGATGTTTGGGTATCAGCTCTGTCAGTGGCAGTGCTTTGAAAAGCCTTGACATGCTCCCAGTCACCTCTGAAAATAAAGGAACTCAGCTACACAGACAGAATGGAAAGCATATCACAGCATCTTCCATGACTATACTGACATCTATTCCTCTGTGTTTTGCAGGCATCTTCAAGGACCTCCTTAAGAAGACTTTTTCAAAGAAATATATTTCTAAGTCCAACAGTTCAATGGAACTCTTTTTTCTCTAACATCCTTAGAAAACTTGATTAGAATAGCACTTCTCAAAACTGGACTTCTCTTATTTTCAAAGAACCATCTCGTGTTCCAGATTTCTTTCTTATTGTAACAAACCAGTCATACCTTCCAGCTCCCTGCAGCCAAGTTCTGCAGGGCGCCCGCCGCCCCTTCCAGCGTGTCTGCATTGGAGCACTCAGAGAGCAGTGTGAGGTAGGGTTTGACTATGGATGGGTGCCACAGCATCTGGATCCCTTTTGGTGGTTCTGCACAGTCTGGAAGAGGTCCTACTCCATCCCACTGGCGGAAAAGAAATGAGAGAGCAAACATCTTTAACGTCGTCACACTTCCCAACATTGCCCTCTGCAAACATCCAAGACGAAATCCAAAGCAGGGTGTCATGACATTTGGAGAACTGCAGGCAGAATATGGCATCAGCAGTCCAAGGACCACCCAGAACGGGAGAGCCATTCCTGCCCACCGAGAGCTTCTGACGGAGGGTGGAGCAGGCGCACAGGTGAATGTAACTGGCAGTAGAACAGTTAAGTGCTCTGCGAACAGTTCTGGCAACCATTACAGGGAGGAAGGAGAAAAGGTATGCTAGCTTTGATTGGGCAGGATGGAGGAAGACTACAGATCAAGGCAGCAACCTTTACAGTAAGCTAAGCATATGGTAGGCATAGCATCATAGTGAGACTATCAAGTGTCCACTTCTTACGTGCAAGTGTTAACTGTGATGAATTTCTAAATCGCTTATAAAATACATATTTTGTATCATGCATCGAACCTGGACTGGCGATTTGTCTGTAAAGTAATTAACCTCCAATTAAAATAAATAAATTTATATTAAAAAAAGTAAAAACCACTGTAAACCAATAAATAAATAAATAAATGTCCAAGTAAAATGTGAAAAAAAATACATATTTTGTCACTGTATCTATGAGCATTAAACTAATGACAGAATGTACAAAAGAGAAAAGAATGTTATGGCTTATTAGATACTCTGCCATGAGCTATAGGCAAATTTTGATCTTATAGAAATTCTGATGTTTTGAACTGAGTCTGAGTTAAAATATGTAATTAAAAAATTAACTGCACATATATTTTAAGTTATGGATTATATGCAAAAGGCAAATGAATAGAGCCTTACAAATGACAGCTTTGAAGATCGTGTAGCAATTTGGATCAATGTTTACAATAGAAGTTAAATAAAGCAGGACACAGAGCTCTAAAGGGTTTGAGCTGGGTACCAAGTAAAATGCATCATTAAAAAATGTAAGGGTAATAAATGTTTATTTATAAAGTGTGTATATCTTTCATTTTTTTCTACATTTCTAATAGCCTGTTCTATTACTCTTATAATTTAAAAAATATTGAGTTCCAATAATGATTCTGATCTTTGATCACATTTAGCCTTTATCTTTCATTAAAAATAAAGGCAATGGTATAATGAAGGTAGAAACGAAGTAATATGTGTAGAAAAAATATTCTCATATTCATTTTTGAGAAAAGCCATAGCAAAACAGAAGGATTATTTTATAATACTGTGTCGGGAATATTAAGTTATTTATCTCCTTATTTGTATTTATTAATGATTGCTGAACATATAATCTAAATGACATATATACTAAGCTTTCTCACAGATATTTTATGTACATAAGTATATGTGCATGTGTGTCCATATACATGTATGTATATCAGTGAAGACAAAATTGTATTTCAGAATCTGTTAGTGCCTTCATTCTGAAATTTTACCTGGAAGAAAATATAGTTCATGTTGTATCCTTGTAACAAAAATAGAAGTGTTTATAGAAATAATAAAAGCTTTTTAACAGAAAATAAGAATTGCAAGAATCTCATCCCTTATTTTCCAAGAGAAAAATGAAAAAGCCATACCTTCTTTTTCTCTATTATGATACAGCTTAACTTAAGGCTAAAGAACAGAGATGAATGACATTCCATCAATGAGTGAGACATCCGATTAAAGGTCATTTTCAGTGAGAGTGTCACTCAATATCAACTTTAGAACAAGAACACTCAAAGTGGAGACCTTCCTGTTCTTTCAACTTAAGCCACTTCTAAACTGTCCAAAGAAGACTTTACACCTGTGCACAGCCTATCAATGAAACCAGTCCATCTCTTTTTAATACATAAGAAAAAAAAAAAAAGAAAGTGAACCAGACTTGTCACATTGCTCCTGGTTCATTATTTGAGGCTGGCTCACTGCACTGGATAGAAAGAGAGCAGCAGGCAAAAGGAAACAGTCCTTTCGCAAATTTGTTAACTTCGATGCTGAAGCAGGAGTGATGTTGGCTTCTCAAAAGAAACCAGCTGCGGGGACTGAATTTCTCTGCTACTGCAACAGGAAATGGAAAATTCTTTCTTTTTTTCATTTTTGTAGTGACCCAAGGACAAAAGAGCAGACAAAACCAAGGGGGTCTTGGAATGCAGGAATGGAAAAAACAGACCCTTTTCATCTTTCCCTCCCCCATGTTGTAATTATTAACGGATTTCAGGTCCTCCTGAGCAGTATAACCTGTCTCCCCTCCTACCCCATAGGGAGAAGGTATTTGTCTTACTCGTCCCCTCACCCAATATACGTGCCTCATCCAATCGGCAAATGACCCGCAAGACCCCCATCCCGCTCCTTGTACCCTGGTTATAAAAGTGGACTAAGGACCCCTGTTCAACCTTGGTTCTCCCTTGAGCTGGCCCGCTGTTCTAACAGCGTCTCCCACTCTAATAAACTTTATTTCCCTCTCATTCTGTCTCATGTTTGGAAATTCTTTTCCAACTAGTGCCTGGACCACAATTTTGTCATCTCCTTAAAACTCTGAAGCTATCATGTTCATATAAAGGTTTAGATTTCACATAAACATTCAACTCAACATGGATGAAATTTCCCTCTCTTGTAAGAGCCAACATAACAGAGGGCGGTATAGAGAAGCAATGTTTGCATGCTCATTACTACATGCGACAGACAAACTATAAAAAGTGCAAAAAAAAAAAAAAAGCTGTGTTATCATTTGCTGGGTTTCATCTGGTTCTTTTTTCCTAACTTCTGTGCAATAAAACAGGATAAATGGCTGAATCAGTGGACAGTCTTCCTCCATTCTGACATGTGATCTATGTAGATCTTAAATACCTTTCATTACAATCCTTTCTCAGAGGCTACAGAGAGAATCTGAAGGCAATAAAAGGAAAACTGATGTGAATACAGATAGCCTTTGACAGCAATGATAAGAGTTCAAAGGGGATTCTGTGCTATTTCAGAACGCTGATGACACCCTGGCACATCAATACAGAGGAAAAAGAACTATCTCAAAGCCAGGATATGCCGCCTTTATCTGGGTACTTTCCTCAAACTTCTATTGAGTTAATAGAGAAAGAAGTATCGATTGACTGTCCATTATAAAATAGATTTTGATCACCTATATAAGACTGGAAGTCTTCTTTAAGAGCTGTGCTAATACCTGATGTCATGTCGCCTAGCCAGTCAATACCCACAGGACTATAGGATCATGGTGACACCAGAATCAGACTGAAGTCATGAAACAATCCTGCAGTTGTACACTGTTAATGCCAACCTTCTCCTAGAGCAAAGATCCACAAAAAGTCAAGGGATATGCAACTCTTTTACCAAAATACTGGAAATACATCATTTATAAATTTAAATATAAGATGCATTTATCCTAAAATTTCTTCAAAACTGCCGTAAGGATTGAAGAAGGCAAACACTGGCTAAGTCTTTAACACAGCCAAAACACTGATCACCCAGCTATTTTAATCCTAAGAACACAGAACTAAAATTTATAAGTAAGCCTTATGCAAACTGTATTTGTTTTTTAACTCTTTGCTTTTAACTTTTAGCAGGGCATATTACCAAAGTTTTCCTAAGAACTTGACATATGAAAATAATATATGAAGAAACAAAATGCTGCCTGATCAGGAGGGAGAACTTTCTGTGTCCTGAACCCAAGGCACAACCAACAGAGAAGGTATTTCCAAGAAAACAACAGGGTTTTTGTTGATCATATTGGCTGCATCATTGCAAGTAGCGACATACAAACACACACTCACACACAAGGAAAGAGACTCTCAATAGACACGGAGTCTGCCAGTCCCTTGGGCCTCCAGCCTCCAGAACTGTGAGTAATAAACTTCTGCTTGTAAGCCATGTAGTCTAGGGCATTTTGTTACAGCAGCCTGAGCTGAGCAAGACCGTCCCACAGCAAGCAGTAAGACAATGCCGTCTCAGGGGTAGGAGGACCCTCCAGCAACACCATGGCTTTCCTGCCATGGAGCTTTCCTGAGGACAGGCTGGCAGTAAAGAAGGAGTGTGTGAGGCAGGATTATATTGAGTGTAGAAGACAGAAAAAACAGGCTGGTTTGCCATCCCAAGTAGTACCACATTCAATACCATATTATCAGAACTTTTTTTCAGTTATATGTGTATTTATCAGACTATTTTCCACTGTAAATTATTACAAGATATAGAACATAGTTCTCTGTTGTTCGGTTGGTAAGTCTGACTCTTTTGTAACCCCATAGACTGTAGCCCGCCAGCTCCTCTGTGCATGGGAATTCCCAGGCAAGAATACTGGAGTGAGTGGCCATTTCCTAACCCTAACCCTTAAATCTTCTCCAGGGAATCTTCTTGACCCAGGATCAAATCCACATCTTCTACATTGGCAGGTGGGTTTTTTATCACTGAAATACCAGGGAAACCCCACAGCTCTCTGTGCTATATAGTAAATCCTTATTATGCTTGTAATTTATATGTAGTAGTATAATATTCGGAGAAGGCAATGGCAATCCACTCCAGTACTCTTGCCTGGAAAATCCCATGGATGGAGCAGCCTGGTCGGCTGCGGTCCATGGGGTCACTAGGAGTCGGACACGACTGAGGGACTTCACTTTCACTTTTCACTTTCATGCATTGGAGAAGGAAATGGCAACCCACTCCAGTGTTCTTGCCTGGAGAATCCCAGGGACGGGGGAGCCTGGTGGGCTGCCATCTGTGGGGGCGCACAGAGTTGGGCATGACTGAAGAGACTCAGCAGCAGCAGCCGCAGCAGCAGCAGTGTAGTATTCTTGGCTGGAGAATCCCCATGGACAGAGAAGACCGGCAGGCCACAGGCCATGGGGTTGCAAAGAGCTGGACACGACTGGGCAACTCAGCACATCACAGTGTGCATCTGTTAATACCATATTCCTAATTTATCCCTCCTCCATTTCCCCTTTGGTAACCATAAGCTTGTCTTCTGTGTCTGTGAGTCTGTTTCTGTTTTGTAAATCAGTTCATTTCTACTATTTTTTAGATTCTATATGTAAGTGATAACATAGATTTGTCTTTCTCTGTCTGACTTACTTTACTTCGTATGATCATCTCCTGGTCCATCCATGTTTCTGTAAATGGCATTATTTTGTTCTTTTCCTTTGTACCAGTATTTTTCTTTACTAGCTTTAAATGAGTGACTGATATCAGTAAGATGAATCAGTGAAAAATTTATATCATTTAGTTTTAAAAATTGCCAGAATTGAAAATATGTATTATCTCTGAGAAGTAGTGCTCAAATATTTTTAAAAAGGAAGAGAATAAGATGCCCCCATATGAGATTCCAAGTGGCTGCTGAAATCTGTACATGATGCTTTTTGATGTAGTCATGGTCAGGGAAGAAGAGACAGACTGGCCGCTGATTGTAAGGAGTGTTGGCTGAGGAAGAAAAATACAGAGCTGTGGCAATGGGCTCAAGGTGTGATTTTTTTTAAAACCTTTCTTTAGAATGGCTTTTTAATACTTTTACTTCTCCTTAGGACTTAAATTCTATTGAAAAGATTTTTCTCAGGACTTCCCCGGTGGTCCAGTGGTTAAGAATCCACCTTTCAGTGCAAGGAACTCGAGTTTAATCCCTGGTCTGGGAACTGGTGGCTTCGCAGGTGTCGCAGTAGTAAAGAATCTGCCTGCCAGGGTAGGAGACGTAAGAGACTCGGGTTCGATCCCTGGGTCTGGAAGTTCCCCTGGAAGAGGGCATTGCAGCCCACTCCAGTATTCTTGTCTGGAGAATCCCATGGACAGAGGAGCCTGGTGGGCTACACAGTCCATGGGGTCACAAAGAGTCAGACATGACTAAAGCAACTTAGCACTCATGCAGGCACAGGGAATAAGGTCCCACATGCTGCGGGGCAACCAAGCCCACAAGCCATAACTACGGAGTCTGTAGCAACAACTAGAGAAGCCTGTGCCATGCAACCAAGACTTGATGCAGCCAAATAAATAAATACATATTAAAAAAGATTCCTCTCTCAGTTGCTTTGAGGATGGAATTATGGAAGCCATTTGTTCCTCATATGAAGAGAAAGGTCTGACTTAGAGATAAAAATTGGAAAGTTAAAATACAGGAAATTAAGGATGTTCATACAACATTCTCTGCACACATGGGATTTTTTTAGGGCATGGTGGCTCACAAATCCAGCTATTACATTCATAAAAGTCCCTACTGAATAGAAGAATTAACGAGAATTTTAGCTGCTTCCTCTGCAAAAGCTTACAACCACTGCAGTCTCTACTTTCAAGGCGCTGGGTTGGGTACCATGGAGATGCTAACAGAATGGTCTCGCCTACACAGAAGAAGAATTTACATTTTGGGAGGAATGCTAAAATACGCAGCTCCTTCTGCCATGGATGCCACAGCCATCCCGGTCTATGCACAGAGAAGCGCTTTCACTGCTGTGTCCTTGAAACACAAACAGAAAAGGCCTCTTCACCAGCAAAATGCATCTCTTCTGCCGAAATTTCTCCATCAACGAGAGAGTATGACAGTCCACCTGTGTGTGGGTTCATTTTTCTTTTCAAGGGATTTCAACAAAATAAATAGGCCAAAGATATTGTGAGAGAGAGGGAGTGGATTTGCAGCGACAGGAGAACACTTGGATTTGAAAATCCCACTCTTGCCTCCCAGCTGAAGTCACACATCAGAGATGTAGGAAGAGAAGATGACTCTAAAGTGGTAAACTGTCAGGGAATGTTCCTTTGTGCAGGGTTTGGGTAAATCAGGCTGCAGTCGGGACTAACTACCTTCAAAAGCAACACCCTAGATGCAGATAGCTCACTTGGTAAAGAAACCAGCTGCAGTGCAGGAGAGCCTGGTTCGATTCCTGGGTAGGGAAGATCCGCTGGAGAAGAGATAGGCTAACCACTCCAGCATTCTTGAGTTTGCCTTGTGGCTCAGCTGGTAAAGAATCCGTCTGTGATGCGGGAGACCTGGGTTCGATCCCTGGGTTGGGAAGATCCACTGGAGAAGGGAAAGGCTACCCACTCCAGTATTCTGGCCTGGAGAATTCCATGGACTGTATAGTCCATGGGGTTGCAAAGAGTTGGACGCGACTGAGTGAGTTTCGCTTAGACCAGGTCTACCCCTGTTGACCACTTGCACTTGACTTGGTTTGAACAGCAGTTACTAACTGATTTTGTCCTGAGAGGGTTATATTATCCCATTCAGCTAATGGAGCTGAGGAGGGGAGGAGGAAAGGGAGGGGAAGCAGGGAATACTGGTTATTTTAAAAAGTCCAAGCAGGGACTTCCCTTCTGGTTCAGGGGATAAGACTCTGAGCTCCCAATGCAGGGGCCCAGGTCTGCTCCCTGGTCAGGAAAGTAGACCCCACAGGCTGCAACTAAGAGTTCAGTAAAAGGACAACCATAGAAATGATGGAGACGTCTCCTTTTGACAACGGCAGGCCAGGTAACTCAGACCACCTTTCCCACTGATAACAAATCGAGTCAAGTATTTTAAAATATCTGCTTGCAGGAATCAGAGCGCTAACAAGACAGTGAAGATCTTTCAGAAGGAGGAAAGCTATTGAGGTGGGCAGCTATTGGCCCTCAAGGGCCATTCCTGACCAGAGCAAGGACTAAGACAGGGAAAATGACAAACATATTTAACGACCTAAGGGCATAAAAGGAATCTAAGAAAAGAAAATACCAAGTAGCTTGGCAAATCTTTCATATTGTAGTTTAGGATCATGTAGGCAGTACCTCTAGGAATAGTAATGACCTTAAATTCCTTAAATCCCTATAATAAAATTAAGTTAAATTGAGATTGCCATTGACTCAAGCCTCCTGCCAGAATTAAGCATAAACACTTTCTAGAATCAAGCATGAACACTCTCTGGAAAAGGTCATACCATCCTAGGCCTCAAATAATTTTGATAGCTTTTCATATAAGATGTCTGATTTAATAAAAAAAAATAACCAGGAACATGAGGAAGAAAGACTGTGTGGATGAAAAGTAATAAAGTCGACCATAGACATAGAAAACATTTCATAAGAATCTGGATAAGGGAGCTTTTTGAACCAGACTTTAAAACAACTAAGATTATTACATTCAATAAAGAAAAGATTGAGAATTTTGTTAGAGTATGAATATAGTTGAAAACAATCATTGGAGTACAAAACCCCTTGTATGAGTATGAAAGAAGATTAGATGTATTTCGAGAGAAAAATAGTAAATTAAAATATAAATCAGAAGGAAATATCCAGACTGAATATAAAGAGCCATAATTATTAAAAAAAAAAAAAAGGAAAAAGAAAATACAGAGTGGAGGGTAGTATATATAAGAAATGGAATAAGGGAGCCTAATAATAGGGAATTGGAGTTCAGAAGTAGACTACAGAGAGAACTAGGCAGAAGCAATATTTGAAGATACGGTGCCTGAGAGTTTTACAAAGCTTAAAAAGACATTAAGTCACAGATTGAAGAAGCTCTGCAATGACAGAAAGAAGAAGAAATAGAAAGGTCAGAAATTCTCCCATCCCTAAAGAAAACCATTTTTCATAACATGATCTTATTGCCTGTTATTCCTTCTATCATGAAGCATAGCGTATTGTGTAATTTCTTCAAAATTCCCATGGGGTCAACATGAAAATCATCTCTCTTTTGGCTTTTGACAGTTGGTTGGAGTTTTTTGTTTGTTCAGTATTTCCTCGGCTACACTGGGTCTTAGCTACCGCACACGTGACCTTTCATCTCTATTGTGGCATGTGGGGTCTTTCAATTGTGGCAGGTAGAATCCTTTTTTTAGTTGCAGCATGTCAGATCTTTAGTTGCAGCACGCAAACTCTTAGCATTTTGAAGAAATTCCAAGAACAACTTCTTGGAAAGAAATTTCTTCTCGCGTAGCTCGGGTATTTGACTTCTCCTAGGAGATGTTCTGAAGAGGATGATTATAGGGCAGCTGGGCCGTGGAAAGAGTGGACAGAGTGATGGTCAGTGACCTGCATTCATGCAACACACCCGTCTCCTGGCGCTCCTTATAAAAGATGGGCAGTGTTTTGTGCTTGAGAGATTACAAGCCTGTCTTAAAGGCAAGGTCGGCCAGGGTGCTTCCCAAACAAGGCTTTGGAACAAGAGACTCAGGGACAGCCTTGCTGACTCACCTCTGTGCCCCTGTGGATGCTCACCCCTTAGGAGGTGGCTGGAGGGAGGCTGGTGATGCTGTAGACTCCAGAGATGGGATCAAGTGGCCACTGTGCCCACAGAGGAGTGTTGTCAAGGCTGGTCCACATCCCTGGGCTTGCCTGTCGTTTCCCCAAGTCATCCCTGATAGACTGGAATGCTAGTCAAGCTCACGCTGAATTCTCTCTGCTCCTAACTTCTCATTCACATTTAGGAATAACTCACTCCATAATCTGCCTTTTCAAGGGGCTCTGTCCCTGACTTGCCACCTTCCTTCACGTAGTCCTGTAGTCTTGTTGGTTTATATCTTTGATGATACATCCCTCAAAGACTGTCTAATATAGTGGTTTTCAACTGGGGTGATTTTAATACCCAAGTGGACAACTGGCAATGTCTGGAGACACTTCTGGTTGTCACTAGGGAAAGGGGTGCTGGGTAGAACCAGGGATGCTGGTAATCATCCCACAGGGCCCAGGACTGTCCCATAACAGGGAACTGCCAGCACGCTCTGTCGCTCAGTCGTGTCTGACTCTTTGCAACCCCATGGACCGTAGCCCTCCAGGCTCCTCTGTCCATGGGATTCTCCAGGCAAGAACCCTGGAGTGGGGGGCCACTTCCTTCTCCAGGGGATCTTCCTGACCCAGGGATCCAAACCATGTCTCTTACAACCCCTGCCCTGGCAGGCAGATTCTTTGCCACTGAGCCACCTGGGAAGCCTCACAACAGGGAACCACCCCGGCTCCTAATGTGAACGGTGTCGAGGCTGAGACACCCAGATCTAGTCTGTAAGACAGAGTACTGATTGATGGCGTGGAGTACTGAATAATAAAATGTAAATACAAACCAAACAAGACACCAAAAATAGAGAGCTGAGTCTGTAACATCACTGAGAGTGGAAGAGCAGCATTTCTGGGTGATGGGATCT
Organism: Oryx dammah; assembly: GCF_014754425.2. Lineage (NCBI taxonomy): Eukaryota > Metazoa > Chordata > Mammalia > Artiodactyla > Bovidae > Oryx > Oryx dammah. Next base: position 9,649,881 of record NW_024070204.1, read on the forward strand.
GTTTTATATGGGAGGCGTGTAAGGAGAAGTATCTCACTCATTCATGGGGAGCGGCAAAGGTCAGTCGCCACACAAAAAAGCAGAGCTGTGATCCTGGCGGGCGCATACGATTTAGTGCTTCGAGGACATGGAATATCATGTCTTGAGTCACCAAGCTCCTGGCATATGGTGAGGTGACAGCAGAGTGAGACCACACTGCCACCAACCATGAGGAATAGTGGCAGCTGAAATCAGCAGATGGTTGGAAAGGAAATGGCATTAAGCCACAAACGGGAAAGTATGGTTACTGAGAAGGGAATGAAAACCACCTGGAAGAAAGAAAAACAACCTGGGATATTAGGAAACGAGGATTTAAAGGCATCAAGAATGTCACAAAGGGCAGACCCATCACGTGATAATAAAGCAGATCACAAGGAGCTCACACTGGCGCCGGCATCCGGAGCGATGGAGACAACTGTTGGCTTATGTACCCAAAGCCTTAAAAGCATTCTTTGCTCTCGATGTTTCACTTTCCAGATTTTATCCTTGAGAAGTGATCAAGGATGTAGGCAAAACTTAAAACTACATGGACGTTTACTGCAGTTTACATTAGTTAAACTTTGGAAGCAGTCTAATTTCCTGATCATCAGAGACTGGCGCATACAACATAGTGGGCCCTTTCACTGGAATTCTTGGTAGCCCTTCCACATTCTAGGACTCAGACAATAAAGAATCTGCCTGCAATGCAGGAGATACACAAGACACAGGTTTGAGCCCTGGGTCGAGGAGATCCCCTGGAGTAGGAAATGGCAACCCATTCCAGTATTCTTGCCTGGAGACTTCCATGGACAGAGGAGCCTGGCAGGCTACAATCCATGGGCTTGCAGAGCCAGACATGACTGAGTAATGAACACTTTCCAGCTTCTGGTGTAGATGACTATTTGCTGGCAAGGAGAGAGGTCTTGCAGAGCCAGGTGATAATATGTTTACAGTGGCACACAGAGCGAGGCAGGGTGAGGCTGGGTGGGCACCATGCCCACATCTGTTCTTCCCTTCAGTGGTGTGCCAGTCATCCAGATGCAGGGAATCAGGGGCAACACTGACTGCAGTGTACAGGCACGCCTTCTGTCCTGTCCAACTCTTTGGACCCCATGGACTGTAGCCCACCAGACTCCTCTGTCTATGGGATTCTCCAGGCAAGAAGACTGCAGTGCGTTGACATTTCCTCCTCCAGGGGATCCTCCTGACCCAGGGATAGAACCCAGGTCTCCTGCATTGCAGGCAGATTCTTTATTGTCTGAGCCACCAGGGAAGCCCTACTTAAAATTTAAGTAAGTTTAAAATTCAAATTTCCAATATACTGATTTAAACCAGCAATAGAATTCATTATCATATTTTAGGACATTGATCTCTATGTAGTCTCAGAGCCTCACTCCTGGGCCAACAGCATCCACGTGGCACAGTGGGTTACAGCTGAGGCTCTTGAGGTGACCCCAGATACAACGTCCTGAAACGCCAAGGAAACCTTTCAGGGGAGGGGATTCCATGGCACCTAATCCCACTTATGTGTGTCACATACTGACACCTTCAGAACTAAGCATTTTGTCATCTGGCATGATTGAGGTACTGCTTCTCCGGGGCACTCTGAGATACAGACATATATACTTATTGACATGAATTGTAAATGCTCAGATGATTATCCTGGTCTAGAACGATCTTGAGGTTTGGTGGTGAGTGTAATAAAATGCGGCACTGCTTCTGGATGGGTTCCCAGGTGGCACTAACAGGTAAGAACCCACCTGCCAATGCAAGAGACATTAGAGACCCAGGTTCGAACCCTGGGTTGGGAAGATTCCCTGGAGGAGAGCCTGGTACTAGAGAGCCCACTCTAGTACTGCTGCCTGGAGAAACCCCATGGATAGAGGAGCCTGGTGGGTTACAGCCTATAGGGTCACAAAGAGTTGGATTCGACTGAAGCAACCGAGCACGCACGACTCTGGAGAGGAGGGAGGTTTGGAGGAGAATGGATACATGTATGGGTATGATGGAGTCCCTTCGCTATCCACCTGAAACTGTCACAGCATCGTTAGCTGGCTATTCTCCGATACAACATGAAAGGTTTTAAACAAATAAAATAAAACACAGCACTGCCATGAGAAGCTGAGGAATAGCTTGAATTACAAATGGAAGCTTAAAAGCTATGGACTCATGCCCACCGAGGGATGCAAAAATCAATCAATAAAAAGGGCTATGGAGTACTCCTTTCTCACAGCAGCCCCAGAAGGCACAGTGTCCTGAGAACACTGAGGAGGCAGGGACCAGTCACAGCTATGAACACCCACTGGAAACAGCCCCACAGCAAGAGCTAGAGGCCCTTCTGGACCACAGATCGACTGCCACTCGGCACAGCTGGTGCCAGGCCACGGAAAGGAGACCTGCACAGCCCTTCCCCTTGGGAAATTCTCTCTTGAGGAGATCCACTGCCTTAAATGACTCATGATGTGAAAAGCCTTGGAGGAGATAAACAGAACCGCACAGATGTAGATTAGAGAGTGATGCACTTATCTTTGGTAGAAGTCTTGAGAGCACAGAGGCAGCCTTTCACCTGGTTTTGAAGGATGATTCTCCAAAAGGGGAAGGAGGAGAGGGGACAGGAGTGGGCGGAAGCTGGGAGCCCTGCCTGTGGGGTGCTGGGGTGGGCCAGGAAAGTGTGCGGGGGAAAGGCCTTGGGCCTCTGCAGCATGCGTGCTGAATTACTCAGTCGTGTCCGACTGTGCCACCCCAAGAACAGGAGCCCGCCAGGAGCCTCTGTCCATGGGATTCTCAGGCAAGAACACTGGAGTGGGTTACCATTTCCTTCTCCAGGGGCTCTTCCTGACCTAGGGATCAAACCCACGTCTCTTATGTCTCCTGTATCGGCAGACGGGTTCTTTACCACTAGCGCCACCTGGGAAGCCCAGGTTTCTGCTGAAAGTGAAAGTGAAGTCACTCAGTTGTGTCCGATTCTTTGCAACCCCATGGACTATTGCCTACAGGGTTCCTCCATCCATGGAATTGTCGAGGCAAGAGTACTGGAGTACGTTGCCATTTCCTTCTCCAGGGGATCTTCCCGACCCAGGGATCGAACCTGGGTCTCCCGCATTGCAGGCAGATGCTTTTACTGTCTGAGCCACCAGGGAAGCTCCCTGGTTTCTACTGAGACATGTCTATTATCAGGGAAGAAGTAAGGGGCCTTAGAGGCTTTACACAGAAGCCCATTACTATTGCTTTTGTGGCTATCAAGCTGATATCTTAAGTAAAACTTACCACTAATCTATGCATTTGGCATCAACAACTTAGGAAAGAGGTAAAAAAAGACTAATAATACAGGAAGTCCCCTATCTACCAACCTTCAAGTTGGTAGAACTTACAAGAACTTTCAAAGCTGTGAATATGCATTTGCAAGTCCAATCACATCAGGAGTGAGTGGAACTGCAGCTGGCCCTCCCTCACCGATTGCTGTTGCTTCTTCCCTTTTACCAGCTCCCACCTCCTTTCCCCTAGTCAGTAACTCTTCTTGCCTGTTCACTCGATGCCAGCCCCTGTATACCAGCTGTTGTACTGTTACTACTGTACTTTTCAAAGTACTGTATTATGGGATTAAAAATGATTTATTTTTGTGTTTGCTTTTTATGTGTTATTTGTGTGAAAGGTATTATAAACCTATTATAGCATAGTACTGTGTAGCCAGTTGTGTTAGTTGGAGGTCTAGGCTAACTTTGTTGGACTTATGAACAAACTGGACTGAACGAATGTGCTTTCAGAACGGAATCGGTTTGTACATAGGGAAGTTACTGTTTACTCTTAAATTGACCTCAGCTCTCTAAACAAAGATTATCAGGAGAGAGAGAATGTCTACCATATAAAAATGCTGGGTCAGAATCCTCTTTGAATCTGATAGGTTTATATTGCCACCCATGTGGATGCATATATGTCCATGTGAACTAAAACATTCACAGGTGATTTCAGCAGAAGGGAGCTGCTGAGTCCTAGGGGATCTTGCTTGTTTTTCCCTGCGGCTTTCTCGGTACTCACTCAAGTTCACACAGAGCAGGCCTTGAAGGCTCAGGTCTGCTCTGGCCAGCTGCCAACGCTATCTGGTTACCTCTAATCCATGTTTGAGCACCACTGATCCCCAGACACCATTGCAGGAACCTTGGCCATATCCCAAATGGAAAAACAAACAAAAATGCTTATTTTTACAAAAGGTGGAAAAGTAGAAAAATCAGTCTTGACCTACTTAGATGGTAGAGAATCCATTTACAATGCAGGAGACCTGGGTTCAATCCTTGGGTTGGGAAGATCCCCTGGAGAAGGGAATGGCAACCCACTCGAGTATTCTTGCCTGGAGAATTCCATGGACAGAGGAGCCCGGGGGGCTACAGTCCATGGGGTTGTACAGAGCTGGAAATGACTGAAGCGAATAGGCACACACACTTCCCTGCACCTCAGCCTTCAGAGGATTGCCACTTGCCCCGCTGTGCCAGGCTGCTGGCAGGAAATCCTGCCAGAGGTAGGGAGGACCCTGCTGGGTGAGATGTGTCTCTCAGCACATGACATACACACCTCTCTGGGGGAAATTCTACTTACAAAGAGTTTCCAGAGAAACTAACAATTTCTTATAATTTAGCAATAGATACTGAGCACAAAGCCAGAAAGTAATGAATTTGCAATGTCCTTTTGGACTGAAATATGATGCATCAAAGGCTTGCTTGGTGGTTCAGTGGTAAAGAACCTCCCTACCAAGGCAGGGGACGCTGGTTCAATCTCTGGGTCCAGAAGATCCCCAGGAGAAGGAAATGGTAACCACTCCAGTACTCTTGTCTGAAGAATTTCATGGACAGAGGAGCCTGGTGGGCTATAGTCCATGGGGTCACAAAGAGCTGGACAGGACTGAATGACTAACACTTTCACTTTATGCCTCTCTGAGGCATCTTAAATTTAAGAGAACATATGAATTTGCACAAACAAACTCTGACTTGGTCAGTTAGTGCCTTTTTGGATTTTAATTTTTTCAATAATATTTGAAAAGATTACAAATGCGATGCCCATCGTAGAAAATGTACAAATACGTAAGTACGAGAAGAGTCCATCAGTATCTTTTGCCTTTGATGTTACTGCATTTTTTCTAGAAACACATACTTTTTTGTACATGCATGCATTTTATATTTGCCCATGCCATAGTTTTACTAAATTGGCCAGGTTTTATCTACATATATCTGTGTCTACATACACACCCGCTTTTACATTTCTTTCTTCACTTTGTATTACACACTTTCTCTAATCACTTTCTATTCTTTAAAACCTGACTTTATGAGCCGTAGAGATTCCAAACGATGCATTATATCTGATCATTTTTATAGCCATAAAGCTAGAATTCTATCTGTTTACTTCCTCATTAAACTTGATATTGTATTTTCTGGCCCTTCAAAATATTTTTGTATTATGTAGGAGCACAGTTTGAAAGAAAACCTTTTGAAAAACTATCATTTGGTTGAAGTAACTTTGAAGCCTCTTTATAAACAACAAAGTTCCTTTGTATTTTAACTTATGATGGTTTCAGCAAAACTTTCTTAAAGAAATTCTTTGTCCCTCCCCGCCTTAAAAGAATATTGTAAGAAAAACAATCAAACATATAGATTTTCATTTAGACTTCTGGAAAAAATCTTTATGATTCAATTAATCATTTTAGCTTCCTCAACTTAGGAAAGAATTACTGATCTCATAAATTACAACGTGAAGTCCAGCATTCTAAGGTGGAAATTCACACATCATAACGTTCCATGGGAGCAGCTAACATCATGGAAGAAGGGCTCTGTCTTGAGATGACGTCCATGAATGTTCTATTCTGACCCCTGGCTTCTCTGGCCCCTGTCAGCTGCACCTACACACCTTAGCAGAGTTGGGGAAAGGGTTCGGTGTCAGGGCAGAATCTTACTAAATGCACACCGGTGCAGGCATGAAAGCCATCAGAGGAAATGTGCTTCAAAATCCAAGCCACAGACTTGAGGGAAAACCTGGAATTCAGAGTGAATTTAACCTTAAAGTTTTTCTCCCTTTCCTTTTTCCTTCCTTCCTCTCTTCCTTTCTCTCTCTTTCCCGCCATCACTCCCATACTCTCTCTTTCTTCTTTCTTTTTCTCTCTCTTTCTTTCCCTCTCTCTCCACCCCCCTTTCCGCCCACCTCTCTCCCTTTCTTTCTCTCTCTCCCTCTCTTTCTCCTTTTCTCTCTCTCTCTCTTCTTGGCCAAGGCTAACATCATATTACTGTGTATGTGTGCTTAGTTGTGTCCAGCTGTTTTGTAACCCCATGGACTGTAGTCTGCCAGGCTCCTTGGTCCATGGGATTTCCCAGGCAAGAATACTGGAGTGGGTTGCCATTTCCTTCTCCAGGAGATCTTCCTGACCCAGGGATTGAACCCATGTCTCTTGCATCTCCTCCACTGGCAGGATGATTCTTTACCACTGTGCCACCTGGGAAGCCATATCATTGGACTTTCACAAATTGGATTTCCAAAGTTGCCTGGGCCCATCCATCCCAGAGGTTCTGAGTCATTAGGGTACATGTAAGACTCAGGTGACAATGACCACAGGGCAGATTGGAGACCACTATATTCTCACATGTAGGCTTTTCTTCCTTACGGATTTACTAAGCTTGCTTCCCAGGGTAAAGCAATGTAGGGACTGGGCCCCATGATATACAGTGCCTCAAAGGAAACCAAGAGAAGAATGCATAAACCTTTGTTCAGCCATCTTTAACTTTTTTGATACTGAACATGTTCAGAACTCATCATGGTCTGGTGCCCAGAAGTACCAGGCGGGATAACTGAAGTGCTGGACATCCCTTCGTATAACACCTGGTATGTGGTAGGTGCCGGCCAGCTGGTCCATTCCCCTGGTGGGAGAGCTCTGAGTGGTTAAATCAAGAACCCCAGCTCAGGGACTCCCCTGGTGATCCAGAGTCTGCCTGGCAATGCACACACATGGGTTTGACTCTTGGTTGGGGAACTAAGAGCCCACACGCTGTGAGGCATCTAAGCTCGTGCTCTGCAACTACTCAGCCCGCACTCCGGAGACCGCATGCTGCAACCAAGACCGGACACGAGGCACATAAATAAATATTAATTTCTTTTTAAAGATCCACCATTCAATCCTCCCCAAAGGCAAAAGCTCCTGTGAATCAGGGAGAGATGCAAGACACAGAACACTGACCCAGGACAGGAGAAAAAGCAGCGTTAGGGGTTTGCTTCTCAGAGTGGAAGGTCACAGCCAAAGGCAAAGAGCCTGTGTCTCCTAAATTAGAGGTAAGTTTAAATGGGAACACACAGTTACAGAAGCTGTAGAAGGACCTGGAGCAGCCCTCAGGGACTGCAAACAGCTCCAGAACTGGAGCCTACAGAGATGCTAATGCTGACACATTTGGGTTACATGTAGGAATTATATTTCAGGATGCATTTCCATTAATCCTGACTCAATAAAATAGTTCCTTTAACACTCACTCAAAGTAAAACGATTTCAAAAGCAGTTTAGAAAATAGTATGCTGTGATGTAAACAGATACTTTTGCATATTTATTTTGATTAAAAACCCGGCAAGGGGGCGTGTTGGGGATTCCATTCTACTTTCTCAATCATCCACTCCTGAGAACACTCAGATCTTGGGTCCATAGGACCCTGAGGAGCTGGAGATATGACCACAGTGTGCAGGGCGAGGTTGGGAACGTGACCATGGTGTCAGAGGAGACAGGAAACCTCAGTAGCAGGGGTTTCCAGCAACTACAGGATGGGTGCTTTTTCACATTACTCCCTTATTTGGGGGCCTGGTGGGTGAGGGGTTCTGCCTCCCAGAGGGGCTCCCAGAAGAGGGGTGGAGGCCTTTTTGATGCTGCCAAAGCTGACAGTCATAGCCCATGGGCCTTTACTGCAGGGCAACCAACCGACTTACAGCTGGCCGAGGTAAAGGCTGTTTCATTTTGGAGAGGTCTCTCCAGCTGGACAGCTTTCTGAGTTCATCAGAATTGTCCCTCCAGGTCCAGCTTCTAATGTCATTCTGTTTGGAAGGGCTATGAATCACTCCATTTCCCACCAATGAGTGCAAGACTGCATATCCGAAAGTTCCCCAAAGAGCTATAAAATATGTTGGGTTTTTTGTGGCTCTCTCCTCAGCTTCCCTTCTCAGACCACACCTATTCTGTGCAACTGTTCCACCTGCAAGGCACCCGCCTGAAGACCTCAATAGATGTGCGAGCTGACACAGAAGAATCTGCGTCTGCATCTGACTCGATTCTGTGAGCTGACAACTCAGAGCCTGCCCGGGACTCAAGGGCCTCTTCCTCTTTTTGAAATTTCCTATCTTGGCTTGGCTGGAGAACATGAGGGGAATCATTTAATGCTCCACTGTCTCAGCTGTGAAATCCCCAAGGGAAAATGGTGCCGATGCAAGAGCGATTTGACCGAGTGCTAGAGTCACAGAGCTCTGTACCTGCAGACACAGACAAAACCACCAGGCTGCAACTAGGGAGGGGATAATTGCATGCAGCTGCGAGTCACCAATATCACCTGATCTTGGGACTTCTTTTTCTTCTTCTTCTTCCCCCAGCACCCGGAACTCTCCGCATCTTTGCCATTGGCCTCACCGCAGAGCAGCCCGTCCAGCTCATCGGTGCCCATGTGCTGTCCCTGAGACGTTTCTGCTGCCAGCCGGTACGAAAGATTCCTTAAAATGCACACACAGTTTTCAACGGTCTGGAGAATAAAAACAAAAACCAAAACAAAACAAAAAATGAGGAATGAACAAAAACTAACCAGTACTCCTCCACCCGCAAAAGCCATCCATCTTCATACAGACATTTTTTTCTTTGGATGCATTTAACCGTGGCTCCTAAAGGCTCCCTTGACAGCCACAATGGAAAGAATTTAGAGAAGCTTGGAAAAGTCTGAAGATCTTTCCTCCCCTCAAAGAAACCACTTAGCAATAAGACTTCCTGATAAACAGCTATCGTTGTTGACTGAAATTCACTTGTGAGCAAGAAAGAATCCATATCCGGGTGTGGTCCCAAGTGGCGTCCACTTACAGACAACAGCCATCTGGGGACTAAGGCTCAGAACCTTTGAAAGCAAGGATAATTGGATTTGTGTTAGCTCTGGGAGGGTGACACTTTTACTATCTACCAGGGCACTTTCTTAGTGAGGGGCAGGGGAGCCCGGCATGCTGTAGTCACAAAGGGTTGGACATGACTCAGTGACTGAACAACAAGGGTACTTTCTGGGAGGAATACAGGGCAAGAGGTGCAAACCACTTATTCCAGGCAAGCCAGGTTCTGTGGTCATCTGGGGACATATAGTTTCCAACCTACTGATTTTCTTCAAGATTGCTGGTGCTCCTATTTCCTAAGCACAAGAGCTAAGCAGTGATTAGGGACGTGGGAAGAGCTGGACATCTGTAGAACCTTAGGTCTCTGACTACTGGACGTGTCACTTGGACAATCCCCCCATAACCTCCTCTGTAAGATGGTCAAAGTAGCGGCCAATAGGCTGCTGTGTGGATTAGGGGAATTAGAGAATATATATGTGATAGGCAGAATAAAGCTCTCTGCTCCAAAGATGTCCACATTTGGAAAATATGAATACGTTAGGTTATGGGATGGAGGATATTGAGGGTACTCATCAGTGGACCTTTGGATGGCAGATTATCCTGGATTGTCCAGGTGGGCCCATGGAATCATGAGGGTCCTGTGAGCAAGAGAGGGAGGCAGAGAGAGTGAAACTGTGTGAGAAGGATGGGATCTGGCTTTAGAGATGGAGGAAGGGGCCACGAGCCAAGGAATGTGGGATCCTCTGGAAGCTGTTAAAGACAAGGAAACAGATGCTTCCTTACAGTTGCCAGAAGGAATGCAGCCCTGTCGACACCTTGATTTTACCCCTACTAGACCCATTCTGGGAACTTCCCTGGTGCTCTAGTCTGATTCCTGCTTGAGACTTCACCTTCCAATCCAATGCCGGGGCTATGGGTTTGATCCCTGGTGAGGGAGCAAAGATCCCACATGCTTCTCAGCCAAAAGGAAACAAAACAAAACAAAACAGAAGCAATATTAAAACAAATTCACTAAAGACTTTAAAAATGGTCCACATTTAAAACAAGGAAAAGAAAAGAAAAAAAGAGACAATTCCGGACTTCTAAAATGGTAAGATGATAAGTTTGTGTTTCTTAAATTTATTTTTGGCTGTGCTGGGTCTTCGTGGATGCATGGGCTTTTCTCAAGTTGCAACAAGTGGGGGCTACTCTCGAGTTGCAGGGCTTTTCCGTGTGGGAGCCTCTCTTGTTGTGGAGCACGGGCTCTAGATACAGGCTTTGGCAGTTGTGGCTCCCAGGCTCCAGAGCACCTGCTTACTAGTTACACACAGGCTTAGCTGTTCCTCGGCATGGGGGATCTTTCTGGACCCGGGATCGAACAGTGTCTCCTGCATAGGCGGGTGGAGTCTTTACCACTGAGCTATCAGGGAAGCCCAGGTTTGTGTTTTTAGACCACCATGTTTGTGGCCATTTGCTACAGCATAAACAGGAAACTGACCCAGTACGTACGTACCGAGAAGAGTTTCTGGCACACAGCAAGTGCTATACAAGGATTTATATCACCAACAAAGGTGGAGACGGTCCCTCTGTGGAATGTGCAGAGCTTGTGACCTAGAGTTAATGGGACCGTGATGGAGTCTTGGCTCCACCATTTAATGAGCCATGTGACCCTGATCAAAGTGCTCAATCTCTCAGTGCTTCCATTTCCTCCCAAAGTCCCCACTGCCACGTTGGAGATGAAGTCTCAACATATAAATCTTGGAGGAATCAAACATTTAGTCCAGGGCATCAACTTTTTGACCTTTGTTCTGGATTTGAGCAACCGAGGGAAGAGGGGGAAAAAATATACCCAATTTTCAGAAAAAAATTTTTTTACTGTTTTAATTGAAAAAAATATTTGGCCTTTTCCCTTCTTAAATATTCATTTATTTATTTGGCTGTGTGGGGTCTTGGTTGTGGCACACAGAATCCTTGCTGTGGTGTGTAAGGCTGTGAAGTACGGGGCTCAGCATTTTCAGCTCGAGAGCTCAGATACCCTTTGGCACAAGGGATCTTAAGTTTCCCAACTGGGGAACGAACCCAAGTCCTCTGCACTGCAAGGTGGAGTCTTAACCACTAGACTACCAGGGAAGTCCCTCCAATTTTTAAAAAGGACAAAATAATGGTGGAAAGTGAAAACGAAAGTCTCTCAGTTGTGTCTGACTCTTTGCGACGCCATGGACTATACAGTCCATGGAATTCTCCAGGCCAGAATACTGGAGTGGGTTGCCTTTCTCTTCTCCAGAGGACCTTCCCAACCCAGGGATCGAACCCAGGTCTCCTGCATTGCAGGAGGATTCTTTACCAGCTGATCCACCAGGGAAGCCCAACTAAGTTTTATTATTTTTTTAAGCTTAAGCATTCTTTGAATTATAGTTGATTTACAAGGTCATGTTATTTTCAGGTGTACAAAATCTGAAAAAGAAGAGATAGGTTTTCTTTTTAAAAGTATGCCAACTTGCCTGTCACTTTTCAGGCATCAACTACGTGACAGCCACCATTCAAGGAAAGGAACATGGTTCCATTTTAGAGACAAAGGGAACGAGGTCTGAGGCTGTTGGTAACTGAGCACACTAGCCACTATAGAGACTGTACCATTTTCTCTAGTCCTGGGCTGGGACTGGAAATGGGGAGGGGACTGCCAGAGTTCAGATCCTGCACTGCTCCCACTTATGGGAATCTGGTAAAAGGCAGCATGTAACTTTGACCCGACTACTGGAGGCATGAAAAGTCAAGCAGGAAAACCAGTTTTCAGGGTGTATTTCTGGAGCCTTTGCAATTTCAGACCTTTCGGGTCAGCTTTTCAAGGTTTCATGGGCTGCTAATCCCACAGGCTTTCAGTCAACTTGATTTTTCTATTTCAAGCATCCTCTCAGCATCAAAAAAAGGAATCAGTATGAAAGCAGGTAAACACAGGACGACGCTCGAGAGAGAGAGCAAGCAGTCTCTCCCTGAAAGGAAAATGTTGTGGCATAAGTCAGAACGATTTTCAAATCAGCTCAGAATGATTTTTCTTACATCAAAGACCTGGGAGAATAAACTTCTTTCTCACCCTCTTGTTCGCCTTCCCTGGGGGCACATCCATGCCTCTGTTTAACAAATGATGACTGCGGAATACATCCGCAGTTTCGAGAAGTGCTTTATAACCTACCTGAGGCTGAGTGACGTCTTGGGGAGAAGCCGGATGCAGAGAGAGACAAGAGGGAGAAAGTGGGGGGGGCTAGGAGGGGGGATGGGGCTTCCCTGATAGCTCAGTTGGTAAAGAATCCCCCTGCAACACAGGAGACCCTGGTTTGATTCCTGGGTTGGGAAGATCCCCTGGAGAAGGGACAGGCTACCCACTCCAGTATTCTTGGGCTTCCCTGGTGGCTCAGCTAGGAAAGAATCTGCCTGCAACGCGGAAGACCTGGGTTCAATCCCTGGGTCGGGAAGATCCCCCTGGAGAAGGGAAAGGCTACTCACTCCAGTATTCTGGCCTGGAGAATTTCATGGACTGTATAGCCTGGGGTCTCCAAAGAGTCGGATACGACCTTTCCTTTCACTTTTCACTTTCATGAGGTGGGGAAGAGAGACAGGAGATGGCAGAGAGGGACAGAACAGGGGTAGTCCCAGAGGTTGAACTCCTCTCTCCTTAAGCCTGGTTTGGGAGGGTGACCAAGTCAAGGGCTTTTCCCGTAAGGGCAGGAAGAAAAAGAGAACAGCCACTGCCCTTCTTGGGGATACCAGCAGAAGGCGTGTGGCAGCTGGTGGTTTGGGTTTCAATAACCATCACTGTCAACAGAGCTTTTGGCAGTTCCTCTGCGTCACCAGGGTCATTTTGAGTCCTCATTTTCTATTAGAAAGGGCTAATTTGGAAGCCGTTTGTAGAATGCGCCACCATATGTTAGGCATTCAACAAACCATCCCTGTTACAGGAGCTGAGCTGAGCGCGTGTGTAGCATCCAGGCTCTTTGACTCATTAACTCCAGTGGCCTCAAAGACAGCTTGCACACATTTTTCCCTCCTCCAGCTTGCCACTGTGAAAGCTTAGAAGTGGCCGAGCAGAGGGCTGAGTGGAAAAATGATGGGGCAATAATAATACGTTAACACTCAACAGCACCTTCTGGCCAGCACAGCACTGTCAAGTAATTTATCACATTTGACCTGCTCAACAGCTCTAACGGTCCTCCTTGTCTTGAAGCTGAGGTCACTCAGGTCCTGTCCTCTGGTCATAGGGAGAAGGAGATGATACATTTTCCAGGACACTCCTGGGGCCACTCTGGGTGCTCTGGATACTCAATCAGGAATAGCTGAGCTCCCTTTTTTTTTTTTCTTTTAATTTTTAGTTTATATTGGAACATAGTTGGTGAACAACTATGTCTTTGTTTCAGGTATACAGCAAAGTGATTCTGCTCTACATAGACAGGCATCTACTCTTTTTCCAAATCTTTTCCTATTTAGGTCATTGCAGAATATTGAGCAGAGTTCCCTGTGCTATGCAGTAGGTCCTTGTTGATTATTTATTTTCAATATAGTGATGTGTACATGTCAATCCCAAACTCCCAATTTATCCCCCACACCAACCTTTCCCTATTGGTAACCAAAAATTTTTCACTTCAAACCATAAGTTTGTTTTCTATGAACATGTTTCTGTTTTTGTAAATAAGTTCATTTGTATTATTTTTTTGATTCTACATGTGAGCAATGTCATATATTTGTCTTCCTCTGACATTTTTCACTTAGTCGGATCACCTTGGGATCCTCCATGTTGCTGCAAATGGCTTTATTTCAAGGCATATCTGAGTCTTCTGACACCACCCCTAAATGGTCTTCATTTTTCCAGTTTCCACTTTGTGGGGAAATGTGGTCACTAACAAAGAGAATCTTCAAGGTCTCTCAAGAGTTTGAGGAGTCTCGTCCTCTGACGCATCAGAAAAAAGCTGTGTGTGCCTCACAGCACTCTGATTTTGGACCACACTCATGAAGGTTGCCTTACCCACCACGATGGTATTATGAGACCAGGGCAAGACTCATATTTTATTGTCAGCTAGAAGGCCCAGACAGTATTAAAGATTGCTTGGTATCCATAAGGCTTAAAGCCCCCATGCCTTAGTATTTACCACTCTGAATATTAAAGATCCTTGGCATTGCAGCTTCCATGAATTATGAATTACCTTGAGTAGCTCTTTTAAAAAATCCTGTGTGTCTTGTGTTAGCAGGTCTCTACAAATACTCAAGACATCTTGACTGTTCCCTTCTTTAGAGACTTAATTCTCCCGTCAGTGATATTAAAAGGTCTACAATGGCTGTTAAGGGCATTTACAAGAGAGGTTGATTAAATCTTTTCTATCATATTTCACTTTGGATATTGATGTCATGCACACAGTAAATGAATGGTTGCAAATGTCACTAACAGGCAGTGATAAGATAACAACCAGTTTATAATTGGATTCAGTTAGTACTCAAAGGGTTTGAGTCCCAGAAGTACCAGGGACTTCTGGTCCATGGGAGTAGGGCTCCCCCATCAGTAATTTTCTAAATTTGTCAGTCACTCCAATGTGCAGGCAAGGTTGAGAAGTGCCATGCTAAATCTCCCCATACCACAGAGTACCTAAATGGATAAAATCACTCTTACTTGTTCTTTATCTGACCTTACAACTAAAACAACTAAATTACAGTGTGCTGGGTCCCCGACTAGAGTCTATTTTAAAGCTGTATCTACTAAGGTGGGTTTTTCAATCCAAGATGCACATGGAATCACCTGATGAACTTCCAGAGGAACAGAAATCAGAGATAAGAGCTAAACATCTGGATTCAGGTAGGCTGTGAAGGGGTCTAGGCACACGCATTTATCAAATGCTCCAAAGGCAATTCCAGTGAAGAGTTAGCATTAAAAATCATGGGTTTATCAAGATGTCTTAAGAGAAAAGCATGCCAATTTTAGGTGAGATGGTCTTGAAGTAAGAACCAGATGGCAGACACAGTTTATTTACAGAAACCTCAATGATTGAAGGGCCTGGAGCCAGAGGCAGACATGTATTGTGTGGGTGGATGGTTTCTCATGGCTTGCTGATTCAGCTCTGGACATTGATTATGATAAACATGTTGACCGAAATCATTTGACAGAGTGCTATGTACAATTAATAAATTGTGTCCTGTGCAATATTAACTATTTTACTTCATGAATATGTGTATTGCCTAGGACTTACTATATTTTGATTATGTAATATCTTATGTAATATCAATAAACCAATGCACATGCTTATATATGTTAAAAAACAAACAGATGGTGGGATTGGGCTTTGGTTCACAACCAGGGCCAGTTTTTGGCTCCCCACAGCGCATCTGGAAATGTCAGGAGACATTTTTGTTTGTCACAATTGGGACTGAGGGAGGAAGGTACTGGCATCTAGTGGATGGAGACCTGAAATGTTGCCCAACACCCTATAGTCCACAGGACAGTCCACAGCAAAGAAGTGGACTGAAATATTGAGAGAGTGGCCCTGAGAAAGGTCTTACTAAGGTGTCATATTCATCACGTGCGTTACTTTAAAGTATCAGTAAAGTCTGTGCTTATATCAGGATATTATGAAATTATAAATTTTTTATGTACAGTGAACCCAAACTAAGCCAAAAGACAAGACAAAACAAAATAGCCCAAACACTGTCAAAAATCCACCCAATTCTATTTTGGTTTGTGAACTAACACATTGAAGAGACACTGCTGATCAATGTTTTGACAGGCTTGTTTATGCAGCATTTTGGCAGCATTTATTTAGACTTCACTGGGCATTCTTGAAGTGGCACTGGGCAGTATTAAGCTGTTCAAAAGCTATCTGGTAAGAACATAGGATTATTTAAATCCCAGGTAGCTTGAATATTTATTTTTCTTTTTGCCAGTGGATTTTAGAAAATGAAGCTAGAAACTCATGGGCAACTTGCTATGTGAAAGTTTATACACTCATCTGGAACACCTGTAGCTGGAGTAATGTAATCTAAATTTTTACTTGCTACTAATCAAGCATTAAGTGTCTAGTTCTAGGCTAGGATTAAAAGTCAATACAGATTTCAGAGTGAAAGTATTAAGTGTTGCATTAACTCTCCATCCTTATTAGTCATTGTTTGATCCCCATGGGAATCTTTGTTCTCTAAGACGCTTCATCTATGCAAATACGACAAACCTTGCTATCGATCTCGCTGCTCCCCAGCGCAGACTGAATCACATAAAGCAGCGCGTCCGTGAGCCCATCACATTCCCGCATTCTCCTGCGGGCCTCCTCTCCGGCTGAACTAACATTCCTGCAAAGCAAAAGGATGTATCAGCACCCTTCACAGTGGCCACCGAAAGAACGTTCTTCCATGCCCACCTCTTCTCATTTGTTTGTCCTTTAGTCCACGACATACAGCACGCGGGATCTTTGTGCCATGACCAGAAATCCAACCCGTGTCCCCTGCATTGGGAGGCCAGAGTCTTAACCACTGGATCGCCAGGGAAGTCCCTTCCTTTCAAAGTTTTAATGAAAACACTTTGCTAGCCTTTCAGAAGGTTTACCAAGAGTGTAGTTTTAATGAGGGGGGAATGGCCTCCACAAATGGATTCTAGAATTGGATGAGCCACAGATATCTGCATCAAAACAGAGAATGCAGAATTCTGAACACGTGGTCCACGAGAGTCCTGTGACCACTAAGAAAGGAGACTTTGTAAAAGTCTCCAAGTTCTGCTTCTGTTACAATCGACCAGGGAATAAGAAGCTCTTTGATTCAAAGGGCTGTTCTGCTTTGAAAAGTCTGAAATACTTTTCAAAGACAAAGTTTCCAACTTGCTGACATATCTTAGAGGTCTAATTTCACCTGTATCAAAAATATATATCTGCCTTGGCCCTGATAGAGGAAAATTCTAGAAGTTTACTCTAAGGACACAGAGATTTCTCTGAGAATTTAGTCATCAGAATACCCATGGCACCTTTTATGTAGGAGTGGCCCAAGCTCCTTCCCACAATGGCACAAGCTGAGCTAAAGGCAACAGAGGGGCCTCTTTAATGGAATGCACAGCTGGGAGGGGAGTGAACTTCCAGTCCCACAAAGGACATCAGACGATCCAGACAAAGGTGAATCTCCTGAGTGCTTTTATCACCCCTCCACCTGAGAAGGCCTTCTTCTTCTCCCAACCATGGCCAGGATTTGATTCTAGCCGAAAACTTTTGCAGGGCTTCCCCAGGTGGCGCTAGTGGTAAAGAACCTTCCTGCCAAAGCAGGAGACTTTAAGACGAGGGTCCAGTCTCTGGGTCGGGAAGATCTCCTGAAGGAGGGCGTGGCAACTCACTCCAGTATTCTTGCCTGGACAGTCCTATGGATGGGGAAGCCTGGAAGTCCATAGCGTCACAAAGTGTCAGACACAACGGAAGTGATGGAAGCACAGAAAACTTTTGCAGCAACTGATTTACAGACAGCACAGCCTACTGGAGGGAGGCTGGAGGCGGTGAGGAAACGGAAGGCACAAAGAGGCTGAAAAGTTTAGGAACTGTGGGGAAGGGTGAAGAAAAGAGATAATGATCCAGGCAAGGCAATAATTCTCAAGCTATGTAGCAGTAGAATCTCCTGGAGGGTGTGTTCATGTAGACAGTTGGGCCCCATGTTGGCATCATAGGTTGAATTGGATAATTGGCATATTTGGTGATGCTGACATTGAAGATTTACACTAAATCAGAGCTGTAACGGGGAAGAGTCAATTTTGACTCATCCATGCCAGACCTGTTACTTTGACTTTAATCCTGTTTTTTCTTTTCTTTTCTTTTTTTTTTTTTTTTGCCATTTTTTGTTATTATAATCATACATGATGGCCTGCCTCTGAGAGTGGGGCGCTTTGCCTGACTGTTAGAATCCTATCCACCTGTAGATGGCTGGAAGAAAGTAATTAACACATTCCCCCTGCTGAGGCTTTGCAAGATTAATGGCCTTTTTTTTACTTTGTTTCCTTGCCTCCCCCCATCTCTGATTTATAAAAGAATCTGGCATCCAGATTCTGGCAAGATGGTTATTTTGAGACCTTAGTCTGCCATTTTCTCGGTCAGCTGGCTTTCCAGATGAAGCTGTATTCCTTGCCTCAACACCTCCTCTCTCAGATTCACTGGCCTTTCCTGTGGTGAGCAGGGAGAGCTTAGACTCCGTAACAACGTTACTGCAGTTCTAGGGGTGGGGCTGGGGTTTGGTTGGGGAGGGCACTGTTCTTTGCTGGAGCTTGCCATGTGGCTGATTCTGAGTCTGTGAACCACGCGATAATTGACACAACTATTCGCATTTCCTTTCCCAACATCCTTCCCTGTTACATTTCATTCTGTTTTACAGATGAGAAAGGCAGGCTCAGATGGGGTGTCCAAGGCCCCATGGGTGGTAAAAGTGGAGACGTCAGAACAAAACCCAGGTTGGTGAAGGAGAGAAAAGCAAGGGGCTTCGAGTTCGACATACAACATGGACTACATTTTTTAGGAATTAAATCAAAATAAAATATATTTAATTCCAAAAGGCTATTGAACATTCATGGTTTCTTTAATATCAAAAAAGTTCTGCAGACATGTTTAAAGAGGATCTATCAGCGTTTTAACCTAACACCACTGGGAAAGGTTATTCAATGAAAATTAGAAGTTTTGGCATTTGCTGATCTTGAAATATAAGCAAAACTCCTCAGTGCCTCAGACAATGTAACTGAGCAAATGTGGGCAGCATTTTTATGTAAAGTGTTAGAGATTCCACCCTGGGGTGGCCAACCCTTTCCTGGTAGCATCCCTGGGAGGGAGGAAGACATCTTTCTATGAAAGAAGTGGTGACAGGCACACTGGTGTTATTACTAAAAGGACAGCCTTTGCAGGAGAGCAATTTTATATCCAGAAGTGATTTTCACCACATTGAGTTCTGATGCTGTTAGAGCCCAGTCAGACCTCTTTGGTCAGAAAAGTGCTGAGTGCAATGAATGACTGCCTTTTCCCCTACTTTGTTGAGGTCATGCTTCCAAAGACAGAATGACAGAAAGTTAGACTTGAAAGGACAGCTGTAGAGACGGACAGCTCATGTGCAGCTTAGTCTCAAACACCCTCTGCCCCTTTTCCTTACCCATGAATACTCAGTCTTTCCTTGGAGTAGCTTTACAACGGGAATGGCTGCCTCCTAATTCACAAATAAGCATCACTATGATCAGCCCCATTTTCACTAGTCATCAATGAATGGGCAGGGCCAGCCAGTGGGAGACATCAAGAATTAATAACTTTGTCAACATCATACCTTTTCAATACTAATGTTGTTTGAGTTTCTGTTTGATTTTAGTCCAGTCTCTGCCAAAATTTTTAAAAAGTGATTAACAGGCTACAATAAGAAAATGTGTCATATACTGAGAAATGAGAAAGACTAATGAGGTCCCAAGAGGGACAAAGAAGTGATCAGGACACACACCTAAATCTCCCCCTACCCCCTCTCCAGTGATGCAGGGTGGGCAGGCGGGCAGGAAGGTACCACAGTGCCTGCAGTAGGATGAGGCATCATATTTTTGAGGTTAATATTTTTAAGTGAACTGAGGTGTGAACATGTCTCTCTTTCAATGGCTAAGAGCATCCTATAAGCCTTTGGGGTTGGTTTCCACTTTTATTCCTGATAGAGTGAAACATTTTAGAAGATTACCTTTGATTTTTACCCCCTGCCCCAACACGAAATTTACTATTCTTGTGCATTTCACTGTTTAAAAATGAAAATTCCAATAACCTTGTGTGTTGGTCACTGGTTGTAGTTATGGTCCTATATAAGTGACTGCATAAGGGTCTGATAAACAGCCAGTGTCCAGCCTACAAAATTCCTCCCCTCCTGCTGTACTTAAACCATCTTCTACTCATTTTGAGTGAGGTGATTTCCATGTCTGGCTAGAAGCTGGTACAGCAAAATTTCTATGCATAAAAGTTAACACTGAAACAAAGCCTTGTAGATATTTTGCTTAAAAAAAAAGCACAATGATACTGTAATATCTATTTCCTAGAAATAATCACTATAATCTTGATCAAATTGTCAGTTGATACAGTCCCTTGGACTGCAAGGAGATCCAACCAGTCCATCCTAAAGGAAATCAGTCCTGAATATTCATAGGAAGGACTGATGTTGAAGCTGAAACTCCAATACTTTGGCCACCTGATGTGAAGAGCTGACTCATTTGAAAATACCCTCATGCTGGGAAAGATTGAAGGGGATGAGAAAGGGGAGGAGAAGGGGATGACAGAGGATGAGATGGTTCGATGGTATCACCGACTCAATGGGCATGAGTTTGAGTAAACTACGGGAGCTGGTGATGGACAGGGAGGCCTGGCATGCTGCAGTCCATGGGGTCTGAATCGGATATGACCTAGTGACTGAACTGAACTGAACTGAATGTAATTTGGAAATTTCTGCTTAAAGTAGATTCTATAATCTTTTCATCTCTCTTCTTTTCTCCACCCAGCCTGATCCTTGGCATTTATAACCGGTCTCCATTGCAGGTCTTCTCATACCTGGCCCACCTCCAGCCTCTTGAGCCCTGGGTTCCACCCCTGTTAAAATTCCTTACCATCCTTCCTACAGCCCTACACAACTCTGGGCTGTTGATCACCAGGCAACTTTGTCTCATCTCCCAGTTTATAATTAGCAGAGCCCAGATGCTGGGTCTCTGCAAAATCTGGGCTGGGTTCCTGAGACTCTATACAAGTGTGAAGAGGGGCACGGGGCTGCCAGAGGGCTTCAGACAGCAGAGCTGAGATCACTTCAAGGAACACAGGTAGTCTGGAGGCAAGACTGAAATATGAAGCCACACACTGTCCTGATGCCAGCCCACCAGGACAGGCATGGGGAGAGGCAGAATCCACAGACGACAGCACAGACCTGATGTTCAAGCTGCTCCCTCCCTGATGTGGGGGAGGGGTGGGGCACATTCTCCACACTGAGCTGCTGGCAGCCCAGGTGGGGTGCTCTGAGTGCCAGGCAGCGTAGCACCAGACCCTCTCCTCCTGCCTGGTGTAGATCAGCAGGAGCAAGCAGGTAAACACTTGGGACATTTGGGCTCCCCTGCACCTGCCTGGTGAACTCACTTCTTTCTAGAAGCATTTCCTGCTAGTGCTGCCTTTTTCTGACATCTCACCCAGAGAGCAGAATCAAGGATGACAGAGGATAAGTCCCTGGCTTTGAAACCTTGCAACTGGGATTTCCTGGGCTGGGTTTCCAAGCTGCTTTGGCTCAGCACTCCATTTTATTTTCCACATCTCTGTTTCTGGAAGTGGAATGTCTATAACTATTACCCTGTGCCTGTTCCAACACTGTATGCTGGGGGCAAATAAGCTGTTTCTTTAGAATCATAGGTTCACAGGTGGAGAGGAACTCTTCCCCAGCAGCTACACTTTATGGGTCACTCATGCACTTCATGGTTACTCATCTACACCTGATTAGATGATTCTGGTTTTGAATTTTTGAGCTGAAGAGATTTAGGACCTTAAGTTGATGTTGTAGTTGGGATGAAAAGACATGGGGTGGATGTGGATCTCTGGGGACCAGAAGGTGGACTGGGATGGACCAGATAATAGCCCCCAAAGATGTCTGTGTCCTGATCCCTGGAAACCGAATGGATTACTTTACATGGAAAAAGGGACTTTGCAGATGGAATTAAGGTTATAGACTTTAAAATAGGGAGCCTGTCCTGGATGATCTCTATCGGCCCAGTCTAATCACATGAGCCTTAAAAGCAGAGCGCATTCTCTAGCTGGAATCAGAGAGATACAGCAGAATGGAAGTCAGAGAGATCCCAGCAGGAGAACTCAACTCCCTCTCTGCTGCTGGTTCTGTGGCATATGGACCACACGCAAAGGTGAAAGAGAGAGGAAGCTGGTTCCTAGCTGACAGCTGGCAAAGAGACACACACCTCAGTCCGACAGTCACAAGGAACTCGATTCTGGCAACAACCTGAAGGAGCTTGGAAGCAGGCCCTCCCAAGAACCATTAGTAAGGAACATAACCCTGGTCACACCTTGATTTTAAGTTAGTAAAACCAGCATTAGATTTTCAACTCACAGAAAATGTAAGATAATAAATTTTTGTTGTTCTAAGTCACTAAACTTGTAGTAATTTGTTACAGCAGCAATACGAAACTGGCACACAGCATTTGGCTTCTTTGACTCAAGGGTAAATGGAATTCTTCTCAACACCACCCCTAAAATTTTCACACACAGACACACACCCCTTCCCTTTGTTGTTGTTCATGGACTGCCACACACTAGACTCCTCTGTCCTCCACCATCTCCTGGAGTTTGCTCAAATTCATGTCTGTCAAGACGGGGATGTCATCCAACCATCTCATCCTCTGTTGCCTCCTTCTCTTCCTGCTCCCAATCTTTCCCAATATCAGGATCTTTTCCAATGAATTGGCTCTTTGCATCAGATGACCAAAGTATTGGAGCTTCAGCTTCAGCATCAGTCCTTCCAATGAATATGCAGAGTTGATTTCCTTTAGGATTGACTGGTTTGATCTCCTTGCAGTCCAAGGGACTCTCAAGAGTCTTCTCCAGCACCACAATTCAAGAGTGCTGTGGCTGGTACTCAGCACTGCGTGGGAAATGAGTGGACTGTAGGGAGAGAAATGAGTCAGCTTCTCAGCTCTGCTTGAGTGAAGTCTGTACTGCAGCCTCGTTGCTTTAAATGAATTCCCAGAACATCATCTGAAATGCTAACCCTAAGTACCAAATGGTAGGAACCGCATCAGGAATAGCCTCACCTCCATAAACTTTTATTGGGTACGAATAATGGGAGGTTGAATTTACTTGAAAAGCTTTTGACTTCTCTGTCTACATATGTTTTTAAAGTGGGTACCTCATTATAGTCAAGTCAGAACAATTTCCAGAGAAATCAATTTCCCTTTTTCTTTTCTTTTTTTTTTTTTTATTTTTAAGATTAGCCAAGTCCTGCTGCTTGGATTCCTGCTATGCAACTTGCTGTCTTCTCCCAAGGAAGGCAATTTCTTTATAAGTCAGGACACTGATGGCTTGGAAATTGCTTTGCTGAGCTGCAGAGGCAGAATGCTTCAGTGGCCTAAAGACCAACTACCTCCTGTACTGGCAGTAAACCCCACTGCCTCGCTGTCCCCTGCTGACACTCCCACCCCACCTATGAATGGAAACCCCTCTGATGGGGACTATTCCACGCTGCCCCTTTCCAGGACTACCCAGACACGTGCCTTCTGGAATCAGCCACACACCTCACTCACAGTTCCAAGGATGCCCAGAGCAGAACCAGAAATGCCTGAGTTAACAGACACCCTATTGCTGTCAAGGACTACCTAGGGTCTCAGCTCCTCGATTCTAATTAAAATTGATGAATGCCACAGAGTTAAGTGCTCTATGAAAGGTCTGCTCAAAGTTTCCCGTTGGGCTAAATTACAAGGAAATTGCAGGGAAGAAAAGGGTGAAGGCTGCGTGACTAAAACGGTGAACTGTGAGCCGAATTGTGCCTGTGATTCTTTGGGCTCTGTGAACACTCACAATTGTTTTCTAGCTTGTAGCACTCGGGGCAGAAGCTGAGGCTCTAAGTCGACTGCATCTCCAGTTTAGAGCAGTGCTGGGTAGCCCAATCCCCTGGCCATTGATGCCCACCTGCCCTGTATTCCACTAACTCCTGAAACATTTCACTAGGGTACGTTTGTGGTAGGCTCTTCCTTCTAGAGCATCGACTCCGAGTCAGGATGCATCTCACACTGGAGACCCACACATCCCACCTCTGTCCTGGCACCTCAGCATCCCGTCAAGGCTTTGTACCACCATCACCACCACTGCATGGAGCATTTCCATAGAACAAAACCAAGAGCTGGCCAATGCCTCGATTACAAGTGCAACAACAGCAAAAAGAAGATGTCATGGATCAACAGGCAAACGAAGTTCAAACATGATGGGAACAATGTTTTCTTCTTTTTTATGCTAACCAATCATTGACTAGCTCGATTTAAGGTACATCACAAAACCAGAGCTTTAAAACACATTAATATACTATTATGCCAGGAAACTGGGAAGTAGAAAGCACAGTATTCATTTCAGACAGCAGGCAGCTTCCAGAAAAGTGAGCATCGTGGCTAAATAAATAATGAGTAATGCCGAGGCCATCCAATTCTGTTTATTCTGAGTCTTCTGTTTTCCAAGAAGTAGGAGAACAAAGCTGACTAATAAGGGATTGAAGGTAATTGGCTACTTGCCTTTTAAATGTAAGATTGTGGGTTTGAAGACTTTCAAGATTTGGCATTATGTTCCGGATTATTAATAATTATTATGAAAACCAGCTTTCTAACTTGCATTCCAATTTATCTCTTAATTTAATTCCCCATAGGCAGTCAGGTAATCTTTCAGTTTATTTACCTACAGGAAATTTCAACAGATTGTACTTCAAAGACACATTAAAGCTGGGAATCCGTGTGATTTTTTTAAAAGCTTCCTCACCTAGATTGTACATGTTCCTCAAGCTGCATTCCTTGTTTTCATAATCACTTTGATGATGGATGGATACCACATTGAGTCACAATAACAATAAAAAAACTCAAAGCACTAAATGTCATCAGAGGCAAAGAAGTGCACTTACTCTAGGTCTTCCCTCTTCCTTCTGCTTCTAACCCCTCTGCTGCTGCTGCTGCTAAGTCACTTCAGTCGTATCCGACTCTGTGTGACCCCATAGACGGCAGGCCACCAGGCTCTCTCGTCCCTGGGATTCTCCAGGCAAGAACACTGGAGTGGGTTGCCAGTTCCTTCTCCAATGCATGAAAGTGAAAAGTGAAAGGGAAGTCACTCAGTTGTGTCTGACTCTTCGTGAGGCCATGGACCGCAGCCTACCAGGCTCCTCTGTCCATGGGATTTTCCAGGCAAGAGTACTGGAGTGGGGTGCCATCGCCTTCTCCGCTAACCCTTCTATCTCAGTGCAATTCCCCAACCTTTCCCAAATACGGTTTTTCCCTGGGTATTTACTGTCAGACTGTTGCCATCCGCATTCCTCTAAGCTGAGGTCTCACTGTCCTTGCCCAGCAAGAGAAGGTTCAGTTCAGTTCAGCTCAGTCGCTAAGTCGTGTCCGACTCTTTGAGACCCCATGAATTGCAGCACACCAGGCCTCCCTGTCCATCACCAACTCCCCGAGTTCACTCAAACTCATGTCCATGAAGTCAGTGATGCCATCCAGCCATCTCATGCTCTGTCATCCCCTTTTCCTCCTGCCCCCAGTCCCTTGCAGCATCAGAGTCTTTTCCAATGAGTCAACTCTTCGCATGAGGTGGCCAAAGTACTAGAGTTTCAGCTTTAGCATCATTCCTTCCAAAGAACACCCAGGACCGATCTCCTTTAGAATGGACTGGTTGGATCTCCTTGCAGTCCAAGGGACTCAAGAGAAGGTTGCTGCTGCTAAGTGCTTCAGTTGTGTCCGACTCTATGCAACCCCATAGACGGCAGCCCACCAGGCTCCCCCATCCCTGGGATTCTCCAGGAAAGAACACTGGAATGGGTTGCCATTTCCTCCTCCAGGGCGTGAAAGCAAAAAGTGAAGTGAAGTTGCTTAGTCAGTCGTGTCCGACTCTTAGCGACCCCATGGACTGCAGCCCACCAGGCTCCTCCATCCATGGGATTTTCCAGGAACAAATACTGGAGTGGGGTGCCATTAAGTGCTTAGAAAAAGGGGCCACAGGATACAGAAGGCAAAACCCCTGTTACTTTGTTGCTCCAAGGCAGATGCCTGCTGGTAACCATCCCTTTCTGCTTTAAACATGTTTTTTGGTTTGTTTTCTTACATTTCTTTTTTGGAAAATGTCTCCTTAAATTTGTGACCAAAATGCTAACAAAAATAGTCCCTAGATCAAAACTGCTTAAGCCTCATGTCCAAATGGGAAGGAAGTGATTAAAAATAAAAATACATTTTCCCTTTAATCTCTTAAAATGTACCCATCTCTTCTAATTGCTATTTCATGGATTTAGAAGTTTTGATGACTCACTAGGCAGTCTTTTATTTGGGCGAAAGTGAAAGTGTTAGTTGCTCAATGGTGTCCTACTCTTTATGATCCCATGGACTGTAGCCCACCAGGTTTCTCTGTCCATGGGATTCTCCAGGCAAGAATACTGGAGTTGGTAGCCACTTCCTTCTCCAGGGGATCTTCCTGACCCAGGGATCGAACCCGGGTTTCCTGCATTCCAGGCAGATGCTTTAACCTCTGAGCCACAGGGGAAGCCAAAGAATATGATAAATGATGCAGAGTCCAGACTCCAGTTGCCTCGGCCAGAGATGACGATATAGTCCTAAGCTAACTGAAATGAACAAATAGAGCCAATGGTTGTTTGGCCAAAAATGAACTAAAACTACAGAAGGTGTCTCTGGACCACTCTCTTTTCTTCTTGTTTTAGAATGGAAATATCTTGTGTAGGAGTGGTGGGGGACAGGAAGGAGGAAAAACTAAGAATACATTATATAATTTGCATAAGAAAAAAAAAACAGAGAAAATTCAGCAAGACTATGATCCCTTGCCTTTTAAGTTTTCTCTGAAAGGGAGAAGAGAATACATTTAATCTTATATATTGAAACATCTTTCAGTTTCTGGGAAGAAATTTCTGAAGCACTTATTAAAACAAAGCAGGAGTCAGCTTTTTAAAGATGAGTCCCAATGTGGACTTTCAACTTTAGGCACTGGTCTTAATCACAATTAGGAATAGTGCTGGAAAAATCGGTATCAGAACTGTTCAAAGAAACTCGTTTAAACTCAAGTTTAATTGTCTGCTTCCATTATCATTATGGCTTTTTTCTTCTTGGTTATGGGAGGGAAAAATTCTAAAGATGTCTGTTCATTAGCATATGATATCACTCATATGTGGAACCTAGTTTTAAAAAATGACACAAATGAACGTCTTTACGGAACAGAAACAGATGTACAGATATCAAAAACTAAACTTACAGACAATGAAAAAAACTTTCCCCAAAGGGGAAATGGGCTGAAGGGACCAGGTAAATCAGGAGCTTGGGATGAACACACACTGCTGCTGCTAAGTCGCTTCAGTCGTGTCCGACTCTGTGTGATCCCATAGACGGCAGCCCACCAGGCTCCCCCATCCCTGGGATTCTCCAGGCAAGAATACTGGAGTGGGTTGCCATTTCCTTCTCCAGTGCATGAAAGTGAAAAGTGAAAGTGAAGTTGCTCAGTCCTGTCCAACTCTTCACAACCTCATGGACTGCAGCCTACCAGGCTCCTCCGTCCATGGGATTTCCCAGGCAAGAGTACTGGAGTGGGGTGCCATTGCCTTCTCCGATTATATATAAGACAGATAACCAACAAGGACCTCCTGTGTAGCACAGAGATCTCAACTCAATATTCTGCGATAACCTAGATGAGAAAAAAACCTGAAAAGGAATGAATATATATATGTATATGTATGGCAGGGTTTCCCAGGTGGCACAGTGGTAAAGAAACGACCTGCCAGTGCAGAGACGCAGGAGACGTGGGTTTGATCCCAGGGTCAGGAAGATCCCCTGGAGGAGGAAATGGCAACACACTCCAGTATTCTTGCCTGGAAAATCCCATGGACAGAGAGGCCTGGTGGGCTACAGTCCATAGGGTTGAAAAGAGACACAGCTGGGAGCTGTTGTGTATATGTCTGAAGGAATCACTGAATCACACCTGAAACTAACACAATATTGCATGCAAATCAGCTATAAACAAAAGTCTCTCAGTCGTGTCTTTGTGACCCCATATAGTCCATGGAATTCTCCAGGCCAGAATACTGGAGTGAGTTGCCATTTCCTTCTCCAGGGGATCTTCCCAACCCAGGGATCGAACCCAGGTCTCCTGCATTGCAGGCAGATTCATTACCAACTGAGCTATCAGGGAAGCTAAAAAATTCAGCTATACTCCAATAAAATGTAAAAAAAAAAAAATGAAAACTTAAAAAACCAAATAAACAACCTCTTCAAGATGACTGCCCTCTGGTGGTTCAACCAAACCCTCAAACACTAATCCAGTCACTGCTGTGAAGGGGCTTTGCAGATGGAATTAAGGTTACTAATCAGCTGACCTGAAGACAAGGCAATGATCCTGAGTCATCCTCCTGAACTCAGTGTAATCAAGTGAGCTCTGGAAAGCAGAAGAGGGAGACAGAAGAGTCAGTCCGACAGACGTAGCTGAAGAGGGGCTGGGAGGGCTTAGGAAAGGTGAGGAGAGAGAACCTGAGCCTGCTGGCTCTGCAGGATGAAGGAAGGGGGCCGCCAGCCAGGCCAGGTGGTGGCCTCAGTTAGCTGAGAACACCTCCCAGGTTCCACCCAGCAAGGGAATGAGGCCCTCAGTCTACAGCTGCCAGGAGCTGAATTTGGCCAGTGACCTGGCAGAGCCAGGAAGCAGGTTCTCCCCGGAGGGTCCTGATAAGAACCCACCTGCAGACACCTTGATTTTGGACTTGTGAGACTTGAAGCAAAGAAAAACCAGCCAAGCTTCCCAGAATGCTGAGGTAGACCACTCTGAGATCGTACGTTTGTGTTGTCCCAAACCTCCTTTTTTGTTGTTCAATGGTTAGGTTGGGTCCAACTCTGTGACCCCATGAACTGCAGCAGGCCAGGCTTCCCTGTCCTTCACCATCTCCCAGAGCTTGGTCAAACTCATGTCCATTGAGTCAGTGATGCCATCCAACCATCTCATCCTCTGTTGCCCCTTCTCCTCCTGCCCTCAGTCTTTCCCAGCATCAGGGTCTTTTCCAAAGAGTCTGCTCTTTGCATCAGGTAGCTAAAGTACTGGAGCTTCAGCTTCAGCATCAGTCCTTTCAATGAATATTCAGAGTTGATTTCCTTTAGGATTGACTAGTTTGATCTCCTTTTAGTCCAAGGCACTCTCAAGAGTCTTCTCAAACACCACAATTTGAAAGCATCTATTCTTTGGAGCTCAGCCTTCTTTATGGTCCAACTCTCACATCCATACATGACTGCTGGAAAAACCATAGCTTTGTGACTGTACAGCCTTTGTCTGCAAAGTAATGTCTCTGCTTTTCAATATGCTATCTAGGTTTGTCATAGGTTTCCTTTCAAGGAGCAAATGTCTTTTAATTTCATGGCTGTAGTCACTGTCGGCAGTGATTTTAGAGTGCAAGAAAATAAAGTCTGTCACTGTTTCCATTTTCCCCCCCATCTATTTGCCATGAAGTGATGAGACTGGATGCCATGATCTTAGTTTTTTGAATGTTGAGTTTTTTTTTTTGTTTTTTGAATGTTGAGTTTTAAGTCAGCTTTTCACTCTCCCCTTTTACCTTCATCAAGAGGCTCTTTAGTTCTTCACTTTCTGCCATTAGGGTAGAAACCTGCATATCTGAGGTTTGTGGTAATTTGTTACAGCAGTTATGGTAAAACCACTTCATTTGCATATTCATAGAAAAAAATTCATATTTTTCACAAATGTTCATTTTAACATCTCTACTAAATTGGGCTTCCCTCATAGCTCAGTTGGTAAAGAATCTGCCTGCAATGCAGGAGACCCTCGTTCAATTCCTGGGTTGGGAAGATCCCCTGGAGATGGGGCAGGCTACCCACTCCAGTATTCTTGGGCTTCCTTTGTGGCTCAGCTGGTAAAGAATCTGCATGCAATGTGGGAGACCTGGGTTCAGTCCCCGGGTTGGGAAGATCCCCTGGAGAAGGGAATGGTACCCATTCCAGTATTCAGGCCTGGAGAATTCCATGGACTATACAGTCCATGGAGTCGCAAAGAGTCAGACATGACTGAGTGATTTTCACTGCTAAATTATTTCAAAACTTTTAGACAAACCTTTTGCATCCTCCAATGGAGGCACTTTAGATGTTTTGAATGATGAGATGCCATTGTTAGGATTTTTAGATGCCTCTTGCTGCAGAAATGGTAAGCTAAACACATCTCTCACCAACTCCAGGTAACCTCATGTGACTTTTCTTGGTTTACTACTACCAGATGGCTTGTCATAAGCATGAGTACAGGATAATGGTACCACTGGGTGCAAATTTCCTTTAACTGCTTTAGTGGTGAAGGGAGTAATACTTAAAAAAAATGAAAGAATTATAATGTTGCATAGAAAGGTCACACAGCAAAGACACTTTGAGCAGCCACAGAGCCTCATTAAAAGCAGCTCACAGGTTGGCAATGAAGAGTCTGGCTTTACTGTCTCCCCTCGTCACTTTAAATAAGCACTTCAATTGGAAGACCTCTTGCCTGTTACCATACCAGTGACATTCTCCTGATGCTGAGCAAATGTTAAGGTTTTATTTAAAAATTTCAGCCTTAACCAGCTCAGTGGCCACCCTCCACCATTAGCCCAGGGCACGTCGGTGTCTGGGTTCACTGCTCTTTGTAAATGATAATGGCTCTTGGAATTCTGGCACAAGACACAGGAAATGACTTCATGGGGGAAAGTGTTGAGCCATTGATGCCATGAAAATAATCTAGATAATATAATTTGTAAACACAAGTTTTTTCTAAACACTCACTTTAACTCAATTACACTTATGATTGGTCCTCTTGGATCTGCTAATGTGGGAAGGTTCTCATCAGCTAATTACCAAAGAAAAAAGTTACAGAAAAGATAGAATGATTCTGAAACAAGAGGAAGGTGGGCAGGGCACCATATTTAAAAGAATGACAGAGCCATGGGACACAACGTAAGCGGTTAGAACCAACGAGGTCCAAGACGGCAGGCGAGTTGGCTTCCACTAGACCCTGAGCCTCAATGTACGCTCAACGTAAAACATTGCCTTGCTTACTGACATACCTATGGTGCCATGACAGTTCCAAGGCCAACCATAAAAGATGAAAAAGCGGGCAGTGGCCCAATTCCTGGAAATCTCCACTACTTGTCCCCCAAACAGCTAGAATACCCCTCCCACTTATTAGCCCATGAAATTATCATTCCTGTAAAACATGACAATCCTGTACCCTGACGCTGCTCCTGCTTCTAAAATGGACCACACTTTGTCATGGAGTATGTTTTTCTCTCAACTGAGTCCACTTCTTACCTACCAGTTTGCCTCTCCTTGAATTCTTTCTGTCATGAGACATCAAGAACCTGAGCTTCATTAAGTCCTGGGACCAGGTGTGATCTCAGTTAAAAGACTGTGGATTCACTTCCCTGCCAGGAGCCATCGTGAGGAATCTCACCCATGGCAATGGTCATGAGGAAGGAAGCCAGACAAAATGCAAAGGGGTGATCTAGCTTCAGGGGTTCCCCCTGAGTTTTCCTGAACATCTACCCCCAGAAACCAGAGTCAGCCTGATTTTATTGTGCTGTGCTTTCCACTCTTCTGACATTCTCTGGAAAAAGTTAACTCAGGGCTTCAGTCTCCTGCATATGAAAAGAATGTCTCGGCTTATATCCCTCTGATGGCTCTCTAACTTGCCTAACAGGTTCCCCCAGATTTTTTACAACTTGTGAATTGCTTACAGCCCCTCAACCTCGAGAGGCACAAAGCTTAAAGCATCTTAAAGATACAGAGCCTTTTCTAAGAGATAAAAATCATATTGGTGACGGATTTCACTGTTGAGTCAATGACTGCTGCCAGACCTCCATATTCTTTATCTTTTAGGCACCTGAAGGATATTAATCAATGTAATTGGGATATAGAAATAGGAATATAGTAGTTTTGATGTTAGCAACACTAGACTTTTGAGTTAATTACTTTTCTTTGTTATATATCACTGCACTCCTCTTGTGTCCTTGCTATGTAAGAATATAACTTTATTTAGTGCTGAGAGTGGCACCAGACTTTGGGAAGATCAACACAAATAAGTCTTCTGGTTGACAAACCCTTATCAGAAAAAAGGCTGTAAAATGTTAATTGGCCCTCTGGCTAGAAGATGATGTAAATCACCTAAGACTTGTGTATACAACTAGGTATGCAGAGAGAAAGCCTGGTTTTGACAAGAGTCAGGGCTGCTGATGCTGCATAACTTTATATTACCCATTGATCTCTATGTACAATCAAAAAGGTATAAAAGGCCTTTCTAGACAATAGAGGCCAGGCCAGTTGCTGGACTGGTTTCCCCCGTGTCTTCTCTTTACTCTAATTTCTGGCTGAATTCCCATCTGGGGCATGGAGGCTCGCCATGTCTACTTACTTGCCCCAGCTTTTAAGTTCCGTGAGAGAAAGAGAGCCCAAGGCAGGGCACTCTCCGATATTCAAACAGACGCTGGTGGCCTAACGTAGATGATGCAAACTTCTTGTCTTGAAGTTTTATTGGTTTTCCATGTAAACCAAATTATTCAGCATCTTTTCTCCACTTAATTTTCCTACTATACTATTTCTTCCTAATCTAATCTTATATTTCTAATTAAATAAATAAATAAGCTTTCCTTGCCTATGCCGTTCACCCTTCGAATTTCCTGGATCCACCAGGGCTAGACCCCGGCACTTCCCAATCTGAGTTACATGGTTTCAACACCATTTTTTGTGCAAAAGGGAAACAGGTAGGGGAATCCTTCTATATTATAGAAAATCACCACCCGTTGGATCAGTAGACCCAGGGACTGAATCCAGTATTTCCAATAATCCAATTTCCAACCCCTAAAATTCCCTCAGAGACACAATGGACTGCTTTAGTTTTAATCACAAATACTCACCATAGAGCATTTTTTATAGCACATGCCAAAAATCAAATATACAGTTTATTCCAATGCCAAAGCAATTTAGAACTGCTGCAGGCTTAAAGTAATAGTTTCCTCTTTTTCTCCTACATGGACACACCTCAAGGATAGGGTGCCCATGACTGATACACTCCCGTCAGCACTGGCCACTGGTGGTGTGGGAGCTGTGGACGGCTTTGGGTCACCAGCAGGTACAAACCAGCCAGCCACAGCTACACCCCTGGTCTCCCTCTGGTCTGCAGCACAGTGGGTGGGCAGAGACACTTAATGTCTACATCAGTGTTGATTATCTTTTTGTGCTTGGTTTCAATTCTGATTTCCCTCACCAGGGAGTCCCTGAATTATATTGGGGATGAACAGAATATGAAGAATGAGGATAACAATGAACCTCTGCAAAGTGTATTTGTGGTTACAGTGATCAAGAGGTGAAGGAGGAGGAAATCTTCAAAGCAAGGGGAAAAAAAACAGGTAAGAAGTAATGGAGAAAGAAAAGTAGTACTAACTGGAACCTGTTTTAGAGGGTGGCGCTGGGGACGGGGGAGGTTTCCTTACAGGTTATTTTGCTGTGCACCAAACATTTTAATTCTCTGGATAAATATGATGTTGGTCACCCTTGAAGCTTACCTTACCTGCACATCTACATTCAATCAGCCAGCACATCAATCAGCTCCAACATCAAAGCATCTTCAGAATCCTGCTCCACAGCCACTGCTGCGCCCACAGCACTGGCATCTCTTGTCTCTTAATCGGTCTCTCTGCCTCTGTCCTCCTTCTGAAACCAAGCAGGACCCTGTGGGGCTCCTAGGCACAAAAGCCTTTCTATGCCCCCCCAGTTTTCTCGTTTATAGCAAACAGGCTTCATCCAGCCTCCAAGACCTTCTTTGAGTTCTAAAGGGTGGGTTCAAACAGTTTTTGATTAGGCAAGAGAGGGGATGCAAAGGATTGGATGTGACTGAGCGACTGAACTGAACTAAGGATGCAAAGACAAAGGCGGAGCAGCCAAGAAACCATAGTGCAGCCCTGGGGCAGGGTGCTGGTTCCCCTCAAGGGATGTACACAGAAATATCTCTG
This sequence comes from Oryx dammah, assembly GCF_014754425.2. NCBI lineage: Eukaryota > Metazoa > Chordata > Mammalia > Artiodactyla > Bovidae > Oryx > Oryx dammah. The sequence continues at coordinate 9,683,700 of NW_024070204.1, forward strand.
AGCTGTTTTGCAGAAACTAAAACCCTACCAGGTCAAAGACGCTAACTGTATGCTGCCCGCCAGAAGGTTAGTGCTGCTGACTCCCAATTACTCCACCACCAGCCAGAAGAATGTGGTCATGCTCTCTGAACCATCACTATAAAGCTCCTCACCTCCCACTCCTGGTCAGGACACAGCACACTTTTGTGGGCATTAGACTGCTGTGGCCCCTCTTGGCTGGCAGAGCCATAAAGCTCTTTTCTGCGTCACCCAAAACTCTGCCTTTGAGATTCAATTTGGTACTGGTGTACAGAGATGGGATTTGGGCTACAATTCATTTCAGTGATTCTCCTAAGATGTACATCAGTGCACAAGTCCACCACTCTAAGACCTTCCACTGTACTCAGAGTCAGACTTGAGGTCCTGTTCGCAGCATCTGCCTGGGAACTCTTCCTTCTTCGTCACTTGGCCAAGTGCTACTCATCTTCCCTGTCTTTTTCACAGGCGGGCTTCCCCTGCCCGCTGCCCAGGTGAAACCCCTTTGTTCTATGCTCCTTCATTGAATACTTTCATAATTCTCACCCCACTTATATTACTTGCTTCCTGCCCCCTGGCATCTGGTTATGGTAATTCCACACTCTGGTCATGGAGCATCATGCTATCCTGGGGAAGAGCTAGAGGCTGGGCAGCTGGCCTGCAAGAAGGGTGGCTGTGGGAAGGATGGCCAGCCATGCGAGCTGACAAAGTGAATGCAAACTCTGGTTAGGGTTAGGAGGAACCAGGCAGATGCCCTTGGCCAGCTGTGTCTGCACTCAGACGCACAGGCTGGCAGCAGTCAGCGCTCGGTGGTTCCACGTTTCCGCCCAGGGCTGATTTTGGTCTGTGGCTAAATCCGCACGGCTGCTTGTGGCTGATTCCTTTGCTTGTCAAATGGGTGATAACTTTCTAGCATAGGAAGGAGACAGAAGGACTAAGTGACAGCAACGCTAATGTACTGTAGCCACAGAGAGGACATAAAAGTGGAAGCCTGCACCCAAAGCAGACGCCAGCTGACCACTCCTCCAGCCCTGGTCCATAGCGAGTTCAGTGACAGAGCAGGCCACATTCCTATCTCGTGAAAAGAATTTCAGGCAAGAGGCTCTGCAGTTGGAGGCAGTGGGGATTCTTGGCGAGCCGGGGAGAAGGATGATCACAGGAGGAGGACACCCCAGGAATACCTCCACACCTATCTCTTAGAAGGTCCTGATTTCTGTAATATAATGTCTGTGATTATTAGCATTCATTTGTAATGAATGGAAGTATTTTATGCTCTGAAAGTCAGTCTGGGGAGTAGAAAACCTTTGGTGTCAAATTTCAGCTCTGATATTATCAACCTTACCTTAGGCAACATATTTACCTTCTCTGACCTTCAGTTTGTCCATCTGTAAAGTTGGCTCATGTTTTGAGACAATTGGACAAGGTAAAGTCTGTAAGAGGATGAGGTGGTTGGATGGCATCACCGACTCAATGGACAAACTCTGGGAGCTGGTGATGGACAGGGAGGCCTGGCATGCTGCAGTCCATGGGGTTGCAAAGAGTTGGACACGACTGAGTGACTGAACTGCATTGAACTGAAAGTCTGTAAGGTACTTAGGAGCCTATGGAGACCCAACATTCAGCCCTCACCTCTTCCCTGATCATTCCCAGTAGCTCCCAAGACTTTCACTGCATTTACACGATGGTTACTATACAGGGTCAGCAGCTGTCAGCTGAAGCAAGTTTCCTATCAGTTCAGCTTCCTATAGGCCAAGTCTTATGCCAAGCTATTAATATTTATGTGCATGACTGCAAGGGTAAGGTGAGTTAGGACTTCGTTCAATACAAAATTCGGTGGGGTGGGTACCAAAAAAATTCACTAATCATCATAAATAACAGCCACTCTTAAAATCTGGTAAACTATAAGTAACAAAATTTATCACCTTAGACATTTTTTAGTGTACAGTTCAGTTAAGTGCTTTTACATTGTTTTACTAAATAATATTTTAATGCAATATTTCTCCACCAAAATTAGTGGGAAAAATCCATGATGAACACAATATCAAAATTTTATTTATTTTTTAAAATTAACTAATCCTTATGGAACAACTTTGCCTGTTATTAATGTCAGTTCTCTGGTGCTTATAGGCACTGGAATTCTAGAATGCTGGTACTAACAAGATCATTTCCTGTTTTATTCTTTTTAATATTTTATTTTTTTTGGCCTCACCACACAGCTCATGGGATCTTAGTTTCCCGGCCCAGGGATTGAACTTGGCAGTGAAAGTGCTGAGTCCAAACCACTGGGCCACCAGGGAATTCCTCCAAATATCAAAATTTTAAATAAAAGAGGGCTCTAACTTGGCACGTGAGTTTGAGCAAACTCTGGGAGATAGCGAAGGACAGGGAAGCCTGGCGTGCTGCAGTCCACGGGGTCGCAGCGAGTTGGACACGAGTTGAGAGAGGGAGCGACGACAGCCCGGCAAGCTCAGCCTTGCTCGCCTCATGCTCGGCCCAGCCCTGCACGGCCACCACCACCGTCGTTCACAGACGGAGAAACTGAGGCCGGGAGAGGTCACCTTGGGTGCCCAAGATCATGCAACTAGCAGGTTTCCGGTCAGATCTGGATTTGAAGCCAGCAGCCTCTTGGTTTGGACTTTACGCTTAATAATGGTATCCCGTCCCAGCACACAGAGCCAGCGGCCTCCCGGTCCATGGGCTCCTCTGCCTGCTCCACGATTCCCACAGCTGGCCTCTCCTCTGCCCTCATCCATCCTCCTGCTGGTGGGCACAGCACAGGGAACACGGTGTCTGTAACTGCCTACCCTCCCGGGGGTCCCCGTGGCCTACGAAAGTCAAGAAACCTCTTTGAAATGACTCTCCCTCCCAAAGCTTCTCAATCGGCTCCCAAAAGACCCTTCCCGTTGCAGGGGCCTCTCGGGTCCTTCCCCGCCAACCACATCCTGACTAGTCCCCCTCAGCCACTTGCCCACCCCAGTCTGTCCCCTCTACCCCTTTCCCTGAAAGCTCACCTGCCTCCCAGGGCAGGCCCTGGCAGTCTTCCTGAAGTCCTCCACATGAGATCTGTGATTCCTTCACTCAGGGCCCTCCAGAAATTCTGCATACATGTTTGGTATGGCACTAAGTACAGGCGTTATGCGCTATAGCTCAGAAGCCTTTCTATCCTTGTAGCCATGAGTATCATGTCTTATGGGGCTTTCCAGGTGGTGCAGAATCCCTGTAGCTCAGGTGGTAAAGAATCTGCCTGCAGTGCAGGAGACCCAGGTTCGATCTCTGGGTCAGGAAGATCATCTGGAGAAGGGAACGGCAGTTCACACTGGTGTTCTTGGCTGGAGAATCCCACGGACAGAGGAGCCTGGCAGAGTACAGCCCGTGCGGTCACAGAGAGTTGGACACGACTGAGCAACTAACACTACCGCATGACTACCAGTGACCAGAAGAATCTGCCTGGAGTGTGGGAAACCCAGGTTGACCCCTGGGTTGGAAAGATCCCCTGGAGAAGGGAAGGGCCACTCACTGCAGTATCGTGTCTTATCCATGTGTGTTTCTCTGGTACCTGGGCACATACTAAGAATTTAATATATGTTTGTGCGGAACAACAGATCTCACCCATGTTATTTACGCTGTTCATTTAGCACTTGGCCAAGGAGGCAATGAAGATATGGTTACGACTCTTCTAATTATTTACAAGCAAGATGGGCTGGCTGCAGGGTTGAGTGCTAACTGGCTGATTCCTAGGAAGTCGTGTCATGGCAGAGCATTCTATTTGGATTCAGAAAGTCCAGGTTTAAATCCTGGCTCACAGTTTATACCATGAGCTCTGGGACCCATTGCTAAACCTCTATAAGCTGCATTTTCTTCTTATTTAGAATGGGTGGGGGACATACACAAGAATCTATCATATGTAAAGTTCTCCTGAGAATGAGGTGATGTTTAGCGTCCATATTTATTATCTAACTTCGCTGATAAACCAATAAATGAGTGGGATGAAGAATCCAGCATCTTAAGAACCTGGGACAGTAAGAGCGAAACACAAAGACAAACTGAACTAAACAGGAGAAAAGAAATTCTGCCATTTGGTCAAACTGAGGGGTGTGGTGGTTTTATTTATCAGAAATATCACAGACACTCACACCGGAGAATAAGCAGGTACATGGCTCTAACTAAGCATCTGATCTCCTGGGGAAACTGGTGATCATGCAAGGAACATTATCTCTGCAACTGGCAAGATTTTATGAGCAGCAGGGGAGTTAAAAGGTTCCTTGCTTTGGTGAAAATTAGTATGGGACACTTTTTAGGTAGCTGCAAAGCATCAAAAGAAGGACCTTCATGGATTCATTCATTCACTCATTCAGTTAAAAGCTATTTACAGGGGTCTGTCAGGGCCAGAGGGTGTTCTGGGGCAGGACGATCTATGACGATGAAAGACATGATCCTCATATAGATAAAAGATGTAGGTCATTGGAGCAACTGACCTGACCCAAATACACAGGAAAAGACATCGCTTCAAATGGTCAGAAGATCTGATCAAGAGCCCAGGGTGCTTTGAAAAGCCATTAGGGAGGGAGGATGTTAAGGAAGGTCTCTCTGAATAGAAGATATTTAAATGGAGGCTTCCCAGGTGGCGCTAGTGACAAAGAACCTGCCTGCCAATACAAGAGACATAAGAGATGTGGGTTCGATCCCTGGGTTGGGAAGATTCCCCTGGAGGAGGGCATGGCAACCCACTCCAGTATTCTTGCCTGGAGAATCCCATGGAGGGAGGAGTCTGGCAGGCTGCAGTCCATAGGGTTGCACAGGGTCGGACACGACTGAAGCAACTTAGCATGCACAGATACTGAGCCTGAAGGTAAAGAAGAGAAAATAAAGTCTTCCAGGTGCTGGAGGCACATGCAAAGGTCCTGAGGTAAGAAAGATCAGCGTGTAGAACAGAAAAGAGGCTGGTACTGCAAACATAAGGAGGGCAGAGGGATCCAGGGTGGAGCTGGAGACTTGGAGGGTCTGGCCAGCTTTGACTACGAAACTGCCGTGAGTTCTTACCAGTCTTCAGAGTTTTAAAGTGAAAGCAGTAACACTCACACAGTGCATTTCTTCTAAGAACTCATGCAGAATAATATAAAGATAAACGGCTTTAATAATCCAACAGCTGAAGGGAAAACCTCTCTGGAATGAATAGACAAAAGAGGAGGCAAACTATTTTGAGAGAAAGAGAATAGTCTGGCTCAGAAAATACAATGGAATGGACACATAAAATGGGTAGGTTAACAGTTTGACAGTCCTCAAAAAGTTATCCACGAAAGACTGTTGCTGTTCAGTAGCTAAACTGTGTTCAGCTCTTTGAGACTTCATGGACTGCAGCATGCCAGGCTCCTCTGTCCTTCATTATCTTCTGGAGTTTACTCAGATTCGTGCCCATTGAGTTGGTGAAGCTATCTAATCATCTCATCCTCTATCGCACCCTTCTCCTCTTGCCCTCAATCTTTTCCAGCATCAGTGTCTTTTCCAAAGAGTCAGCTCTTGGCATCAGATGGCCAAGTACTGGAGCTTCAGAATCAGTCCTTCCAATGACTAATTAGGACTGATTTCCTTTGGGATGGACTGGTTTGATCTCCTTCCAGTCCAAGGGACTCTCAAGAGTCTACTCCAGCACCACAGTTCCCAAGCATTAATTCTTTGTTCCTCAGCTTTCTTTATAGTCCAACTCTCACATCCATACATGACTACTGGAAAACCAGAGCCTTGACTAGATGGACCTTTGTCAGCAAAGTGATACCTCTGCTTTTTAACACTGTTTACGTTTGTCATAGCTTTATGATCCAGCAATTCTGCTCCTAAACGTATGCCTACTAAAGCAATGAAAACAGGGGCTCAGACAAATACCGAGACACGTCAATAGCAGCATTAGTCATAGCAGCCAGAGGGCAGACACAGCCCCACTGACCACTGATGGATGAATGGATAAACAGAACACAGTACATCCAAGCAAAGAAACATTCATTAGTCCACTATAGAAAAGAAGAAAGTACTCCTCCTGCTGCCGCATAGAGGACCCTTGAAAACATTATGCTGAGTGGAAGAAGCCAGTCACAAAAGGCTATATTCCAAGACTTCACTTAAATGAAACATTCAGAATAGGTAAATCCATAATGACAGAACACAGACTGCTGATCACTAGGACCAGCAGGAGGGAGAATGGATCCAGCTACTAGGTCCAGAATTTCTCTCTGGGGTCCTGAGAACATTCTGGAACCACACACAGGTGACCGCCACTGGACTGTTCCCTTCTAAATGGTTCATTTTATGTTGCTGTTGCGTTCAGTCGCTCAGTCGTGTCCATATGTTTGCAACCCCATAGACTGTAGCCCACCAGGCTCCTCTGTCCATGGGATTCTCCAGGCAAGAATACTGGAGTGGGTTGCCATGCCCTCCTCCAGGGGAATCTTCCCAACCCAGGTATCTGACCCAGGTCTCTCACATTGCAGGAGGATTGTTTACTGCTAAACCACCAGGGAAGCCCAAATTAAAGCCTATGGAGTATAAAAAGTTCCTATACAAAGAAGAAGTTTAGAGGACCTGAGAGGTGACAGGCCTCCCTTTCTCCAATGGTATTCCTGTCTCAGTGGCTACTTGGGTGCTTTTGGCTCACAGCTTTGCCCTTCTGAGCTGTGGTAGGTCCCCTGCTGGCCTCCGCAGGATACTCAGACACTTGTCTTCCAGAGGTCTCTATCTAAGCTTTCAGGGGATCCTGGCTGAGTACTTGAGAGGAAACAGGAGGATAATCTGTCTCAATCACCTGTCTTCAAATAAGAAGGAGCCCTGTACAATCCTAATAAACCCCAGCTTGAGTTCCTTTGTGAGTTTCTATTCCCACGGGCTCTGGCTGTGGACACTTGGCTCCTTCTGATTTGGGAAGCACCAGCCTCTTCATCTATTTCAGTTGCTTAAAAGTGACAGGAGTCAAGGACAAATGACATTTAATCAAGTTTGCTAGGCAGGATGACAGTGCTGCCTGCAGAGAAGAAATAAGTGAAATTCCTTTATGTTCTAGGAAGAAACTTATCAGCACTTCCTTCATACGTGCTAAGGAAAAACAGCCCTTCAGGTCCTGATGAGATTCTAAGTAAACACCTGAAACCAGCTTCATGTAAAACATGAGAAGGAGGACTCACTCCATACAACAGGTCACAAGCCATGCTTCCTGGCAGGCTTCACAAGGGCATGGTGCTTTTGCTTCTCTGAAATAATTATTTTTTGCGTAAGCATCATTGGCTGCAACCACTTGACCTAAACTTGTGCAGAATAGAGAGCTCTTAGAGCCTTGAGTACCAACAGCAATGACGGTGCTTTTATTTGGCAGGGCCCTCGTTTGTTTATATAAATTAGCCTACAATTACCAATTACATTGTTGGTCCAAAATAAGGTCAGGCCAAATGCAACCCTGGGAAGAACAGTTGTCTGGACACGAAAGTCCAGACAGGGCTATTATGGAGAATTATGGGGGATGATTAATTAGGTGGCCTCTTCCTGGGGATTGCCATTCTCACATAACATCTTCGTGCTAACACAGCTACTTTCCGGTAATAAGTTACTTTAAGAGAAATGTAATTAGTTGTTGGGATTCATTAGCCCCAGTCTGTGTGTCCATGGCACAGCATCTCCTTGCTACTCGAGGGCCTGTTAATAGGGAATGATGATGTATTTGTATCTCTATGGGGTAATAACAAAGGATACAGGCTTAGTCTGAAGTCCTGGCATGTTTGTCCTTTCACTCAGCAGACTGAAAAACCAAAAGTGAATTTATGACACAGATTTATAGTAGAAAAAGCACCGTGTCCTGAAGCACTCGTGTGGACAGCTGTCAACCCATTAGTGTGTTGTAACTATTGCTTCTTTGGCTTAAACATTTTGGAGGCAAGAAAATGTAGATCAAGCATGCAATCTAGACAAGGGTGCCCTCTTTTTGCCTTTCCTCATTTTAGTGGGTACTTCCAGAAGCTTCTGCCAGCTCAGAATAAGAATTTTCTAATAAGAATTGAAAAGAATTATTTTTACTTTCAGAAGCTTCCCCAATTCTCAGGGTCTGGAATGAGAAACTTTCTACAGGATGACAATGATCCCATCACAGAGAGACGACCTGGAGGTCCACGATGCAGGTCCACAAGTGATAACTCTCTGTGTTCTCCCCACCTGCGTCTCTGCTTCCTGTAATCCCCATGTGGCCATCGCTGTCTGAGTTCTGGGGGCCCATTTCTCATTCCTGCCTCCCACAGCTCCAAGAGTGATGGAGAGGAACCCAGGGATCCAGCCATCCCAGGCAGCCTGCCCCACAGCTGTCCATCAAATGCCCTGTAGCACACAGTCATGGACGTCTGCAGGAAGAAATCACTAACCCAGGAAAGGGGGCCCGTGAGAATGTTTCTCCTCCATTTTAAATGTTCTTGGTCACCTAAGGAAGAAATGAAATTTATTTGAAACATTCTTTGTTAATTAAGGAACAACTGGACTCAAGGAAGAGGATGAGGAGACCAGAAGACTTAAGAGACAGGCTGGGCAGGGCAGAAGTGTACATCCCTCTCTTCACTCTGAATCCATAAGACGGTGGCTAGGAAGGTGTCCTCTGAACTGGTGTCTTTGGAAAATGTTATTCATGGCTCTTTGCTTATGTTTCTCTTTTCTCCAAGGGCAAGAATAACTGCAAGCTGGAGATCTTCCCCAGTGTTGCTGAACATGGGCTAGCCTCCACCTCTTCCGTGAACTGGACTCATCCTCTGGGCTGTTTTGTCCCAACTCTGGTAAACACTGGCTCTATTTCAAAATAAATGTCATTTTGAAAAGGGAAAGGAGAAATGATATGAAAATACATGTATTAAAATATTGGAGAGGCTTAGTATGTAAGCAAGAAGTAAAACTGCCAAGCTCTTTCTTCTTCAGTTTATGATTAATAGACTTCTTTGCTTTTCCTCCAGGGAAGCTATTTCCGATGCAATGTGATATAATTTGGGAGGCAGAAGAAGGAAAAATTATATTTTTAATATCAAGAAGTTATGAAAGATTCTAAGAAGGAACCAGCTTTTTACTTTTACTTTATAACCCAATGGTTTATGTGAATAAATATGAAGCACCATTGTCTACCAATTAAATGAAAATAAACTTCTTCATTTAATCTTTTCTCAAAGGAAGTAATCTGTTCATACTAATGGAAGATTTGACTAATCAGACTCTAACAGGAAGTATGACTACTCATACTGAAAAGATAAAATTTAAGATTCGCCACTCAGCCATTAAAAAGAATACATTTGAATCAGTTCTAATGAGGTGGATGAAACTGGAGCCGATTATACAGAGTGAAGTAAGCCAGAAAGGAAAACACCAACATAGTATACTAACACATATACATGGAATTTAGAAAGATGGTAACGATAACCCTGTATGCGAGACAGCAAAAGAAACACAGATGTATAGAACAGTCTTTTGGACTCTGTGGGAGAGGGAGAGGGTGGGGTGATTTGGGAGAATGGCATTGAAACATGTATAATATCATATAAGAAACAAATCGCCAGTCTAGATTTGATGCAGGATACAGATGACACCACCCTTATGGCAGAAAGTGAAGAGGAGCTAAAAAGCCTCTTGATGAAAGTGAAAGAGGAGAGCGAAAAAGTTGGCTTAAAGCTCAACACTCAGAAAATGAAGATCATGGCATCCAGTCCCATCACTTCATGGGAAATAGATGGGGAAACAGTGGAAACAGTGTCAGACTTTATTTTGGGGGGGCTCCAAAATCACTGCAGATGGTGACTGCAGCCATGAAATTAAAAGACGCTTACTCCTTGGAAGAAAAGTTATGACCAACCTAGATAGTATATCCAAAAGCAGAGACATTACTTTGCCGACTAAGGTCCGTCTAGTCAAGGCTATGGTTTTTCCTGTGGTCATGTATGGATGTGAGAGTTGGACTGTGAAGAAGGATGAGCACCAAAGAATTGATGCTTTTGAACTGTGGTGTTGGAGAAGACTCTTGAGAGTCCCTTGGACTGCAAGGAGATCCAACCAGTCCATTCTGAAGGAGATCAGCCCCGGGATTTCTTTGGAAGGAATGATGCTAAAGCTGAAGCTCTAGTACTTTGGCCATCTCATGCGAAGAGTTGACTCATTGGAAAAGACTGTGATGCTGGGAGGGATTGGGGGCAGGAGGAGAAGGGAACGACCGAGGATGAGATGGCTGGATGGCATCACGGACTCGATGGACGTGAGTCTGAGTGAACTCCGAGAGATGGTGATGGACAGGGAGGCCTGGCGTGCTGCGATTCATGGGGTTGCAAAGAGTCGGACACGACTGAGGGACTGAACTGAACTGAAGTGAACTGAACAGGATGCTTGGGGCTGGTGCACTGGGATGACCCAGGGAGATGGTGTGGGGAGGGAAGTGGGAGGGGGGTTCAGGATTGGGAACACATGTACACCTGTGGCGGATTCATGTTGATGTATGGCAAAACCAATACAGTATTGTAAAGTAAAATAAAGTAAAAAAAAAAAAAAAAAGATTCGCCTTCCTTTTAAAAGAAGTCCATATTTGCAACCAAATTATAGTTTAAGTAATTAAAGACAAATTTTAGCTAGATCCTGTACATTTTAAAAATTAAGTGAATCAGAATTTTCAGAAATAAGTAATGAAAACTTTAAGAAGGAAAAGCATGATAAGGTATTTTATATTAATCATTTACACTTAAGGTGAATTCAAACTCTTTCTCTAGCTTAGGGAAATAATGTTTTGGGAGAAATGATCTCTACTATTTCATGGAACATAAATGCCAGGAAGAACCCAGTGAAATTATAGTTAGTTTTCTTGGGGGCACAGAAAGGTCTTCAGAAAGAAATGAAAACTGAAGTTTTTTTTTCCATACTTTTCCTAATAGAAAAGATAAGAGAAATGCAAAGTCCTGAACAGGAGAGAAAGCTTCAGGGCCACAAGATGTAACAATAAACCAACTAAAAGCAAAAAGCTTGTTCAGCCATGAAAATATTGGGAAAAAAAAAAAAGATATGGCTTTCCAAGGGATGATTTAGGAAAAGCACACTGCTATTCATCCAGTTTCGTGGTAGCCTAATGGAACTCAAAGGCATCAGGCTGTTTTAATGACACTGTCCATTGCTTTCAATGGCCAACTCCATAGACTGTGTCTAGCCCCTACTCTCATGCCTCATGCATACCAGAGGGCTTGTTGTCGTTTAGTTGCTAAGTCGTGTCTGACTTACGCAATGGACTATAGCCCACCAGGCTCCTCTGTTCATGGGATTTCCCAAACAAGAATACTGGAGTGGGTTGCCATTTCCTTCTGCAGGGGACCTTCCCAACCCAGGGATTGAGCCCGCATCTCCTGCACTGGCCGATGTATTGTTTACCACTGAGCCACAGGGAAGCCTACCAGAGGGCTTATCACATTGTAAAAAGAATAGATGTTGAGAGAATACAACTTGCAGTCAATATAACTAACTCCTCTTGTTTGGATTCTCTACCACCAAGCGACCTTCTGATCCACGTGTGGCTTTTGAGTGGCTAGACTAGAATGAACAAAAGCACTGGCAAAGGATTAGGCTTATGGAACATCCATGAAATAATACAAAAGCATCACTGATCGATGCCAGCTGTCCAGCGGCTATGCCCTGAAATCTGTTACTGTTTGCCCTTCTGCAGAGACCTCACCTCCCATGGATGATCCCGGTCAGTAACTGAGCTTGGCAGCAGCAACAAGGCAAGCCCATTCCCGGGAAATGTGGGACTCCTTGGAAGGATGGCTTGGGCTCAGAACTCTCCACTGGCCCCTTAGGGTCTAAGACATTTCAATCACGTTTCCTCTCTCCCTCCCCTTCTTCCACCTTCTTTCCTTCCTTACTCCCTCCTTTCCTTCCTTTCTTCTTCCCTACCTCCTCTCCTTCCTTCCTGTCTCCCCTCCTTCCTTCCTTCCCTTGGGGTCAGACCTGCATCACGGTTTCATGGCTCCAAGCCCCTCTGGTTCCTGCCCAGTTTTCTTCTCAGGTATTGCCCCTAATTAAATATTTCGCATGGATTCTAATTCTAACGTGTCACCTGCATCTCCAAGCTAGTGTACGCTTCTTATGGGATCCCAGCTGAGTCAGCATCATCTCCTCTGTGTAAACAAACACGTGTGTTCTTCAGCTGTTTGTCATCTCTGGCTTATGAAATATGGTGAAGTGGGAAGAACCCAGCTGTAGCATTCTGCATCCTGGGGCTTAACATCACTGTTCAATCTCTCACAAGCAGTGTGACTTGGGGTAACTTCCCTGGAGAAGGAAATGGCAACCCACTCCAGTATCCTTGCCTGGAAAATGTCATGGACAGAGGAACCTGGTGGATTGCAGTCCATGGGGTCACAAAGAGTCCGGCACGACTGAGCGACTAACACACAACACACGATCTTGCCCTTAGGGGTATCAGCTTCTGAGTTTGTAAAATAGGGTAAGAATTCCCACCTCAGCAGACTATTGGGACAACTGCATTAATGGTATGCAAATTAAAGGAGCACAGTACATGATGGGCTTGACTCACTGGAAAAGCCCCCGATGCTGGGAAAGATTGAGAGCAGAAGGAGAAAAGGGCAGCAGAGGATGAGATGGCATCACTGATGCAGTGGACATGAACTTGGGCAGACTTCAGGAGATGGTGAGGGATAGGGAGGCCTGGTGTGTTGCAGTCCATGGGATAGCAGAGTCGGATTGGGCAACTCAACTACAACAACATGCGTAGCGTGTTCAGTCATAGCCAACTCTTTGTGACCCCATGGACTACAGACCACCAGACTCCTCTATTCAAGGAACTTTCCAGACTCCTCTGTCCATGGAGTTTTCCAGACAAGATTACTGGAGCAAGTTGTCATTTCCCACTCCAGAGGATCGTCTCGACCCAGGGATCAAGCCCACGTCTGCGGCATCTCCTGCACTGGCGGGGGCTTCTTTACTACTGTGCCATCTGGGCTTCCCAGTAGATGCTAAAATGAGCACTGACTTCCTCCTGATGGTCTTGCAGCTTGAAGGTCAAGTTTCCTAACATGTAAAGACAAAGGCCAGGACCTAGAGCCTGTGGTGTTCAAGGGTGATGCCTTCCTTGTGGATACTTCCTTTGGGGATGGTGTTTTTTTGGGGATTCCAACTTGAGGTCAGCTAGCAAATACCCTGGCCATGATTTACTTTTTTTTTTTAAACCATTTCATCAAGGACATCTAGGCCAAACCACTCCTTTATAGCCATGGTATTTGACGCCAAGATAATGTAGCCTAGTTTCCCTCAGGACAATGGACAAGACATACCAAAGCTAAAGCTCAAATCAGATCTCCTAATTTCAAATCAAAGGTCATTTCATGTACATTCAATAATTAGGATTTAAGATGAATAGATTTTTCTAAGATTCCTCTTTGTTAAATTACTGATTTCATCAAAGTATAAGAATGAAACATAGTTCAGTAGGTAAACCCCAATTCAAGAACAAATTCACTAATTGGCTTTTAGGATTCTTATGTTGCTATATAATTTCTTGAAGTTACATTAATGACAATGGAAAAAAGGAAAAGTGTCTGCCTGTAGCATATTTTTATGATTACTTCCACTTGAAAATAGAGACAAAAGGCCAACATTAGCTTATTTTTTTCCCCTGGCTGAGAAATAAGCTTGATCTTGGTTTTATTATACAATAAATTACAATATGCTTCACACTGGTCAACATGACCTTGCTAGAAGAATGTTTTATTAAAACTTATTTCCCAAAGTGAGAACAAACAGTGAAAGCCAACTATTAAGAGTTTTATTATCCGCTGAATTATGTCCTTCCCAAGCTCAGATGTTAGATCTTAACTCCCAGCTCCTCAGAATGTTACTGCATTTAGAAATAGTCTTTGAAGCAGTAATTAAGATAATATGAGGGTTTTGGCCTGGGCCCTAATCCAATATGACTGGTGTCCTTAGAGGAAGAGGAGATCAGAGCAAATAAGGACACGGCCAGAAGGTGACCACCTACAAGTTGAGGACTGAGGCCTCCAAGAACCAGCCCTAACCCTCAGAACTGGGAGGCAATAAATTCCTGTTGTTTAAACCACTCTGTCTGTGGTGCTCTCTTATGACAGCCTGAGCAAGGTAATAAGGAGATAAGCCACCACCCCCTTCTGATCAGGCGGGAGGCAGTGAGCTTGAAGTGTCAGGGTGAACCATGTGATGCTGGAGGCCCATCACCAATGGAGCTGCAGAGATGGGCTCCTAAGACCCCCTAGACCTTCTGCCCCCTGTGGATTCTGTTCCTATCGTTCAAAGAGGACCTTCATCGCTGAATCAGGGCTCAAGAAAACCACTCATTCTGCAGCTGAAATAGACACACCGATCAGGAGTGGAGGACTGCTCAGTTGCTGGAGGAGCAGGTGTGGTTGACGGAGGGTGGGTAGGATGAGTGGCGCCACGTCTGTTCTCAGCATCCGCATGGACTATGCCCTTCCCTTTTCAGTACCTGAGCGAGAGTACTCCGTTCAGCAGCAGCACAAGACTGGGATAAATTCAGGGCTCATGCTACAAGATTTAAACATACTTCTAAAAGCAGATTCTTTTTATTAGATGCCTGATACTGGCAAGCAGCTGAATGTAAGGTAAAAATAATAACTCCTCTTCTTTCCAGCATCTAATTCAAGAGTAAACCAGATAAAATAAATTTCCTAGGCGCTTTCTAGCCAGAGTGTGATTATCACTGGTATTACTTTGTGATGGGGTTTTCTCAAGGTCACTCCAGAATTAGCGGCACCAAGGGAGCAAGCGTTCATCCATTATATGGGTTAAAATGACTAATTGAGGGTCTGAGTTTAATTATACTCATAAGCAAAGGCACAGTGCAGCTCCTTTGATGGCCTTAATAACATTCCCCTGTACACAAAGATAGATGGGAAAAATTAGGGTTGTATATTGTTGTCCTTTAGGACAAGATGCTGAAGTGGGAATAGAATAATAAAAGTAAAGAGATGGCTCGGCGGCACTAGGAAATGAGCTGTGGATGTTAGCAACGCCAGCCTTATGCAAATACTTCAGCTGGAGATAAAGCCCTATGTGCTTGCGACTAAATGTAACACAGCCAGACAGTAAGGCCCATCTGAGTTGTCGTTTTGAGCAGGCAGACTTTTATAAAGTAAATAAAGGATACTCAGGAAGGTTTTATCTGCAGTTCAGGATGAAATGATGATCAAGGACATGAAGGGAACATTAGGATATTGATTTGTGATATTTTAAATGGAAAAACGCAGTCATGCTTTGCACTAAATCCTGAAAGCATTCATTCTGTACTCAGCCATGGGAATGGAATGCCTTAAATGAGACTTAAGTCATGTCACACGCTCTGTGTGAGACACAGAATGACTGAGGACTGTCACATGTGCATGCTAAGTCACTTCAGCTGTGTCCGACTCTTTGTAACCCCAAGAATTGTAGCCCTCCAGGCTCCTCTGCCCATGGGATTCTCCATGGCGTGGGGTGCCATGCCCTCCTCCAGGGTATCTTCCTGCCCCAGGGATCGAACCCGCGTCTCTTTTGACTCCTGTACTGGCAACTAGTTTCTTTACCACTAGCGCCACCTGGGAAGTCCATGGGCTGTCATGGTACCCAACAAGTTCAAAGCCAGCAAGTCCTCGTGACTTTCCTCATGAGCATGCGCGTGTTCAGGTGTGTCTGACTCTTTGTGACCCCATGGACTGTAGTCCACTAAGCTGCTCTGTCCATAGAATTTTCCAGGCAAGAACACTGATGTGGATTGTCATTTCCTACTCCAGGAGATCTTTCAGAAGCAAGTTCTAAGTCAGGAGGGAAAGAAAGGGCGGCTCATAAATGGGTAGAAACCATGAGCCTCAATTCCTCACGCTGGGAGATGCTTATTTAACAGCTGTCAGTCAAAATGGTTAGACCTGAATGTCTTTGGCTGATGCATCCTCACCTGGCCTTGCAGAGCCAATTCTGCTGCAGGAGGTGAGTTGCTGTGAGCCTGAGCTATGGAGGGGAATGCCCTTGGCTTAGAGAAGAATGACTTTCTGGACTTCCCTGGTGGCTTAGTGAATAAGAATCTGCCAGCCAATGCAGGGGACACTTCGATCCCTGGTCCAGGAAAATTCCACATGTTGCGGAGCAACTGAGCCTGTGGACCACAACTACTGAGCTCGTACTCCACAAGAGAAGTCACTGCAATGAGAAGCCCACACAGGGCAACAAAGAGTAACCCCTGCTCGCTGCAACTAGCAAAAGCCCACAAGCAGCAATGGAGACCCAGCACAGCCAAAATAAATAAAATTTTAAAAATAAAAAAAGAATTGACTTTCTATCTGGATCTGCCAATACTGGCTCGGTGTGTGGGAGCTGTTTGGGGACAGACAGCCTCTCTAAGTTATTCACTCCTTTTCTCTCCTTGGGCTATATCCTCAGGTGCTTCCTGTATTTGGCGGGGTCTCTGGGTTCCTCACTAGGCTGACTGTATCAGGTTCCTAGGGCTGCCAGAACAAACTGCCACAAAGTGAAGTGAAGTCGCTCAGTTGTATCCAACTCTTTGCAATCCCATGGACTGCAGCCTACCAGGCTCCTCCGTACATGGAGTTTTCCAGGCAAGAATACTGGAGTGGGTTGCCATTTTCTTCTCCAGGAGATCTTCCCAACCCAGGGATCGAACCCGGGTCTCCTACATTGAAGGCAGATGCTTTACCATCTCAGCCACCAGGGAAGTCCCCCCCCCCAAAAAAAGGCCCCCCAAAACAAAAACCTGTCACAAACTAGATGTCTAAAAACTACAGAACATTATTCTTCCATAGTTCTGGAGGTTAGGAGTCCAAGATCAAGGTGTCAGCAGGGCTGTGATCTCTCTGAAGACTCTGGGGAAGAATCCTTTGCCTCCTTCTAGCTTCGGGTGGTTGCTGGCAGGCCCCGTCATTCTTGGGCTTACAGCTACATCACTCCATTCTCTGCCTCTGTCTTTACATGGCTGTCCTCCCCCAGTGCCCTTCTGTGTGTATAAATCCTCTTCTCGTAAAGATACCACTCACTAGACATAGGGTTTACCCTAATTCAGTGTGACCTCATCTTTTTTAAAAATATCATTGAAGTACAGTTGATTCACACTGTTGTGCTCATTTCCACTGTATAGCAGAGTAAGTCAGTCACACATATATATTCTTTCTCATTTTGATTTTTCACAGGATACTGAATACAGTTCCCCGTGCTCTACAGTATGACCCTGTTGTTTATCCATCCTATATATAAGAGTTTGCATCTGCTAATCTGAAACTCCCAATCTGCCCCCTCCCCACACCCCTCACTCCTTGGCAACCACAAGTCTGTTCTCTCTGTCTGTGAGCTTCTCTTTCATACACAAGTTCATTTGTGCCATATTTTAGATCCCACATATGAGTGATATTCAGATGGTAAAGAATCCACCTGCAATGCAGGAGACCTGGGTTCGATTCCTGGGTTGTGAAGATCCCCTGGAGGAGGGCATGGCAACCTACTCCAGTATTCTTGCCTGGAGAGTCCCATGGACAGAGAAGCCTGGCAGGTTACAGTCCATGGAGTCGCAAAGAGTTGGTCACAACTGAGTGACTAAGCACAGCACATATGGCATTTGCAGTGTGACCTTATAATTTAATAATTATATCTGCAAAGACCCTATTTCCAAATAGGGTCACATTCTGAGGCTTCAGGTTGACACAAATATGGGGGGACACTTATCCAACCTATCCCAAAGGACACTTATCCAACCAGTTCATCCTAAAGGAGAACAGTCCTGAAGGTTCATGGGAAGGACTGATGTTGAAGCTGAAACTCCAATACTTTGGCCATCTGATGCAAAGAGCTGACTCATTTGAAAATACCCGGATGCTGGGAAAGATTGAAGGTGGGAGAAGCAGGGGATGACAGAGGATGAGATGGCTGGATGGCATTACTGACTCGATGGACATGAGTTTGAGTAAACTCCAGGAGTTGGTGATGGACAGTGAGGGCTGGAGTACTATAGTCCCTGTGGTCGAAGAGTCGGACACGCCTGAGTGACTGAACTGAAGTGAACTATCCAACCTACAGCAGTGACCCCAGGCAAAATAAGCTTGCCCACAGGCACAGCCGGACTGACCTTCACTAGTGAGCCTTTAATGTGTAGTTGGTCAACACACATTCTGGCTGAAGGTGATGATTCTTGCCAAATGTTATAGGAGGGTATTTCATCACATGGTGTGCAGTGAACCAATCACAGGTACATAACTGAGTCAATTTCAAGGTCTACATCACCTGACTAAGGCCACAGGAAAGTGGTTTCCCTGGAGGAATCCTTAAGCATAAAGAGGAAAAAAACCCAACACAATAACTTCATGAATAATTAAGTCCTAGGCTGTTCTAACATCTTTTTATATTTATTTTAAGCCATATTTGTAAATTTTTAATTAAAAATTAAAGCTTTAATTGAGCAGAATAGGAACAAAAGACAAAATTTAAAAGGAGGAGAAACAAGGAGGAAGTCAAGTGTTGCTGTGTACGACTGGTCGGGGGGAGGATGCGGGCTATGAATTGTAGCCCTCCAGGCTCCTCTGAGCAGAGACGAAGCCGACCCCTGGCCATCACCCCCAGCTCTGACACCTGAGGCCCCCACCTGCCACTCCCTCCTGGAACCCCATAATCTATCATTCTTAACAACTTTCTCCTTCAACAAAATTTAAGAGAAATTTTTTTTTTTCCATTTCTATCCTCTTTTCTTAGTGATGGGTAGATACTTCAGAAGCAATTAGATCAGCTTTTAAAAAATCCAAAATGAATTTTAAGTGGAAGAGGACTAAGGGCATTATCTTTTCATTTTATATTTTATATGTGCTTAAAT
The DNA here is from genome assembly GCF_014754425.2 of Oryx dammah. NCBI lineage: Eukaryota > Metazoa > Chordata > Mammalia > Artiodactyla > Bovidae > Oryx > Oryx dammah. Next base: position 9,702,601 of record NW_024070204.1, read on the forward strand.
TCTGGCTATGTCAACATGACATGCCATCTTCCCATGAAGTTTCACCATGCCTTTTTAGAAAAGGCAAAGCCAAGGGGCTCTTCTGTGTAGAATGTTCCCAGTGAGTGCGTTCGAAGCTTGAGACCGGTGGGGTGGACACCGCCACTGATTTTGGTACAACAGAGGAAAGGCTGGAGAAACTGGACGGAGACTTTTAAGACATTTCAATTTGTATAAAGACTGGACAATGTGAATGTTCTAGATCCTAGTTTACTAAGGTATAGGCCTTCTTTTTAACTTAAATTTTGCTCTGATAAGCTTTTCAATATTTAAGAGTGGTCAATTTGCATTTATAATTTTTTTTTTTTTGAAAAATAAATAGATGTACTCTTTCAGAATAGCAATTGCTTACATTTTTCACTTTGGCTTCCTGTCCTTAAATGACATAAATAAGTTTGAATCCTGCTAGGAACAAAAGTTGAGAATAATGATATCTGATAATGATCTGATAAATTTACTTTACCTATCATACGCTCTTACTGGAGTTATAAGATACACTGAGCTAGGAAACACTATCCCAGGAAAAGAGTTTAATCTTTTTTTTTTTACATTTCATTTTCTTCATATATTCTTCAAACTGTAGCTGTAGAAACAAGCCAAAAATATGAACTCACTTTAAGTCATCAGTAAACAGATGGAGGAGTTTAAGAACTGGAAAAATAATGACCACTGTATTATCTAGGACATGTCTTAAAGTGTAGTCTTTGAAAAAAAAAAAGATACTCATCATACTAATTGTTTAAATTAAAATGTAAGATAGAGGTGGAGACAGGGGACTTAAGTGGGGGTAGGTGACTAACTCTATGTGGGGCTCCTGTCATCCATACTCTGGGTCTTAGCAGAGGAGAAAAGAAAGTAAGAAATAAAGGGGAAGGAGGAGACAACTGACAATTAAAGGCAAAAGGGATATTGGCCAAGTAGATGCCACTCAGAGAACGTCAAGAAGCAAATTAGAAGACCCAGCTCCTGGGAGAGTGCTGTCCATTCTTTGGTCGGGTGGTTGTCTGTGTTGCTCCAGCACAGATCTACAATGGCAGCTCACTTAACCCTGCATTTCCCATCTGTGTGGTGTAGTGGGCGGGCACGGTCTGGATTAGGAGTCAGGATGTGGATGAAAATACTGGCTTCCTGACTTACGACACAGGACCTATTGAACTTATAATATTTATGAGAATGAATGATGTATGTGAAGTAGAAGCTCCTAGACCTTGGAAGTCAGGAATTTTGTGAATAAAACTGCTCCTCTTAATTTTACATAAAAATCGGCACACTCTGTAGAACAAATGCAATTTATTGTCCTTTTTCACAAGATAAACAGGGTCCTAAGTCATATACTTATGTTTTAGCCTGATTTCATGGAGTATGACAGTGGTGGTTATGACACATTGGAAAAGACTTGTAACATGCGACTTAGGCATTTTTATACAATTTAGGTAAATTTCAAGGGTAAAAAGATATGCAGATATTGGGAGGAAATGTATAAAAAATGCTAATGATGGTTATCTCTAGGGGATGAGGTTTATGGGTGATTGTTACTTATTACTTTATGCTTGCAAGTATTTCTAGTAGTCAGCAATAAATGTGTACTACTTGTAAAGTTAGAAAAGAAACAATAAATGTCTTTAAAAGTGAAGAAAAGATTAAAGCTATAAATTAATGGACCAGATCAAGGTATGCAAATGTTCATTTGCATACATAAACTCACTATATCATCTTCTTGGGCAAATTCACTGTATCATTTTTTTATATAAAATATATATTGAGTACATAAAAATGACTAAAAGAACAATTGCTGTAATTTTATTTTCTGCTTTAAGAAGCAGCAAAGCACCAAATTCTTTCTAAATATTGTGATAGAAAAAAAAAAAGTTTCTTGCAAAGGAATAAGCCCAGATGTGATTTATAAATTGAGATGATCTGCTTATTAATTTACACTTTAAGAACTATATTCAAATCATTTCTGCAGTTCCAGGAGGACTTTTGCTGAGCACACTGCATTATCTTTAATTTAGCTCAGTTACATGTGTTTCATATCCTCTTGTTTTGGGGGGGATCTGACTTATTAAGCCTCAGTTACATACAAATAATGATATGTGCCAGAAAACTTCTCTAACATTTAATAAGATATTGAAGCTATAATTTAAATAAGAATAACATGAAATGATGAAAATATTTCCAAAATAAAAAGCAGACCTAAAACAGCTATGGAGATAGCTCTCATAGCTACAAACCAGTGATGGTTAAATTTAACTGAATGGAATAAAACACTGATATTTACTTTTGTCTACAGGAGGCACCTTAAAAATGAAGTCTGCAGGGCAGCCCATAAATTCACAGCTCCACCTTTCATGTCACTGCTCCCCTCCCTACCTGCTTTTACTCTGTCCTGTAAAATTGCTCCCAGACATAGCTGATCATTATGTTCTCTTGGTAAAAGCTTCGCCATAGCTTTCTGCCCCTTAGAGATTCAAGTCTACCCTTCTGAGCTCTGCTTTGACAGCCCTTTATCACCTAGAATGAAACAACTAAGCGAGCTGCATTTCTTAAAGTCTGCTAGGTTTGCAGATTGCCCACAGATGCTGGAGTTAAGTCCCCCATGTCAGCATCAGGAGTGTGTGCTGCTCTTTCTGGCCTCAAGGAGATCCCAAAGCATTGACTGGTGAAGCCCTTTCTCTGCCTGACCCCAGTCTCATCTGGTTCTTGAAAGCTTTTATCACCACACTGGCTGAATAAGCCACTCCTTCCCCGGTTTTTCCTTCCTCAGGCGTGTCCAACTCTTTGCGACCCCATGGACTGTAGCCCGCCAGGCTCCTCTGTCCACGGGACAGTCTAGGCAAGAACACTGGAGCACGTTGCCATTTCCTCCTCCAGGGGATCATCCTGACCCAGGGATCAAATCCACATCTCTTATGTCTCCTGCACTGGCAGGGGGTTCTTTACCACTAGTGCCAGCTGGGAAGCCCCTTCTAAACTATCCTAATCATAATACTAGGGCTCACTGCATTGGCGTCATTGTCTTCCATGGGATTAGAAGGTTAAGACGTTGGTTTACTTTTGGTTCCCTGGTCCCTTCCTGGCACACAGCAGGCACTTAGAAAATGCCCATGGACGAAACTGAAAGGCAGGAACAGCATACAAAACCACTTCTTTCATGTAAATAAAGACCTTGGTTTTGTTGAAAGAATTAAGAATGTCAATATAACCTCACATAGTAAAATCTAGAAGCTTCCATTATGATATAAATATTTAAAACATTTTTTGTGTATTTTTCCAACACTGGTTCTAAGCAAATGGTAATAGAAATTTCCTGAAACCTTTCATCTGCTGAGTCTTTATTTGACAAATTTATTTTAGCCCTTTCCCAGAGCTGTTTTCTTCCCCTATTAGTCCAGTCTGCTCATTAATGTAGAATGATTCATAAACATATTTAAATAAGAGATTAAAAAATCATATTTCTTTCTACAAGAAGGGAAATGTAATGGAGCAGGACCCTATGGGGTCCTTCCCAGAACAGACCCTCATCCATGTTGCCCACTGGCCTTTTGTCTGTAGAAAGTGAAGTCGCTCAGTCGTGTCCAGACTCTTTGTGACCCCGTGGACTGTAGCCTACCAGGCTCTTCCATCCATGGGATTTTCCAGGCAAGAATACTGGAGTGGGTTGCCATTTCCTTCTCCAAGAAAAACTTTAGTCAAAGAATAAATTTAATCAGAGAAGCAAGAAGATGCAGAAAGAAAGGAAAACAGTCATACAAGACAAAATAATACTTTAGCCATTAAACAAAGTCAAGGACCTTTAGTTCCTCCTCAAGGACTATAGATAATATTCTGAACCATGTCCTCTGAGCTGTTTTGAAGATACTGAAACTTCCACCAGTGGGAGAAGTTAACAGTATGCTGCCCACAAGCACGTAGATCCCAGACCGGTTGGAACCAGAAGGTTGATGATGCTGACTCCAGATTACCTCATCACCAACCAATCAGAGAATGTCCATGAGCTGATCACGCCCTGCTCCTTCAGCACTCTAAGACCCCTCACTACCTCTTTTCAGGGTGGGGCACAGTCTTCAGGGCATTAACCCATTGTGGCGGCCTCTGCCTGGCAAAGCAATGCAGCTATTTCTTTCTACTCCACCCAAAACTCTGTCTCTGCCTTTCTATTTGGCACCAGTGAACAGAGGCTAAGTTTTGGCAACAGAAGGAGCTTAATGAATTAAGAGGGAAGTGAAATAGTCACCATATTTTGATAGACCTTACTTTGTCACTCGCATGATAAACACTGAAGAGTGGAGAAAACCCTAAACCTGGTTTCATGTGGGCTAAGAAAAGCCACTTAGGCTACAGGAAGCTCTTTCTGAAACAGATGTCAGAAAGACATCTTTTTGCTTTCTATGAGGTGGTCCATCCTGGCTTGAAGCGGAAGCAGCACTGGTCAAGCCTCTGTGTTTGTGAACTTGGCCAGATGACCTACAAAGGCGAGCAATGAACTTTCACTAGTCTGGTTTCTTCATCTGACTTTTATCAAATGAAGCTGAATGTTCATATATCAGTGGGCTTCATCCTTAAATCAAACATCATGAATATATAATTGCATTACTATGTAATTTACAGAGAATATTAATTGATGGAGCCAAACTGATCTTTATTAACTATATGTCTGCAATTGGTTCTGAAGCACTTCATTCCATGATCCTCACTGGGAACAATGACACTCTTTACAAGTCAAGGATGTTAAGAAAGGAAAACTACCTGTAATAGTTGCATATAACAGAAATAGAAAAATGAGGTAGAAAGGGTCAGAAATGCCCACAGTTTTAGCTTTGGAAGAGCTATATTTCTTCTAGTAGGGCAGGAGGTTTCTTAAGGATCATAGAATTTAAGAGGTTATAAAATGGATGTCTCAAAAGTGGGGTTTAGAGAACTGTAAATTTGGCTTATGGTGGAGCCTACCCAGAGAAATCATGTCAAAAGGTCATTATTTCATGACCTTGAGGAAAAGCAAAATTGTTGGAGGGTTTCCTGTTCCTGTCCATGAATGCAAGCTGATATTTATGGAGGCCAGCTCTCTTTAGCTCCCTTTATGCATGCACATTCACATACACACACACACATACCTCTCAAGACTGGAGGCTAAGAGTACTGTTATAAATATTCATGAGAACTTTATTATTAATGTCACTGAAGTGATTCTGTTTCTTCTCAGTTGAGACTGGCACTTACACCTAGAAGCTGATCAACTGTAAGAGAAGTGGCAGCTTTGAGGCAGCCCAGCTAAAGCAACTCTGTACGTTTTACTTTTGAAATATAGACTATTTGACTAGATATCTTAAACCACATATATCCCACCATTAAGTTAAACTGGCAGAGATTCCTCACTTTCGTACAATGTACAATATCCTTGGGAACACCGTTTCTAGAGATTAGAATAAGCATTCCTTAATTATTACATTCTTTTTTCTAAGACCAAAAACTAAACGGAACATGTAAAATATCTCAAGAGATTTCGATGATGAGTTTCGAAAAAACACATTGGGAGATAATTACAACACATTTGCTACTTTTATTATTTAAAAAAGACATTTCACACCACAGGCCTTATTAAAGAGCTATTTTTAAGAATTACAAGCTCTAGCAGTCACATTGAAAATTTTTTTAAAATAAAAATAGATACCAGAGACAGTTACTGCGATCCCTATGTGTTTGTCATAGACTCCTCCAACCAGTTGGTCGCCTGGTTATGTCACAACACTTGTTGTCAATCAAAAAAAAACTATATTTGGTTGTGCTGACAACATTTATTTATGTATTTTTTGCCTAAGATCTAAGAAAACATGTTAAATAAGTCAAATTCTGGGGTAGGTACAGGGCAAAGGAAGATGAATATATCTCTTCAGTACCGCATTAGAAATGACTTTTGCTAGCTTCTTGCACTCTATTGCCATAAGAATATTCTAGGACATTCTGCTCCTCAGCAAAACAGCAATAAAGTTACAGAAACAAAAAGCACCTGAAGACAGGAGGAAGTGACAATGATGCGGGACTCACCTTAGGCATCCAGTGGCATTTCGCAGCACTTGTGAGGAATGCAGCTGTATCTTCCGATCATCCTGAAGAGGTGAGTTTTCCCAGCCTGAGTGTGGGATAATCACCGCGTTGGTCAACACTGCCAGGGTGTCCTGGATAATTGGCATTTTGAGTGCATCGCAAGACGAGAGATTCCAAAGAACTCCTGCGAGATATACACAGAGTTTTGGATGGTCACCATTTTCCTTAATCAAGTTAACAGCGTAAGCAGGAGAGACTAAGATGGTGTAAGCACGTGTTCTAGAGCATGCCCTTCACTTTAGAGCATTTGTGTGAACCCATTACAAAAGTGCTATGCAAATCTAACACATCGGCAGAGGAACTGTAACATGATTATACTCATTCCATCATGGAGAGTAATTTAGGGTGAGAGCACCAATGGAATTGAGGATATCAACCCTGCTTCTATTCACAATTACTACAATGAATCCAAGTCCCCAAATTCAAACCAAGACCAAAAAGTTCCAAAAGTCCACTGAAATGGACTAATAAGACATCTGAAATAGACAAGGAAGACATCTTTGTTTTATCCAGGATCTCAACATGCACCTGTGGTCTATTGGATTCACTGAGTTTCCTATTGAACCAGCCATCATTGTGCAGGACCTTTTAAGGATCCAGTATAGGGTCTGGTGCTCACAGGCTCAACAAGGAATTAAAATTTGCTTTCACTGGTTCTGTTAGCTTTTCTCTTAAAACAATGCTCATGGAGGGCCTAGGGATTGTTCTTCCTTATGTAACAGCAAAGAGAGCAGTAGAAATGGAATAGTGTGTCAACAATAGACAGAGAGCTTAAAATGGAATTAATTTCAGAAAAGGTCTAAGAATTACATATACATTATAATATCACTTGAAATGCTTTTAAAATAATTGCTATTTTTATTGTTCAAAATTGTACACATAAAAGTAAAAAAAAAAAAGAATAATATTCTCTTTTCCTGTGAAAGACTGTATTTCTCCCAAGGCTAATGTAAATAATAGACATCATCACTGCAGATACTGAGAATAAAATATCATAGCTATCTTTAGAAACACAACTTATAGTTTACTTATTTAGTAACTTTTCAATTGATTTTTAAGTGAGATTGTGCTTCATCTATCATGTTGTTAATAAACAGAACTCACTTATTTCTTAAATTTGTTTTATTAGTTTCTTGCTTTGCTCATATTGAACTACCCAAAGGCATTAATACTAACCTGAAAATCAATGATATCTGATTAATAACTAAAATAATACTTTTAAATCAGTTCTACAAAAATGTGACTTTAGAAACAAACTTTTCCACTGGTCTTTCAAAAGAACATTTTCTGGGAATTTTATTTAGGTAAATGCAAGAGAAAAAAATGTTTTTGGTGCTTTGAATGTAAAAATGAATTGTTAGTACAGGGGGTTGTCTTGAGGGTGAATCCTGTCTGCCTGTTTTTGTAAATAAAGTTTTACTGGAACACAGCTCTGTCTGTTCATTTACATATTGTCTATGGCTGCTTGTGTCCTACAAGGGAAAAAGCTGAGATTTGGGGACCAACATAGTATGGCTCCCAAGCCTAAACAAATTACTATTTGGCCTTTCCTACTTGCCTCTGTGGTTAGTATATGGGCCATTTTCTATATACTTCTGTGTGCATGTTTGCATTGCCATTAGCATCCTATATAGAAATGCTTATTGGTGCACAGAAGCTGCTCAAAATACATTCTGACTTGAACAGATGTGAAATGCTAGGAGTATTATCACGTGCATTTATTTTGATTTAAATAATATATGAAGCTGCTTTTTAATTCATTCCATTAGGAAACATTTTACTGAATTTTGGATGATCAAAATAATCAAGATGAATACTTTCATTTATTCATAGTCTCACAACAATATTCTTTTCTCTATTAAAATAAATACTTCTCAGTTTTAAAAAAGCACATTTAAATGAAATTCCTATCTACTCCCAAGTTTGAGGGTAACTTTAAAAAATATCACAATAAAGGGTTTGCACATTTTTTTAACTGAAGTATAGTTGATTTGCAATGTTGCATTAGTTTTAGATGTACTACAAGGTGATTCATACACACACACACACACACACACACATTTATATACATATATATATATACAACCTAGACAGCATATTAAAAAGCAGAGACATTACTTTGTCCACAAAGGTCCATCTAGTCAAGGCTATGGTTTTTCCTGTGGTCATGTATGGATGTGAGAGTTGGACTATGAAGAAAGCTGAGAGAAAAAGAACTGTTGCTTTTGAACTGTGGTGTTGGAGAAGACTCTTGAGAGTCCCTTGGACTGCAAGGAGATCCAACCAGTCCATTCTGAAGGAGATCAGCCTTGGGTGTTCATTGGAAGGACTGATGTTGAAGCTGAAACTCCAATACTTTGGCCACCTGATGTGAAGGGCTGACTCATTTGAAAAGACCCTGATGCTGGGAAAGATTGAGGGCAGGAGGAGAAGGGGATGACAGAGGATGAGATGGCTGGATGGCATCATCGGCTCAATGGACATGGGTTTGGGTGGACTACGGGAATTGGTGATGGACAGGGAGGTCTGGTATGCTGTGCTTCATGGGGTTGCAAAGAATTGGACACGACTGAGCAACTGAACTGAACTGATATACATTTTTTTCAGATTATTTTCCATTATAGGCTATTCTGTTTTTCTAAGTATACAATACACATATACAGACACTGCTGCTGCTGCTGCTGCTAAGTCGCTTCAGTTGTGTCCAACTCTGTGAGACCCCATAAGAGGGCAGCCCACCAGGCTTCCCCGTCCCTGGGATTCTCCAGGCAAGAACACTGGAGTGGGTTGCCATTTCTTTCTCCAATGCATGAAAATGAAAAGTGAAAGTGAAATCGCTCAGTCATGTCCGACTCTTAGCGACCCCATGCACCACAGCCTACCAGGCTCCTCAATCCATGGGATTTTCCAGGCAAGAGTACTGGAGTGGGGTGCCATTGCCTTCTCCGTATACAGACACTAAACACTGAATTTTTCCATTACTAAATCCTGATTTGAAAGTACCAATACATGAAAATTGAGGCTTGCAAATGTCTTAAAACATGGGTTCTATATTTTGCTATAAAATACATCTCCTCTAAAGACTAAACAGTAAAAGACTTCTCCATTTTTATCATTCAGTGAAGTTAAAAGATTCTAAAGACGTTCTAATAATAATAAAGAAATTTTTACTGCTTCCTAATAGAAAAGAGGTAGGAAAAGAAAGGAGGAAATCAAAGATGAGGTGAAGGCCTCACGTACTATCTGATAAGAAGGGAAACATGGGAAAGAAGGGGACATTTCAGGCGACTCTTCATCTGGCTGTTCCACCTCAGCTTTCTTATTAATTCATTCATCACTGTAACCTAATTCCGAATCAGGCATGGACAGAAGTTTCCTGTTCACGTCCCTCCGCCTTTCCAGACGGGCCCCATCTGTGTTTCACAGGCTGATCAACTTACCACAGTGCTTGACCCAAATCTCTGAATGTTCTCTCCTGGTTTCTATCTGCAGCCCACATGGGCTCCTTGGACTCTGAGAAACACAGGTATCTCTGGTCAGGGACAGGTTTTTCCATGCCTGCATGGATGAGGACTTGGTAAAGTGGGTGCAATACTGCAGAATTTATTTTAGGGGAAATTCAGCAAACCAGTTAGCAGCAGGGGGCCCTCCAAACTTGGAGTTTGGGTTATATTATCTGGACAGAGATGAGCTTGAGTGTAGAAGCAGCAGTCTCTGGGGACACTGAGGTAAAGCGAGGTGCGACTGGCCGGAGTCAAGAGTGGGAACAGCTGGGACTCTACACCTGTCTTGCCAGACACCTACACACACACTAACTCACATGCACACACACATCCACACGTACATTCACACACACTCACAGACACATACACTCATACCTACATACATCCACACACTCATACAGCATACTTACATACAGATTCAGTCACACCTACACTGCACACATATATTCACATATACACACACCTACACATATACACATACTCACACAATATACTTACACACACGCACACGATGCACATGTACATTCACATACACTTACAAATACACACACACACCCCTACATACATTCACACAAATATTCACATATACTCACACACATACATACACACATGCTCACACCTACGCACACATACATACACACACTCATGCAATATACCTGCACATACACAGTTACACACATACATTTATACACACTCTTACCTACACGTATACACACATTCACATGTATTCCCACACACACCCACACAATATACATACACACTCTCATATATACACATACTCACAGAAACTCACACCTATACATATACACACATTCACAGGTATTCACACACATACACACTTACACAATATACTTATACACACACACACACACATCCATTAGTCCCTGGTGAAGGGAGACAGATTAGTGGAGAAAAACATGGACATATCTAAGCATTCTCCATGAACAAATGGGAAATAGGTGTTTTGCTCAAATTTCTCTTCACTCCTTCCCCTCTCTTTTCCAGGGTGGTTTCCTGATGTTCCCTTCACATGGAGAGGCCTGATCCTTTCCCCTTCGAGTGAGGTCTGGACTAAGTACCCTGTTTCTGACCCACAGATCATAGAGGAGATGACAGAGTGAAATCTGAGACGAGGTCACACAAGGCACTGTGGCTTCGGCCCAGCTCTGTCTCAGGTAGCTTATTTGAGGGGGCCCTACCGTCACCTGTGAGAACCCTCAAGTACCATGAAGATGCCCACGTGGAGAAGAATGGGCCCCCTAGGAAGTAGACCCTCGACTCCAGCCTACAGACAATGTGGCCTCATCTGTGCGAGACCCTGAGCCAGAGACACGCAGACCTGCCACTCTTCGGTTCCTGCCACTCAGACAGCGTGTGCAGCAAACAATTGTTCTTTCAATTGTTAAACTAGGGATAAGTCATTATGCCAACAAAGGTCCGTCTAGGCAAAGCTATGGTTTTTCCAGTAGTCACGTATGGATGTGAGAGTTGGAATATAAAGAAAGCTGAGCAGAGAAGAAATGATGCTTTTGAATTGTGGTGTTGGAGAAGACTTTTGAGAGTCCCTTGGACTGCAAGGAGATCCAGCCAGTCCATCCTGAAGGAAATCAGTCCTGAATGTTCATTGGAAGGACTGAGGTTGAAACTGAAACTCCAATACTTTGGCCACCTGATGCGAAGAACTGACTCATTTGAAAAGACCCTGATGCTGGCAAAGACTGAGGGTGGGAGAAGAAGGGGACAACAGAGGATGAGATGGTTGGATGGCATCACCGACTCAATGGACATGAGTTTGAGTAAACTCCGGGAGGTGGTGATGGACAGGGAGGCCTGGCCTGCTGCAGTCCATGGGATCACAAAGAGTCAGACACAACTGAGCGACTGAACTGCACTGAACTGAAGTCATTATGCAGCACTGGTAACTAATGTCCCTTCCTTTCACCTCCCTCTCCTCCTCTGTCTACTGGGCTCACTTTTCCCCTTCCCAGCACTTTTTTCTCGTTGCACGTCTCATTCTGCCTTAGATTCACTTGTTTTCTCATTCCCTACAACTCCTCTGGCCTCTTCTAAAGTCTATTGTGAGAGGACAGAAGATAGAGGAAGGGGCTCTAAACCTTGTCACTAAATCTAAAATGCATTTTAATTTGGGTGAGGAATAATATTTAACTTTTAAGAATGTATCCTTCTTCATATCTGGGACTTGCAAAATGGCCAAACACTGTCTTTAATTTGGAATAATGTACTAGTCTCCTACTGCTGCTGTAACAAGTGACTGCAAATGCTGTGCTTATCATAGGGCACATGTATTATCTTACAGTTCTGGACGCCTGAAGTCTAAAATGGACCAGCAGAACACAACAGACAGCGCTCCTTATGTAGGCTCTAGGGAAGAATTTCCTTGCCTTTTTATGCTGCTAAAGGCTGCCTGGGTTCCATGGTCAAAGCCCGCATCACTTCAACCTCAGCATCCATGATCACCTCCTCTTCTCTGACTGAACCTCCTCCCTAACTGTTGTAAGGACACCTGTGATCACATTAAGCCTGCCCAGATAATCCAAGATTATCTCCCCCTACCCACTTCAAGATCCTTCACTTAATCCCGCCTGCACAGTCCCTTTTACTGCCTAAGATAATATTCACAGGCTCACATCTTCAGGGGTTACTGTCTACCACACACTCCTTAAAATATTCGGTTGTGCTTAAAATAAAATTAAATTTCTGACTGTAGTTTCATGATCAGGCCTTTCTCTCATTCTCTAAATTCACTTTGAATCAAAACCTTTGGTTTATTCACTTACTCAGTCCACACAGACCCACTGTGCACCAGGCTCTGTTTGATACAGAGGGGACATTAGTGAACAAAACAAAAAGTCCCTGCCTATATGGCTCTCGCATAAATGCAACTCAGTATGCTCGTCTTAGTCTCATTTCTTCTCCTTGAACAACAAGCTTGATTGTAACTCACATTTCTCGGATTTATTGTTTCAATCTGGAACATTGTTCTCTAGACCTTTCTAAGGCTGATCCTTCCTTCTATTCACATGTAACTTAAATGCACTAAACTCAGAGAAGATTTTTGGCTCAGGCTAAACTACTTTCCCCAGAGAAGGCAACGGCAACCCACTCCAGTACTCTTGCCTGGAAAATTCCATGGATGGAGGAGCCAACTGCAGTCCATGGGGTTGCAAAGAGACGGACATGACTGAGTGACTTCACTTTCACTTTTCACTTTCATGCATTGGAGAAGGGAATGGCAACCCACTCCAGTGTTCTTGCCTGGAGAATCCCAGGGTTGGGGGAGCCTGGTGGGATGGTCTAGGGGATCACACAGAGTTGGACACAACTGAAGCGACTTAGCAGCAGCAGCAGCAAACTATTTTCCCAGGTGGCTCAGTGGTAAAGAATCCACCCGCCAATGCAGGGGACCCAGGAGATGCAGCTTCAATCCCTGGGTTGGGAAGATTCCCTGGAGGAGGAAATTGCAACCCACTCTAGTATTCTTGTCTGGGAAATCTCATGGCCAGAGGAGCCTGGCAAGCCACAGTCCATGGGGTGGCAAAGAAAGTCAGACATGACTGAGTGCACACACACACACACACACACACACACTCACGCAAACTAGCTTTCCAGACTTGCTGTCAGATCTCCTATTTTAATTTTTATCAAAGACCTCATGATCATCTTACATTCCCCAAGCTTTCTTCTCCCCATCCTCATTTCATGAAGATATTATTGGCATGCCGCATTCTATGAATTTAAGGTGTACAGCATACTGATCTGGCTTATATACACCACAAAATGATGACCACAATAGGTTTAGTGAACATCCATCATCTCATAAAGACAAAACATTGACAATATAGAAAAATATTTTTTCTTATAATGAGAACTCTGAGGATTTACTCTTTTAACTTCCACATATAACATAGAGTAGTGTTAACTATATTTATCCTGCTGTACATTATAATCCTAGTACTTATTGATCTTATAATTGGACTTTTGTATCTTGATGGTCATCATCTAATTTCCCCTGCTCTTGCTTCTGGTAACCACAAATCTGATCTCGTTTTCAATGAGTTGTCTGTTTTTGAAGTATAATTGACCTACAACACTATGTTAGGTCCTGCTGCACAACATAGTGGTTTGACATTTCTATACATTTTGAAATGATTACCATAAGTCTTGCTGTCATCTGTCACCATACAAAGATACTACATAATTGCTGACTGTGTTCCCAACACTGTATGTTTCATACCTGTGACAATTATTTTGTGACTCGAAGTTCATGCCTCTTACTCCCTGCTCACCTACTACTCTCCTTGCTCCACTGACTCCTATGCTTTTTCAGTACTTGGTCTTCTGTCATTAGCTCACTGCTCTTTTCCACAACAAGGTACCACCCAAGAAATGAAGCAAGGACCCTGAGCATTTGCAGCAGACAGAACACAGAGCACATAGGATACGTTCTGACACGCACTAGATGCTCACCAAGTAGCTGCAAAATGATGACAAGAGTTAATAATTGGATGACATGACCCTTAAAAGACGAGTGCGCTCTAAGCAGTGAACACTGTTTTCTTTCTTTGTATTGGTTTCTGCCGTACATCAACATGAATCGGCCACAGGTGTACACAAGCCCCCTCCCTCCTGAATACCTCTGCCATCTCCCATCCCGGCCCAGCCCTCTAGGGTGCCACAGAGCTCTGGGTTGAGCCCCCCGTGTCACACAGCAAATTCCCACTTGCTATCTATTTTACATATGGTAATGTAGATATCTTACATGCTATTCTCTCATATAGTAGCACTGCTAGCACAGAAGGAAGTACTGATTTGAAAGGATAGAACGGCAGATGCAAGATGTAATGTTAAAAATAACACAGCTCAATGAGAACATAGAAACGCTGTTTACATGGGAGTATAACCTTTGACTCTACAGAAATTCTACTTTACTAAGCAGAGAAGAATTTTTATCACTAAAAAACAAGCAGTTTATCATTAGAGGGCTATTATTTGGGTAATTTTCCTATATTAATTCCCTGATAATTCTACATTAGCCAAGGTAATACTAAAATTTCAATTCATGGAAAAACTGGAAAAAAATTTAATTCACAATGGTACTCAGAAGCCATAAGCCACCCTGTTTATTCTTATCTAAATATAACATAAAGATGTTTTAGTATTTTGGTTGATGGTCACTAGCAAATTTTAATTTACCTGATGAAAATATGCTAATTTCTCCCAGATTATAATCTCTCATAAAATTGCTTTATAGCATCTTTCCTCTAATTATATGTATTCAATAGCTTTCCTTTATTGGTATAAAATTACTGCTGCTTCAAACATAATTTTGACAGTAGGTTTAGTTGAGAAGACATTTAAATAACTAATTATGTATACTAAATATATTTCAAATTTAGTTTATTTTTATTTCAGGCACAGGATGGCTTTTTTTTTCCTTACGATTATCCATATTCATGAGACATAATTGGTTTATTAAAATTTCTTTAATAAAATCTTAATTACTTTCATTGGATCCTTTACTCTGTTTTAATTGAGGGTAATTGTGAGTTTTTTTCTGAAAGGAGACAAAGACTATTTAAAAAAAAAAGGAATCGGATTGACTAGAAAGAAGTATTTAACAGTTACAAATCTTAAAGCATGATAAAATCAAATGCTGTCTTTTGATGATACAAGACTTTCCTATGACCTCCTCACTTTAGTTTTTAAACCTGAAACACAATCCCTGAACACAGGTGAGGCTCAAGCCAAAGAACAGTTGGATTGAATTCATTTTAAATGAATGCTTTACATTTTTATTTTCGATTAATCAACTAATTAAAATTAACTGAATGTATGAAGATTTACTTTAAACGAATCTGTCATTTGTCTTATTCTAAGAGTGAAACTTTGTGCACCTGGGCAAGAGAGAGAGCAGAGAGGTTCATTTTACAAAAAGGTCAAGGACAGAGCCGATGGGGTGAGAGTGGAAAATGGGGGTTGGGGGATGGATGACCGTCAGTACCTTTTCCATATCCTACCACTGATACCTTGATTCATGGGTGACTGATCAAAATCTGGAGGCCCATGACACCCTGAATTTATGCTGTGTGCATTTGTGTGTGAGCATGTGTGTGTGTGATTATGCACATATACAAGTGTATGAACGTCTGTACATGTGTGAGTGAACACACTGCACACATGCACAAGTATGTGTCTGTGTGTGCACATGTATATATATTTGGGTGCACCACATAAATACTCCTATCTTACCCCTTAAACATCATGTCTCTCAAGGTGCAATTGTTGAATTGGGACTATTTTGATAATTCTTTCCAATGGTATACATGGAAAAGATGTATACCTAAAAGATGAATAAATAACGCTCATTTAAAGCTTTTAAAAACAAAAGCACTGATTGTGAGTGAATGCTAAGGTTTACCAAAATGTTGCTATAGTAATTTTTGCTCAAAGCAAAACGCAAGGGGGATTACATCAAAATAAAATACTTCTGCATAACACAAACAATCACAAAATGACAGGGCAATCTATGAAAAGGGAGAAGATAATTGCAAGCCATAAATATGCTAAGGGGTTAACATCCAAAATACACAAGGAAATCATACAACTCAGTAACAAAAAAAAAATAAACTACTATATTAGAAAATAGATGAACCGAGTAGACTTTTTTTTCTAAAGAAGACACCGAAATGGGCAACAGGTATATAACAAGATGTTCAGCGTCACTACTCATCAGGAAAAGTCAAGTCAAAATCATAATGAACTACTGCCTCACACCTGTCAGAATGGCTACCATCAAGACAAGAGAAAACAAGTTCAGTCGCTCAGTCGTGTCCGACTCTTTGTGACCCCATGGACTGCAGCATGCCAGGCCTCCCTATCCATCACCAACTCCCAGAGCTTACTCAAACTAATGTCCATTGAGTAGTGATGCCATCCAACGATCTCATCTTCTGTCATCCCCTTCTCCTTCTGCCTTCAATCTTTCCCAGCATCAGGGTCTTTTCCAAGGAGTCAGTTTTTCACATCAGGTGGCCAAGTATTGGAGCTTCAGCTTCAGCATCAGTCCTTCCAATGAACCTTCAGGACTGATTTCCTTTAGGATGGACTGGTTGGATCTCCTTGCAGTCCAAGGGACTCTCAAGAGTCTTCTCCAACACCACAGTTCAAAAGCATCAATTCTTCCATGCTCAGCTTCCTTCACAGTCCAACTCTCACATCCATACATGACCACTAGATAAACCATACCCTTGACTAGATGGACCTTTATTGGCAAAGTAATGTCTCTGCTTTTTAATATGCTGTTTAGGTTGGTCATAACTTTCCTTTCAAGGAGTAAGTGTCTTTTAATTTCATGGCTGCAATCACAATCTGCAGTGATTTTGGAGCCCCAAAATATTAAGTCTGACACTGTTTCCACTGTTTCCCCATCTATTTCCCATGAAATGATGGGACCAGATGCCATGATCTTTGTTTTCTGAATGTTGAGCTTTAAGCCAACTTTTTCACTCTCCTCTTTCACTTTTGTCAAGAGGCTCCTCTTCACTTTCTGCCATAAGGGTGGTGTCATCTACATATCTGAGGTTATTGATATTTCTCCCGGCAATCTTGATTCCAGCATGTGCTTCCTCCAGTCCAGCATTTCTCATGATGTACTCTGCATATAAGTTAAATAAGCAGGGTGACAATATACAGCCTTGACGTACTCCTTTTCCTTTTTGGAACCAGTCTGTTTTTCTATGTCCGGTTCTAACTGTTGCTTCCTGACCTGCATATAGGTTTCTCAAGAGGCAGGTCAGGTGGTCTGGTATTCCCATCTCTTTCAGAATTTCCCACAGTTTTGTTTATTGTGATCCACAGAGTCAAAGGCTTTGGCATAGTCAATAAAGCAGAAATAGATGTTTATCCGGAACTCTCTTGCTTTTTCGATGATCCAGCACATGTTGGCAATTTGATTTCTGGTTCCTCTGCCTTTTCTAAAACCAGCTTGAACATCTGGAAGTTCATGGTTCACATATTGCTGAAGCCTGGCTTGGAGAATTTTGAGCATTATTTTAATAGTGTGTGAGATGAATGCAATTGTGCGGTAGTTTGAACATTCTTTGGCATTGCCTTTCTCTGGAGTTGGAATGAAAATTGACCTTTTTCAGTCCTGTGGCCACTGCTGAGTTTTCCAAATTTGCTGGCATATTGAGTGCAGCACTTTCACAGCATCATCTTTCAGGATTTGAAATAGCTCAACTGGAATTCCATCACCTCCACTAGCTTTGTAGTGATGCATTCTAAGGCCCACTTGACTTCACATTCTAGGATGTCTGGCTCTAGGTGAGTGATCACACCATCTTGATTATCTGGGTCATGAAAATCTTTTTTGTACAGTTCTTTTGTGTATTCTTGCCACCTCTTCTTAATATCTTCTGCTTCTGTTAGGTCCATTCCATTTGTCCTTTACTAAGCCCATCTTTGCATGAAATGTTCCCTTGGTATCTCTAATTTTCTTGAAGAGATCTCTCGTCTTTCCATTCTGTTGTTTTCCTCTATTTCTTTGCATTGATTGCTGAGGAAGGCTTTCTTATCTCTCCTTGCTATTCTTTGGAACTCTGCATTCAGATGCTTGTATCTTTCCTTTTCTCCTTTGCTTTTCGCTTCTCTTCTTTTCACAGCTATTTGTAAGGCCTCCCCAGACAGCCATTTTGCTTTTTTGCATTTCTTTTCCATGGAGACGGTCTTGATCCCTGTCTCCTGGACAATGTCATGAAGTTCTGTCCATAGTTCATCAGGCATTCTATCTACCAGATCTAGGCCCTTAAATCTATTTCTCACTTCCACTGTATAATCATAAGGGATTTGATTTAGGTCATACCTGAATAGTCTAGCGGCTTTCCCTACTTTCTTCAATTAAGTCTGAATTTGGTAATAAGGAGTTCATGATCTGAGCCACGGTCAATTCCCGGTCTTGTTTTTGCTGACTGTATAGAGCTTTTCCATTTTTGGCTGCAAAGAATATAATCAATCTGACTCGGTGTTGACCATCTGGTGATGTCCATGTGTAGAGTCTTGTGTTGTTGGAAGAGGGTGTTTGCTATGACCGGTGTGTTCTCTTGGCAAAACTCTATTAGCCTTTGCCCTACTTCATTCCATATTCCAAGGCCAAATTTGCCTGTTACTCCAGGTGTTTCTTGACTTCCTACTTTCGCATTCCAGTCCCCTATAATGAAAAGGACATCTTTTTTGGGTGTTAGTTCTAAAAGGTCTTGTAGGTCTTCATTCAACTGTTCAACTTCAGCTTCTTCAGCATTGCTGGTTGGGGCATAGACTTGAATTACTGTGATATTGAATGGTTTGCCTTGGAAACGAACAGAGATCATTCTGTCATTTTTGAGATTGCATCCAAGTACTGCATTTTAGACTCTTCTGCTGACCATGATGGCTACTCCATTTCTTCTAAGGGATTCCTGCCTACAGTAGTAGATATAATGGTCATCTGAGTTTAATTCACCCATTCTAGTCCTTTTTAGTTCGCTGATTCCTAGAATGTCGTCATTCACTCTTGCCATCTCCCGTTTGACTACTTACAATTTGGCTTGATTCATGGACCTGGCATTCCAGGTTCTTATGCAATATTGCTTTTTTACAGCATTGGACCTTGCTTCTATCATCAGTCACATCCACAACTGGGTGTTGTTTCTGCTTTGGCTCCATCCCTTCATTCTTTCTGGAGTTATTTCTCCACTGATCTCCAGTAGCATATTGGGCACCTACTGACCTGAGGAGTTCCTCTTTCAGTATCCTATCATTTTGCCTTTTCATACTGTTCATGGGGTTCTCAAGGCAAGAATACTGACGTGGTTTGCCATTCCCTTCTCCAGTGGACCACATTCTGTCAGACCTCTCCACTTTGACCCACCTGTCTTGGGTGGCCCCACACGGCATGGCTTAGTTTAATTGAGTTAGACAAGGCTGTGGTCCATGTGATTAGATTGACTAGTTTTCTGTGATTATGGTTTGTATGTCTGCCTTCTGATGCCTCTTGCAACACCTACCGTCTTACTTGGGTTTCTATGATTACTATCTTACTGCAGTAAGATAGTAATCATACCGCAGTATATAAATGTATCAAATCAACACACTGTCCACCTTAAATCTACATAATGTAATATGTTAACTATAAAAAGACACTATTTTTAAAAAACTGTGTTATGCAAATGTCATTTTGATAAGAGTGTTAATTACGGAAATGGATGTGATAGGAAACTTGTATGTCATGCATGCAGAGAAATATTTAAAAACAGTTGCAATAAAGAAGTTTATGAAATGGAGCAGGACCTCTGAGGCTCCTGGGCATGAAGTTCTTTTCGTTTCCCATTTCCTGTGGGCAACAAACACTCCAGCCTCCATGACCTTCCCTGAGTTTCAAAGAGCAGATGCCAAGGTTGCTAATTAAGGGAGGAGCAGCCAAGAAACCACCTGAGGCAACAGAATTGTAAAGGGACAGGAGACCAGAGAAGCTCATAAAGGTCAGGAGACAACCACCTAAGAAGTGAGTAAGGGAAGAAAAGCACTACTCACACCCTACCTTATCAGCAACCCCGCCCTTGAAGCATTGTTATAAAACCCCTCAAACCCCTCAACAGGTCCTTCCAGGTTCAGTTCAGTTAGTCATACTAAGTCATACTAAGTCACGCTTAACTCCGCAACTTCATGCACTTTACTTCAGAATGCCAGGCTTCTCTGTCCATCACCAACTCCTGGAGCTTGCTCAAACACATGTCCATCGAGTTGGTGATGCCATCCAACCATCTCATCCTCTGTCATTCCCTTCTCTTTTTGCCCTCAATCTTTACCAGCATCAGGGTCTTTTTTAATGAGTCAGCTCTCTGCATCAGGTGGCCAAAGTAATGGAGCTTCAGCATCAGTCCTTCCAATGAATAGTCAGGACTGATTTTCATTATGATTGACTGGTTTGATCTCCTTGCTGTCCAAGGGACTTTCAAGAGTCTTCCCCAACACCACAGTTCAAAAGCATCAATTTTTTTGTGCTCAGCTTTCTTTATGGTCCAACGCTCACATCCATCCATGACTACTGGAAAAAACATAGGTTTGACTAGGCAGACCTTTGTCAGCAAAGCAATGTTTCTGCTTTTTTATCTGCTGTCTAGATTGGTCATAGCTTTTCTTCCAAAGAGCAAGCATCTTTTAATTTCACGGCTGCAGTCATCATCTGCAGTGATTCTGGAGCCCCCCAAAATAAAGTCTCCCACTGTTTCCATTGTTTCCCCATCCATTTGCCATGAAGTGATAGGACTGGATGCCATGATCTTAGATTTTTGAATGTTGGGCTTTAAGCCAGCTTTTTTCACTCTCTTCTTTCTCTTCTATCAAGAGGCTCTTGAGTTCCTCTTCACTTTCTGCCATAAGCATGGTGTCCTCTGCATATCTGAAGTTATTGATATTTCTCCTGGCAATCTTGATTCTAGCCTGTGCTTCATCCAGCTCGGCATTTTGCATGATGTACTCAGTTCAGTTCAGTTCAGTTCAGTCGCTCAGTCGTGTCTGACTCTTTGCGACCCCATGAATCGCAGCACGCCAGGCCTCCCTGTCCATCATCATCTCCCAGAGTTCACTCAGACTCACGTCCATCGAGTCCATGATGCCATCCAGCCATCTCATCCTCGGTCGTCCCCTTCTCCTCCTGCCCCCAATCCCTCCCAGCATCACAGTCTTTTCCAATGAGTCAACACTTCGCATGAGGTGGCCAAAGTACTGGAGTTTCAGCTTTAGCATCATTCGTTCCAAAGAAATGCCAGGGCTGATCTCCTTCAGAATGGACTGGTTGGATCTCCTTGCAGTCCAAGGGACTCTCAAGAGTCTTCTCCAACACCACAGTTCAAAAGCATCAATTCTTCGGCGCTCAGCCTTCTTCACAGTCCAACTCTCACATCCATACATGACTACTGGAAAAACCATAGCCTTGACTAGACGGACCTTAGTCGTTACTCCAAGGCAAAACTTGCCTGTAACTCTAGGCATCTCTTGACTTCCTGCTTTTGCATTCCAGCCCCCTATGATGAAAAGGGCATCTTTTTCGGTGTTAGTTCTAGAGTCTTATAGGTCTTCACAGTACTGTTCAACTTCAGCTTCCTTGGTTTACTGGTTGGGGCACAGACTTGGATCACTGTGATATTGAATGGCTTGCCTTGGAAACAAACAGAGATCATACTGTCGCTTTTGAGATTGTACCCAAGTACTGCATTTCAGACTCTTGTTGACTCTGAGGGCTACACTATTTTTTCTAAGGGATTCTTGCACACAATAATAGATATAATGGTCATCTGAATTAAATTCAGTCATTCCAGTCCATTTTAGCTCACTGATTCCTAAAATGTCGATGTCCACTCTTGCCATCTCCTGTTTGACCACTTCCAATTTACCTCGATTCTCGGACCTAACATTCCAGGTTGCTATGCAGTGTTGTTCTTTACAGCATCAGACTTTACTTCCATCGGCAGTCACATCCACAACTGGGTATTGTTTTCACTTTGCCTCAGCTTCTTCATTCTTTCTGAATCTATTTCTCTGCTCTTCTCCATAGTGTATTGGGCACTTAATGACCTGGAGAGTTCATCTTTCAGTGTCCTATCTTTTTGCCTTTTCATACTGTTCATGGGGTTCTCAAGGCAAGAATATGGAAGTGGTCTGCCATTGCCTTTTCCAGCGGACCACATTTTGTCAGAACTCTCCACCATGATCCTTCTGTTTTGGGTGGCCCTACATGGCATGGCTCACAGTTTCATTGAGTTAGACAAGGCTGTGATCCATGTGATCAGTTCGGTTAGTTTCCTGTGCTTCAGATTTTTTTTCTGTCTGCCCTATGATGGATAAGGATAAGAGGCTATGGAAGCTTCCTGATGGGAGGGATTGGCTGTGGGGGACTTGGGTCTTGTTCTGAAGGACAGAGCCACGGTCAATTAATCTTTAATCCAATTTTCTCTTGATAGGTTGGGACACACAGTTTCAAGGACAGGAGTCTGTCAAGTCCCCTTCTGCCTGGCAAAGCAATGTAGCTATTCTTTTCTACTTCACCCAAAACTCTATCTCTGAGATTTGACTGGGTACTAGTGTGCTCAGATTTTGGCATCAGTTAAGAGTGCATTAAAAAAAGGAAAAAAAATTATTTTAACACTTAGTGTCTTGCATCATAGAAATTTTCTTTTTCTATTTTCTATTGGAGTATAGTTGATTTGGCTGAAGCCATGATATTAAAACACTTTTGTTTCTTGGAAGGAACGCTATGGAAAACCAAGAGAGTTTATTAAAAAGCAGACACATCACATTGCCAACAAAGACCCCTGAAGTCAAAGCCACCTATTTTTCCAGTAGTCATGTACAGGTAAGTGAACTGGACCATAACGAAGGCTGAGCACTGAATAACTGATGCTTTTGAATTGTGATGCTGGAGAAGACTTGAGAATCCCTTGGACAGCAAAGAGGTCAAACTAGTCAGTCCTAAAGGAAGTCAACCCTAAATATTCATTGGAAGGGCTGATGCTGAAGCTGAAGCTAAAGCTTGATACTTTGGCCACCTGATTCAAAGAACCGACTCATTGGAAAAGACCATGACGCTGGGAAAGATAGAGGGCAGGAGGAGAAGGGGGAGAGAGAGGACGAGATAGTTAGAAAGCATCACCATCACTGACTCAATGGACGTGAGTTTGAGCAAGCTCCAGGAAATAGTGAAGAACAGGGAACCCTGGCATGCTGAAGTCCATGGGGTTGCAAAGAGTCAAACACGACTGAGCAACAGAAATGTTTAACTCCAGCATGGGTGAAGAGTGAGCAGTTCTTTACACCAGAAAATGAATCAGATCTTCACTATTACACACCAGGAAAATTCCTCTTGAAGCTGATAAAATCCACCTGAGCCCCCATGAGTCATTTTAATTCCTGAAGTTCTAAAACAACTCTGACACGAGATACAGTCATCAATGTTGAGGCTTGTTCCAAAGTCAAAACTGATCGCAGCAACACTCTGATTTTTTAACTTTAGCACCAGCACGTGTGTGCTAAGTTGTTTCAGTCGTGTCCAACTCTTTGTGACCCCGTGGACTGTAGCCCACCAAGCTCCTGTGTCCATGGGGTTCTCTGGGCAAGAATACTGAAGTGGGCTGCCGTTTCCTTCTCCAGTGGATCTTTCTAACCCAGGGGTCAAACCTGTGACTCTTATGTCTCCTGCACTGGTAGGTGGGTTCTTTAACACTAGCACCACCCAGCAGTATACACTGAAAGTTTAGTTCAAGTTGGTATAGAATAGCATGAGCAAAAGGCCAATAGTCACTTAAATTTTTGATGAGTAGTTAATAAACTAATCTTCACTGTTGTTTCAGAACCTGAATTAAATTAAAACTAAGGGTGGCTAAGTGGTAAAGAATCCATCTGCCAATGCAGGAGGCAAAGCAGATGTGGGTTTGATCCCTGGGTTGGGAATATCCTCTGGAGGAGGAAATACCCACTCCAGTATTCTTGCCTGGGAAATTCCATGGACAGAGGAGCCTGGCAGGCTACAGTCCATGGTGTTGCAAAGAGTTGGACATGACTGAGTGACTGAGTATGCAAACAATTTTATAGACAAAAGATGATGACTATTTTTGAAGAATCAAGACTCAAGTGTGTCTATGCCCTCTATTTCCATTCTAAGTTGGAGACTGCAGATTCAAATTTCTTTAGAATTCTTCTATTAAGTGTTTATAGTAAAGGAATGCCACCAGATTCTAGTCATAGGAAATGAATCCTGTCTCCAATTGGGACAGGGCAATGGCTCCTGTCTAAGAATGGGGAAGTTCTTCCCAGGGTAATTTTTAAAAATTAAATTGTAGTAAAAAATAATTTGGATGTTAAGTGTACCAGAATGTGCCACCCTGAAATATGCCACTTTTGGCATATGTATAATTTGAGCTAAAGGCCAGGGAGCACTAACAGTCAGGAAAAACTCCCAAGTCAGCAAAAGTTCTCCTGTTGTAAAGGAATTTTTATTTATATCAAATGTTAAAGAATCTGCCTGCAATGCAGGAGACCTGGGTTCGATCCCTGGGTTGGGAAGATCCCTTAGAGAAGGGAATGGCAACCCACTTCAGTATTCTTGCCTGGAGAAGAGTCTGGTGGGCTACTGTCCATGGGGTCGGAAAGAGTTGGATATGACTGAGCAATTAACACTTTTACTTTTTAAAAACATATTATAAAGGAAACACACATTTGTCAAGATGTCTCCTCTTATGCCAAGAAGAGGAAGATTCTTAACAACTCAAATGTGGTGAAGACACTGATTTCAGTATGCATGAAGGACCTTAATATATAGCTCTTGTTTTCCATACTTTTCCTGATCACTCTTGCACAACTTATCTCCACCCCTAAGAAGGCCACACTCCTTTTCCTTTACTTACCCTAAAATGGTGTATAAGCCCAAGTTCTACCTTCACTCATCAATGGGTACTCCCATATTTATATGCCCTGAACATGTTAATAAATTTCTGTTTTTCTCCTGTTAATCTGTCATTTGCCTAAATTATGGGGGCCCAACTGGAGAACCTAAGATAGGCAGAGGGAAAATTTCCTCCCCTGCAGATGTCAACATCTGATAGTAACCATCTGTGAAAGTCATGAGTTCATGTTTGATCACAGCATTCTGTAAACGAACCATAGAATTTTCTATTTCTCAATTCCCAAGAGATCAAGTTAGGAATATAAAATTGGGTTTGTATGAAACTATATCCTTCCTCAATGACCTTGGATATGCCAGAACCTTGAAAAAATGTCACCAAAGCACCCAGACTGAGTGTTATATCTGGAAACTGGCCCTGGGCCTCTTTTTCTAAAAGTGATTGCAGTTAAAAATGATGTCCTTTTTCTGACAATAATCACATTCTTGTATGTGCTAATAAAAATAATTTCTTATACTTTGGTTGCACATCTCAGCAATTTTGTGCCCCCAAACTACATATAAAATAAAGGAGCTTAAGTTTGGGCCTGTGTGTGTGTGTGTGTGTGTGTGTGTGCAGGGAGAGTCAAAGACAAATATTCTATTATATAATGATTGGGGAAAAAATGTGAGAGATAAGCCATCATAATTTCTGATACAAACTATTAGATATAAAATAAGCTATAAGGATAAACTGTACAACACAGGGAATATAGCCAATATTTTATAATAACTATAAATGAAGTATAACCTTTTAAAATAGTGACTCATTATATTGTATATATGTAACTTATATAATGTACATGTGTACTAAGTCACTTCAGTTGTGTCCAACTCTTTGTAACCCTGGACTGTAGCCTGCCAGGCTCTTGTGTCCATGGGATTCTCCAGGCAAGAATACTGGAATGGATTGGCAGGCAAGTTCTTTACTGTTAGTGCCATCTAGGAAGCCCAAACCTATGTAACACCATACAGCAACTATATACTTCAATAAAAAAATTCTCTTTTAAAGCACACCCTTAGTTTCTATGGCTCTCAAAGAAAAGCAATCTTGATGAAGACATAGATGGGAGAGTAAAAGACAGCTGGGAATCAGAGATGGAAATTTTAATTCAGCTCTCCAATGAACAGGATTGAAAAGAATTTGGCTTTTAGTAGGCTCTTCATAATTATTCATTTCTGAATGGATGAATAATTGAATGAATGAACAAGTAAATGAATGAAGTTCTTGGGTGATGATGATGGTAATATACAAGGATCTCAAACTTTCAGAGAGTGTGGCTGAGCTAGGCATCCAAAATAAGATCACATTTAAAAAATATGAATAATAACCGAAAATATCTAACGTTTTTTGAGTTTTTGTTATACACTAGGGTCTTTGCTAATCACCTTGCATCTATTAACTCAGGTAAAATGTCAATCAACTCTGTTTTACAGATGAGGAAACAGACACAGAGAAAATGCATTGCCCTCATTCAGTGGCACTGCCCTTGTAGGTGAGAGTGAAAGTCAGATAACAGTCTGACCATGATCCATATGAACAATCCAACAAATGTCAGGCACATAAATCCGATACTTGAAATTGCAGACAGGTGGTGTGGCATGCAATCCTTTGAAGCAGAATACATGAACACGAGAGAATGTTCTCCTTTTCATCTTTTGCCAGCTTCTTTTTAGCCTCAGGTCATGTAACTTGAGAAATTTCAAGAAGTCATTTGAGTTCATAGAATGAAGTACATTCGGTTCTGAAACAACTTTTACAAATAATTTTTCTTGCAAACATTTAATTCTGCAGTCTTCTGCTAAAAATATTATACATACAGAGCTACAATTGTCCCTGGAAAATACTGAACCAAAAATCAGACTGAGATAAAGGGTAACTTAAAAAACTAAATCCTTCCTCTGTCCACTATATTAATTTTAAAACTAGGTCTTATTTTCAGTGACATCAAAATGTCTGACACTGGGGCTTCATCGCAGCGATACTAACAGTAATCATAAGTCCTCATTTATTGGCCCAATATCAGGTCACATGTACTGTTTCATTAAATCCTTACCCCAAGCTAGGGAGGGAGGTACTGCTATTGATTTCATTTTACAGATTCATAACTAAAGATTTAAGAGGTTGCAGAATCCTGCAAGGACAGGTAACAAACAAGAGAGACAGAACTAGGCTATAAATACAGGCTCCCATGCTTCAAATTATCTTGCCTCTTAGAGACACTCCATTGAGAGGTTATTTTTCATGGAAAATATGACTGCGAATCAGAACATTAAGACTCAACTTTAATCTCTGATGATCATTCTCAAGTTTTTATTTCTGAGTTTCATTTCCATAACTCCAAGTTTGAACTTTCATTATTGCACATTTTCCTTCAAACATATTTTCTTCTCTCTCATGTTCCTCAAGAAAATCTATTACCCAAATCAGAGATTAGGGAAAATGTGCATTTTTTTGTGTGTTGTTTCTATGGTTTTCATTTTCAGCAGACATGCTGAGTGCCTAAAAACAAGGTATTACTAGGAACTCTGGGTAGTCTACAGTAAATTAAGCAAAGTCTACTTGGGAAGATAAAGGCACACTTGTCTGATGAAAAATGAAATTTACACTGTAGAGTTACATATGATAAAACCCATTAACTGTCAGAAATGATATATCATGAAAATTCAGGCAACAAAAGATCACCAAGGGAGGGGATCAGAGAGGCTATATGGGGTGGGGGGTCTTTAATGAGCCCTTGAAGGATGAGAAGAATTCAGGAAATCTGAGCATGGCATCTAGGTAGCCAGAAAGGAAGCAAATCCTTGCAGGTGTGAACAGGTAACGGATGACAGTCAATGTCCATGGACTTAACTGTATGGTAGACACCCACTAAAATGTCATTGAGTAAAAAAATTCATTCCTCAACAATCAAATGGATGCTTATTTAGACAATCATAGTAGTCATTGCTCCAGACATAATGGGGAAATTAAGAATCCTGACGCAGTCACCACCTCTGGAGATTCTGATAAAGGTGATCTCAGGTGGGCCCTGACACGAGCATTTTTTTTTAAGTAGCCAGAGTGAAGAATCACTAGAAATTATTATATCTTAGCCTTGGTGAATATAACTGAGTTAAGGTCAATTTCTTCCATGATGACTTCTCTTGATCAACACAGAAAAACTACCAATTATGACTATAGGAAAGTGATTAGTGAGCTTCACAGTTTGAGATCTTTGTACTTGAACATCATCATGACCCAATGGGATCATTCAATCCTTTTTCTGTTCATTCATTTAGTTATTCATGCATCCAGTCAACAGAATATTCTTTGTCCAGTAGAAGTGTTTCAAGCCTTAGAGTGAGCAAGTCACCTACAAATTTGATTCCACAAAATTCAGCAGTTTTGGAGCTGAACTGGGGAGGGGGCAATACAAATGGGATTGCAGAGGTCTCAAGTGTCAAGGAATTTTGGTGGAACTACTGAGACTAGAATGTCAAAAGGTCTTGTAAAGGTCAAACCAGACAGAGACCATCCTCTTCAGGAAAGACAAGAAAGGTCTGTATGGCTAGACGCTGTCTGGGGCGAGACGAGGGGCACTCCATTTGCTCCCTTTCTACTAAGTGATTCTCAGAAAGGACAACACAGTTGATGGCAAGACATAGGAAGAGAGTAGGACGTAGCATTCCATGTTTAGGGTCCAAGAAAAATCCCTGTGCTTTTAAGTGTTTAGATAGAAAGTGAAAAAGTGAAAGTGAAAGTCGCTCAGTCGTGTCTGACTCTTTGCAACCTCATGGACTATACAGTCCATGGAATTCTCCAGGCCAGAATACTGGAGTGGGTAGCCTTTCCTTCTCCAGAGGATCTTCCCACCCCAGGGATCGAACCCAGGTCTCCCACATTGCAGGCGGATTCTTTACCAGCTGAGCCGCAGGGGAAGCCCAAGAATACTGGAGTGGGTAGCCTATCCCTTCTCCAGTGGATCTCCCTGACCCAGGAATCGAACCGGGGTCTCCTGCATTGCAGGCGGATTCTTTACCAACTGAGCTATCAGGGAAGCCCAAGATATGTTCAATGCTAAAGACAAGGTATTTGATGTTCACTTTCCTACCAAATTCATGTCTGCAGCACTACAATATCTAATACTGTCTGTAGTCAGGGCTCATATAGCTATTAGAAAAAATCACCTGTGCCCTCGTGCTTAATCTCCCAGGCATCCTTGCCCTTGAACAGGCAGTTGGATTCAGCCAGTAGAGGAATCTGTGCGAGATCAGAAGGCCTGAGGCAAAAGAGCTGGGGGTTTCCTGCTGTCCGTGGCCCTCCCGCCTTGCTCACACCTGTAGAACTGAGACCCTCAGTCACTAGAACACTCCAACTCCAAGTCTCCTGATCTCCTAGGGTCTGGAAACACCATTTCCCCCTACTGCTTCCACTGATGAGACACTGGCTGCCTGTCCACCCCTGGTGCAGTCCCTTAGCGTTGCCCATACCTTGGAAAAGAGTCCCTTCATATAAGTCTCTCCAGCATTCAAGCTAAATGTGCCGTCACCCTGATGAGAGCAGGTGAGCAGCAGGCACATCCTAAAAAGGGCCTTGGGGACCACGGTCAGCAGTTCCTGTTTTCTCAGTAAGTTCAGGGGCACATCACTGAATAGTAACTGTCAGGACTGGATCTCTGTTTTTATAAGGTCTCATTGTTTCCTGGTACACCTACAGTATTCAAAGACGAAGTACAATACAAATTCTCAACTGGTCACCCAGCTACTGGGTAACTTTCTTAAAATCTTTTCTTTTTTTTAATTATTAAAATAAAATTCATACCATACAATTAACCATGAAAGTATTAATATAAATCAGTGACATTCACAATGATTTGCAAACCATCAGCTCCCTCCATTCCAAAACATTTCCATCACCCTTCAAAGTCAGTTGTTTTTCAGAGACACAATTCTGGAAGTTTTCAGCAGAGAATGGGCTAAAATGAGGTAAGGAGGACCAGATCAGGGAGAAGGCTACTCCAGATTTTCAGGGAAGACAGAGTCTGGTCAGTAGAGATGCAGGTGGTCATGTCAGACACATGATGTCTGGCCTGGGTGGAGGTGTTGAGGAGCCAGAGATGTTTTGGCCTCGTACAACAGAGGTGTGAAGGACTGGAGGAGAAAGAAATCTGGAGGGAAAATGTGATTGTAAGCTTGGACGTGTTATCTTGGAGATGCCAATTAGACACTTTGGAGATATCAAGAAGCAGCTGGAGACAGGAGTCTGGAGCTCAGAACGCAAGAAATAAACTTAGAGTCCTCTGCAGTGAGATGGGGTTTAAACCTACAAGATTGGGAAAAGTCACAGAAACAGAGTTCAAGCCCATGGCTGGCTGGTCCTAAGCACTCTCATGTTTAGAGTCTGGTGGTGAAGGCATTTTGGCATGAAGAAGAAAAGCACTAGAGAAAAACTTGCTGCACTAACTCCTTTGAGTCTGAGATGACACCTTCTTCTGTTAGTTACTGAGTTTGTTTGTTTGCTTGTTTACTTTGTTTTTTAATCCACAGGTAATCTAAAAGATCAATTTTTCTTTTTACTATGCACATTCAAGCAAAAATGAGCCACAGTTCTCACTTAAAAGCATCTGTTTTAGGCCCATCAGTGGGTTGATTGAGGACAAATGAAAATGAGTTATCCAGCTGATCATTCCAGCATGTATTCAGTGACTATAAGCAGAACGAATGACATGAGAGGATAAAATCACTTATTTTACGTATTTCACGAATCAAAGCAATAACAACAAAACCAGCACGTGGCAAAGCACGCATAATGGCAAAGCCTCTATTATGACTGGAACGTAAAATGTAATAGGGTTTTCAGAAAACAATTTAGGAAAAGCGACAACCTCGCTTATTTAAATGCTATGTGACATTCAGCATCGCTCCTTCAGGTAAAATTACAAAATTGATAAAATGACTTTCAGAGACACTTGAATATGCTAAACAAACATAATGCATTCATCTGTTGACTAACCTTTAGGTTAGTGAAAAAACTACCGTTTCCTGAGAATTGAAGGCAGCTTTTACTGAGTTATTAGGCCGAAACTTTGGAGTTTCTACACTTTGTCTATTTCAGATCAAATTTTAGAATGCATCTGTTTTTTGACATTAGTATTTTCTCTGTATGGATACATGGAGTATAAGATGAATTCTTTTACAGTGTAGTCAATTTTTATCAGATTTTAAGTTCCCCCAATGCACGTGTTGTTATATATTTTAAAGTTTCCTAATATAATAATAGTTATTTTTCTGATTATAAAATTAACACGGGATAAGCTCAAAATCATGTCTATTAAAAATGATGATGATAAAGAGGATAAAAGGAAAATAAATCTACCTAGAGATATTCAGATGTGAGGGAACACTCTTTTGTACATGTCTCTATGCTTATCATGCACTCGTGTGTGTCCTTTTATAGAAACAGAACCACAGCAAAGCACCATTAAATGTGTTTTTTGTATTCAACATATGTCATGGATATATAACAGATACAAACAGAAACCTAGACACATCTTAATTTTTAATGCCTAGTAGTATTCTATTTAATGGACTGTTTTTTTTTTTTTCATCCAATTGTATACAGATGGACATTTAGTGTACTTCTATTTTTGTGGCTGACATTGGTGCCTACTATGTGCTGGAGAATGTTTTCAATTCTTTTCACATATTAACTTATCTTCTCTGAAGATTTTTCTTAGTAGCTCCTCAGTATAATTCCTAAAATTTGAATTGCTAGGTAAAGAAGGGTCTTTACATTTTTTGTGATGGGGGGTGGCATGCAACATGTGGGATCTTAGTTCCTCAACCAGGAATCGAAGCTTTGTCCCGTGCAGTGGGAGTGGAGAGTCTTCACCACTGGACCACTGGGGAAGATCGCAATGGTCTTTGCACTTTAAATATGGAGGCATATTGACAAAATTATCTCTAGAAAGATGGCAGTCAAGACACATTAACCAGAAGTTCCTGTTTTGCTGGTCTTAGCCAACGCTGAATACCAGCAATCATCTTTATTTTTGGAGATCCAATACAAAACACATATTCCTTTAAAATAAACCATGGGAATTCTGATAGCTTACACTGAATGGTGTTGTATTTGTGGTCTCCGAACAAGAAAATTTCACTTCGGGACCAAAGATGTGGCTTCAGTCACTCAGAGTTTCATGTGGCAAAAGATTTATTACCGTGAAAATGGGATAGAGAAAGCTTCTGACACAGATATCAGAAGGGGGCAGGGAGGGCCCCAGTCACTGGTTTGGGTGGGGCTTTATACATTTCTTTCAGTTGGTTACTAACAATAGAAAGGTCTTACCAGGCCCACTCCCACAACATTCATCTTAAGATAACAGGATTAGTCAGAGGTACTTCTTAAGTCTTCCAGCAAGATATATTAATGGCAACCCACTCCAGTATTCTTGCCTGGAGAATCCCATGGATGGAGGAGCCTGGTGGGCTACAGTCCACGGGGTCACAA
Source organism: Oryx dammah (assembly GCF_014754425.2). Classification (NCBI taxonomy): domain Eukaryota; kingdom Metazoa; phylum Chordata; class Mammalia; order Artiodactyla; family Bovidae; genus Oryx; species Oryx dammah. Next base: position 9,735,227 of record NW_024070204.1, read on the forward strand.
AGAGTCGGACACGACTGAGCTACTTAACTTAACTTTCAATCATTATTACAGAGCTTAAGAATACACAGAAGAACTACACAAAAAAGATCTTCACGACTCAGATAACCACAATGGTGTGATCACTCACCTAGAGCCAGACATCTTGGAATGCAAAGTCAAGTGGACCTTAGGAAGCATCACTATGAACAAAGCTAGTGGAGCTGATGGAATTCCACTTTAGCTATTTCAAATCCTAAAAGATGATGCTGTGAAAGTGTTGCACTCAATGTGACAGTAAATTTGGAAAACTCAACAGTGGCCACAGGACTGGAAAAGGTCCGTTTTCATTCCAATCCCAAAGAAAAGCAATGCCAAAGAATGCTCAAACTACTGCACAATTGCACTCATCTCACACGCTAGCAAAGTAATGCTCAGAATTCTCCAAGCCAAGCCAGGCTTCAACAGTACATGAACCATGAACTTCCAGATGTTCAAGCTGGATTCAGAAAAGGCAGAGGAACCAGAGATTAAATTGCCAACATACGTTGGATCATCGAAAAGCAAGAGAGTTTCAGAAAAACATCTACTTCTGCTTTATTGACTACACAAAACATTTGACTGTGTGGAACACAAAAAATTGTGGAAAATTCTTAAAGAGATGGGAATACCAGACCATGTGACCTGCATCCTGAGAAATCTGTATGCAGGTCAAGAAGTAACAGTTAGAACTGGACATGGAATAACAGACTGGTTCCAAATTGGGAAAGTAGTACGTCAAGGCTGTATATTGTCACCCAGCTTATTTAACTTATATACAGAGTACATCATAAGAAATGCCAGGCTAGATGAAGCACAAGCTGGAATCAAGATTGCCAGAAGAAATATCAATAACCTCAGATATGCAGATGACATCACCCTTATGGCAAAAATTGAAGAAGAACTAAAGAGCCTCTTGATGAAAGTGAAAGAGGAGGTGAAAAAATTGGTTTAAAATTCAACATTCAGAAAAGTAAGATCATGGCATCTGGTCCCATTACTTCATGGCAGATAGATGGGGAAACAATGGAAACAGTGACAGACTTTGTTTTTGGTGGGGGGGCAGGGGGGGCTCCAAAATCACTACAGATGGTGACTGCAGTCATGAAATTAAAAGATGCTTGCTCCTTGGAAGAAACCTTATAACAAACTGCTGCTGTTGCTAAGTCACTTCAGTCGTGTCTGACTCAGTGCAACCCCATAGATGGCAGCCCACCAGGCTCCCCTGTCCCTGGGATTCTCCAGGCAAGAACATTGGAGTGGGTTGCCATTTCCTTCTCCAATGCATAAAAATGAAAAGTGAAAGTGAAGTCACTCAGTTGTGTCCAACTCTTTGAGACCCCATGGACCACAGCCTACCAGACTCCTCCATCCATGGGATTTTCCAGGCAAGAGTACTGGAGTGGGGTGCCATTGCCTTCTCCATAACCAACTAGACAGCATATTAAAAAGCAGAGACATTACTTTGCCAAATCCAGTCAAAGCTATGGTTTTTCCAGTAGTTATGTATGGATGTGAGAATTGGAATATAAAGAAAGCTGAGCACCAAAGAATTGATGCTTTTGAACTGTGGTGTTGGAGAAGACTCTCAAGAGTCCCTTGGACTACAAGGAGATCAAACCAGTCCATCCAAAGGAAGTCAGTCCTGGATATTCATTGACAGGACTGATGTTGAAGCTGAAACTCCAATACTTTGGCCACCTGATGCGAAGAACTGACTCATCTGAAAAGACCCTGATGCTGGCAAAGACTAAAGGTGGGAGGAGAAGGGGTCCACAGAGGATGAGATGGTTGGATGGTATCACTGACTCACTGGACATGAGTTTGAGCAAACTCTGGAAGATGGTAAAGGACAGGGAAGCCTGACATGCTGTAGTCCATGGGGTCACAAAGAGCCAGACGTGACTGAGTGACTGAACTGAATTGACAGAGCTTAAGGTAAAACACACCGTTGATCAAGATTACTTGTTTTGTTGTGTAATCATTCAGTTCAGTCACTCAGTTGTGTCTGACTCCTTGTGACCCCATGAATCACAGCGCTCCAGGATTCCCTGTCCATCACCAACTCCCAGAGTTCACTCAAACTCATGTCCATCGAGTCGGTGATGCCATCCAGCCATCTAATCCTCTGTCGTCCCCTTCTCCTGCCTACAATTCCTCCCGTATCAGGGTCTTTTCCAATGAGTCAATTCTTCGCATGAGGTGGCCAGAGTATTGGAGTTTCAGCTTCAGCATCAGACTTTCCAATGAACACCCAGGACTGATCTCCTTTAGGATGGACTGGTTGGATCTCCTTGCAGTCCAAGGGACTCTCAAGAGTCTTCTCCAACACCACAGTTCAAAAGCATCAATTCTTCAGCGCTCAGCTTTCTACACAGTCCAACTCTCACATCCATACATGAACACTAGAAAAACCATAGCCTTGACTAGATGGACGTTTGTTGGCAAAGTAATGTCTCTGCTTTTCAACATGCTATCCAGATTGGTCATAACTTTCCTTCCAAGGAGTAAGCATCTTTCAATTTCATGGCTGCAATCACCATCTGCAGTGATTTTGGAGCCCCCAAAAATAGTCTCACACTGTTTCCACTATTTCCCCATCTATCTGCCATGAAGTGATGGGACCAGATGCCATGATCTTCGTTTTCTAAATGTTGAGCTCTAAGCCAACTTTTTTGCTCTCCTCTTTCACTTTCATCAAGAGGCTTTTTAGTTCCTCTTCACTTTCTGCCATAAGGGTGGTGTCATCTGCATATCTGAGGTTATTGATATTTCTCCCGGGAATCTTGATTCCAGCTCATGCTTACTCCAGCCCAGCGTTTCTCATGATGTACTCTGCATAGAAGTTAAATAAGCAGGGTGACAATATACAGCCTTGACGTACTCCTTTTCCTATTTGGAACCAGTCTGTTATTCCATGTCCAGTTCTAACTGTTGCTTCCTGACCTGCATATAGGTTTCTCAAGAGGCAGGTCAGGTGGTCTGGTATTCCCATCTCTTTCAGAATTTTCCACAGTTTATTAATGTGTAATTATTATAATGTGTTATTATTAAAGTGTAATCATTAGTTGGGCTTAAAGAAAGTTAGTCTTAGAAGAAATAGGCTGTTGCCATAACAATTCAAAGCTTAACAAAAAAACTCTTATGTAACTAAGAGGAAGGAATGTAGGAAAAAAACAAAAAAAAAAAAAGGTTGTCCCTTTCTCCTTCTCAAGGGCCCTGGATCCCTTTCTCCTTCTCAAGGGCCCCAGACTCCTTATCAACCTACCTAAGAATTAACCCTCTCAATCCCTTTTATTTAAACCTGAGCATATGAGTTTCTTGCATGCTTTTTTCTGAAATGTCAGTTCATATTTTTTGTTACTGTATTTTCCAGTTGTGTCATACATGGGAATAAACACATAAATAAAGCTACTAAAAGTTGCAAACTTGTGAAGATCCTGAAGAATTTAGAAGGTATCAGAAGCAGTATTGATGCCCACAATCACTATTTATTTTTGTTATTTCTAACCCTTATCTTTTGTAACCCTTAATCTACTGATACCTACATTTCACTTTTAATGGCATCTTTTAATTCATTTGTTTTCTGTGAGTAACACTTCTCTTTGAAATCCAGGTGACATTTGTCTTTGCTGTTTCCCCTGACATGATTTGTCTAACTCGTGTTCTGCTAGGAGCAAGCTGAGACAGTTATTAACAGAATCTGGGAACCTGCAGCCAATAGTCATGCACAGGGTTGACAATGGATGCTCACATTTTCACATTGCTTCAATTGCAAACTCTTTTTTTAAAACGTTTTATTTTGCAGTGGGGTGTAGCCAATTAACAGTGTTATGATAGTTTCAGGTGAACAGCAAAGGGACTCAACCATATATATACATGTAACCATTCTCCCCTAAACTCCCTTCTCATCCAGGTGGCCACATAACATTCAATAGTAAACTCTTTTCTCTGCTGCCAGAGTCTAAGGCCATAAAGCTCTAATCATGCACATTAGTAAGTATATCCCCGTTGTATTTTATCTGTAGGTTGAGGGTGGTAACATTGGTATGGTTGCAGAGCAGGATGAACTCAAACCATGGAATGAGCTCCTACTTATCTATCTGGTAATTTCTACTCCTCTCTCCACACCATGCTACTCTGAGAAGTCCAGTTTCTCTACTGCAACTTGCAATAAAAGGAACTCAGGACCCAGGATCATCCTAATTGGATTCTACTGCTATGATTCTGATTCATTATTTCCAGCTTAAAATACCACATCGTTTCTATCTTGGAATACCACAATAACCTAACTGTTCTCACTACCTCTGTTTATCCCTAACCAGGTTATTTACTCCAATCCATCATGTCATCACTGTCAGAGTCATGTTCTTACCCAGCAGTAGGGATTTATGTCACTGCTCTACTTAACAACCATTTGTTTGTCCTCATGCCCAATAGATTTAAGAGAAGAATGATATAAAAGGGAGCAAATGACATAAGAGCAAGGTGGTAGGTTTTGCTGATATGTTTCTCACACTGGTTTCTTATATAAACTCTTAATAAGCATTAAGGATGATAACATTAAAATATAAGCTCTCTTCTGGGGTCTGAAATAACAGGGTCCAAGTACATAATCCTGTAACTGAATGTTATAGACAGATAAGAGTTTATAACACCTGCAAACTTGAGTATTATATCTTTTAGTTAATCTCGACAAATTCTTAAATGCTTAGATTTTCAGCATAGAATAAAATAAGAACTTAGAGCTCTCAGAAAAGCAGGCTGAAGATATTGTGTGCCTTAGGAGAAAATCCTGTGTTTTTGTTTCTAGGTGTCTAGAGAAGAAAACTGAGTGTTCAGTTACAAAATTCAAGGCACTGGCTTTTCAGTTTCCTATCAACTCTGTCTACAGTAGGGTGATACCTAACATGCTATCTGTGAGTCAGGATTCACACTGTTATTAAAAACTACAAACAGCAAGCAGATTCTTGTTTATTCAAGGATCAAAAGCCCTACTTAGACTCTAGAGTTTTTACGAGAAAAAATGATCGAAATATATATATAACATACATGTACTGCAGATGATTAGGAACAACTTTTACCCATCATCTCCTATATACTGAAAAAATATTTAAGAAGTAAGACAGTGGTATCATTTCTTTGGGTCTTTGCTCAGAGTGATTAAATGTATAGTATCATTAAACTACATGGAATGAACTATTAGAGAGAAATGTTTGCATCATTCATTTAAATTCTGAAAATTCTCTCACAGAAGCAAACGTTGTGATCTTTGACACTGAGTTGCTCTTTATGGCAATATTCAGGCAGCGTTGTCAATTATTTTCCTAAGTGAATTATGCTTTGTGATAATAAAGTTATATAATTCAATGGAAAATATTCTCAATATTACTACAGGAAAACATGCATCGATTAATCTAAATGGTACGTTCAGTTGTTCATATCAGATAAATGTAGATAAGGTAACACATTGAATCCAGGTAGCTATTGGTATGGTGGTGATGGTGGTCAAAGTGAGGGCGGCAGAGCGGGAGATGATGACAGAGGTGGAAGTGATGCTGGCGGAGGTGCTGATGGCGGTGGCATGGAAAGTAACAGGTAGAAAAGAGCTGAAAAAGACGGAAAGTTGGCCTTTAAAAACCTCAAGCTGACTTCATACTGTCTGAAGTAGCAGTGAGATCGCTCTCTGCCCATTCTAACCCTTGCAGTGTTCTGGTATTCTCTACAGAAGGGTTCATGTACTTTCACCCAGCAGGCTCTGACTCTGAAATCAGAGACAGAGGTGCAGTCAGTGAACAGGAGCGAGCCCCCCGCTGCTCTAATCCTCTCTCTTAACAACTAAAAGGAGAAGAGAGCAGCGGTGATTAGCTGTGGAGGATGTTTGGGAGGAGATGCCCAGCTTAATAAGGATAAAACTAGAACAGAGTTTCCATACAAATTAATGCAGGAGGGCTTTCTCGAGCTCCAACTATGTGCTGGGTTGAGCATCGCGGATACACAGATGACTTCTGCCACGGCCCTCAAGGAGCTGGTGGGGGTTAATGTTCACAGTAGAAGAGGATAGGAAATATCTGCTACACCTCAGAAATGGAAAATCCTGTTGTATCAACACTGGCTAGGGGAAGAATGATTGATAATGGCTCACGATGGAAGATGGTACCAACAAAATGAGGTGCAGGGCGAATGAGGAAGCCTGGTATAGCTGAGAGGAGAGAATTCAATAGAGCCTTGTAGAATTTTATGATTTTTAAAAGTGCACTTAAAGTTAGAAATTAATAGTATATAAATTTTGTCATTAAAATTCATTAGACTCAGAGGAATCATGACATTTAATCATTTCAACCTGGAAAAGAATATAATAAATTTTATCAAGTTAGTGTACAAGGAAGACAAATATATCATGAATCCTCTATTTAAATTTAGCTGTTCAAAAGACATGTCTTAAAAAAAAACACCACCTATGTTTTAGTGTCCTTTTCCAGACTACATAAGAACTATAGTTCACAGCTCGAATGTTTTTACTTAAAATTACCCCACAAAGATAACTCATATACTTTACAATTATTTATTAGTTATGGAGTTGGTTAGTATATTCAGTAATAAGCAATTTTTCATATTTTGATTAATTTTTCTCCATTTCAGATGGCTATAATTTCCTCAATAGAAACATTTCAAGATAAATCACATGGACATTCATTTTAAAGATAAATGTGGAGCACTCTGCTATATTTTCTAGAACAAGGCTACAATTTAAATTATAGACTATGCCTTTAAGTACATATATTTATAGACACATAACACTGATACTCTATAATACCTACAATTCTTCACACGAAGGGATGTTCTGTTATAGGAGATGTGGTTATATCAATTCATATTCTGACCTTCACTCTTAAAACTTAGTAAGTTTGAGGTCTGAAAGCATTTTATCTTATTTATACCCTCCAATTAAAGCTGTAGATAATCTGAGAATAGATAAGCCTGGATGATATCTAATTTTATATATACATGTGATTGGCTTGGAGAAAGCATGTATTGGAATTCTAAATTGATTTTATTGAAATAAGAAGGAACTTTTGCTTTGAGATATACGATGTTGGCTTTTCAATGGTCTCTTCTCATTCCAACATGAGGATAATAACAATGACACGCTTTTCACCTGCTGGGTATAATGAACTAAGGACTCTGCTTTTTGACAGGGAAATAAGTTACAACCCTGAGCTTCATGGAAGGAAGGCTGGGCCTAGAGCACTCATTCTGTAACTAGCAAAGGAAGTAGGATAATGGGGGCTTAAACTGTAAGATACTTATTCGGAAGGTGGTGTGTTAGTCCCTCAGTCACGTCAGACTCTTTGTGACCCCATGGACTATAGCCCACCAGGCTCCTCTGTCCATGCGGATTCTTCAGGCAAGAATACTGGAGTGAGTTGCCATTCCTTTCTCCAGGGGATCTCCCCGACCCAGGAATTGAACCTGGGTCTCCGGTATTGCCGGCAGATTCTTTACCATCTGAGCTACCAGGGAAGCTGAAGTCTAGGTTAATATTTAAAAAGCATCGAAAGAGAAAAAGAAAACAAGGTAATCGTGGTTGCTTGAGAGCGCATTTTAAAAATTTTAGGCACTGAATCACATAAATGACGCTCATAGTTATAGCATCTCCGCCTCATGGTGCCTGCAGAGCAGTGGGCTAATCTGCTGAGGTCCCAGACCCCTAAGCCAGGTAACACCCATTGCTTCTCCATCTCTGCCCAAGAGCTCAGCTGGAAAAGACTTTCTCAGTCCTGCTATTCCATAGCAAACATGGAAAGGCAAGCTGATTTCTCGGAGAAGCAAACTGAAATTTGCACACTTGTTACGGTGTAAGCTGACCATTGCCACAAAGGAGTCACACGGGGCTGGGATGCTGGCAAGAATCTTAGCTGAAACTCTCATTTACTGCTGAGTTCAGCCAAGACTGGGCACTCCTGGCAGCTTGGAGACATGGGGCTGGCAGGATCTGTGAGAATATAGGCCCAGGAGGTTCCGGGGGAAAACTCAAGCTCTGTGCACCGTGGGGACGTGGGTGTCTCTGAGGAGGTCAGTCAGGCTAGGCAGTAACTGACAAGTAGGGCAGGAAAGCCTCTGAGAAGAGAAGTGACTTGAGTGGGAACCAGCCACCAGGTACCATGAGTAGGAGGCAGTGATGGAGAGCAGGGACTCGGTAACCAGAGTGGAAGGCTTTACTTGGATCTGTCCCCAGCCCAGTAATTGGTTAGCCATGGAGATAAAGATGGGAAAAGCTATTTTTGTAATGCGGGGGGCATATGAAACCCTACTGGAGAATTTCAGGGCAAACTCGAATGCAAAGGGCAGAAGGTCATTCCTTCTCTCTGGGTCACATACTGCCGCTTAGCGACAGCCTCCTGGGGGCTCAGGAAAGACACCTCTGGGTACCAGCAGAGCAGGACACACTGTGCCAAGGGAAGCTGTGCTGACCAGCGGGGTGGGGGGTGGGGGAAATTGCAAAGCTCTGTTGGAAAATTATAAGGTCCCTACTAAGTCCAGTGTACAAAACAGCAACACAAAGGAAGCCAGGAACAGTGTCCTTCTAAGGCAGATCTGTGCCTGGCAGAGCAAGGACTGTGCAAGGGACATAAATGTGTGATAAATCTGAGGTTCTTCACATGTGTGTGTCAGCGTGTCCGTGTGTGTGCATGCCGGAGTGTGTGTGTGTTCATGCCGGCATGTGTGTGTGTGGGCACGCCTGCTTGGGTGTGTGCATGCCTACGCTTGTAAGTATACCAGTGTCTTTTAAATTTTGAAGAGGGATGAGTGTAGACAGGTGGCGTCTTCCATAGTTATGCCTTGACATCTGCCTCTCTCTTTTCCCATGCCATGTCTGGGAATTTATTCTTCCACGGACCCCAGAGCTCTCAAAACTTCCTGCAGGCGATTCCCTCAATTCCCTGCCTTCAGCTCTTATAACCAGTGATCTCTTCTCAGGATTCAATAGTGATTGTATAAAACAGATACAGCAAAAAAACAAAAAGAAAAACAAAAAACAACCAACAACTGGGGACAGTTAGAAAGAAGACACAATACCAAGAGTGGTTGTGGGCTAGAACCCTTGCAAATTTTGTATGTCAGACTTTCTGTGGCCTAATGATTTTTTAAAAGTAATTTGCATAGATAGAACTGTTTCCATAGCAACTCAGATAGTGGTACATTACATCTCAGCCCTAATGGCAGCTTTAGCAAAGCTACCTAGAGATGACAAGGGGATTCCCTGGGGTAAAAAGACTTTTAATGAGATCCTGATGTTTGGAGGTTCATCAGCAAACTATAGTGACGTACCCCTTTCTTTTCAGTGACTGCGTGGCTTAATCAGACAGTGCTTGCTTTTGGGAAAGTTCCATCCTGGTATCACATGGTCCTTTCTTTTCAATCCCATTTTCATTTGGTTCAAGTTATAAATACCTAGTTGTGTTCAAAGTGAAGTTTACACATGACAATAACATTTCACATCTGTGTTTACACACTCCAATAACTAAGTTAATAACAGGGGCACTTTTGCAGAAAATTATTAAATTGATAAACTGCTTGAAAATCCTAAATGATCCATGTTCATCTCATAACCATAGCTGTGTGTTAAATACAAATTTCTACTTCCTGTTAATTTAACAAAGCTTCGGGCAGTCTCCTGGAAAGGGCATTGGGAATAAAGCAAATTAACCCCATCCTGCCTATAAATGTCCTTTGTGAAGAATACACATTGTGGGGTGTGTGTGTGTGAATGATTACATGTATCAGAAAAGGCCTCCAGAGTCAAAGGAAAAGCTGAGCATCTGGGAAAGGCACCCTAGAGCTGAGGTTCCACTGCCAACGTAAAACAAATGTACTTGGTTTTCTTCCTCTCTCTCTTCTTTAAACTCTTTTCCTCCATTGCCCTGAGCCTGGTTGGAACCAATATGAAATGAAACATCTGCTCCATCCAGACTGTAAAGTCACTTAAAAAACAAGAAACAAAACAAAACCCACCATGGTTAATGGCCATGATCCTCTTTTTATTAATAAAAAATGTTTTCTGACTGCTTTGGGAATTTGTATTCTCCAGCCTTAGATTCCAAGCTTGTTACTACCTCTCACTAACTTAAGAGGAAAACGACTTTTGAATGAAGAATAAAATATGGGCAATAATGTCATTTAGTCTAAAAACATATCTCAACCTAAAATGTGAGGAATGAAAGTAGCCGTTTTACTACTGATACTTATGAATGTAAAATATGAATATGCTGTGCTAAGTTGCTTCTGTTTTGTCTGACTCTTTGCAAACTATGGACTGTAGCCCACCAGGCTCCTCTGTCCATGGGATTCTCCAGGCAAGAATACTGGAGTGGGTTGCCACGCCTTCCTCCAGGAGATCTTTGTGACCCAGGGATTGAACACGAGTCTCTTACATCTCCTGCTTTGGCAGACAGGTTCTTTACCACTACTGCCATCTGGGAAGCCCTCAAGTATGGTTCTAACTGTTAAATATGTCTGGGGATCAGATTAGAGGAATTGCTCGTGTTTGCTTTTAGTGAGTAACTGGGAAGATAAGCCTCGAAGCTATATTTGTGACCCGAGCAGGTATGCCACTTGAATATGGAAATGAGTTTATAAATTAAAATCGATTTTCTTGAACAAAAGAAATCCAACATGAGTGAAAGCCAAACAGAAGGTAGGGCAAGTGGCTCTTTTGGCTAATGTGTACCATTATTTGTGAGTGCTCAAGTGTTTGTTACAGGACTGCCCAGGGTGAAGTACTGAATACTTCTATGATCAAGTTTCTATGGTTTAAAAATTACTTGAAAAAATTTCCAAACTTTTAAGTTGGACAACTGCTATTTGCACAGTAAATGAGGAGATCAGCCCTGGGATTTCTTTGGAAGGAATGATGCTAAAGCTGAAGCTCCAGTACTTTGGCCACCTCATGTGAAGAGCTGACTCATTGGAAAAGACTCTGATGCTGGGAGGGATTGGGGGCAGGAGGAGAAGGGGACGACAGAGGATGAGATCGCTGGATGGCATCACTGACTCGATGGACGTGAGTCTGAGTGAACTCTGGAAGTTGGTGATGGACAGGGATGCCTGATGTGCTGTGATTCATGGGGTCGCAAAGAGTCGGACACGACTGAGCGACTGACTTGAACTGAACTGAATCACTGTTTGCTTGTGAACCAATGGTGTGTGCCCACTTTCTCACTAATGAGAACAACCCTGGCCCTGGGGGGACCTCCAGCAATATTTGGGTGAAGGATGTAAAGTTATGGAGAGGAGAGTCCTCCAAGGTTTTTGGCACCAGGGTCCAGTTCCATGAAAGACAATTTTTTCACAGACTGTGGATAAGGGGGATGGTTACCCGATGATTCTCATAAGGAGTGCCCAACCGAGATCCCTCACATGTGCAGTCCACAGTAGGGTTCGCAATCCTATGAAAGTCTAATACTGCTGCTGATCTGATAGGAGGCAGAGCTCAGGCGGTAATGCAAGTGATGGGGAACAGCTGTAAATACAGATGAAGCTGTATTAGCTCTTACTCACCCACCGCTCACCTCCTGCTGTACAACCCAGCTCCTAACAGGGAGCTGAGGACCTCTGCCATAGAGAATTATAAGGCACCATCCCATGAAAGGCGCTTGGCTTCTCGAAGGGTAAGAGATTAAAAGGCAAATATGGATGGAGAGAAAAGACCAGAACTCTTTGAAGTAGGTGGCCTTGGGCCTTGATGCCAGGAGGGTGGCATCAGTAAATACAGAAGGGACCATTTGTGGGGATGTGTGTGCGGGAGGGTGCCTGCTCCCCATGCATATATACAAATGACATACTCAGTTCATTCTGATTGGAGGAGAGGTGATTCTAGGTTCACATATGGGGGCTTTCTCCCCACTGCCTTTTTGACTCACATTTTATTCTCTTGCTCCCATTATCTGAAAGCCAAACTCATGGCCATCTCTGCAACCTAATGCAGTCAGCCTCCTTGATCGGAGGGGGATGAGTTCCAAGATTTACAGTGATGAGAGATGGGAGAAGATGGGGAGGAGTGAGATGGAGGCATCACCTGACCCCCCACAAAAACATTAAAAGCTCATCAGAATTTGGAACAATTCCTACTGAACAACTTTTAAAGGACAGCAGAAGACCCCAAACCTCCAAAAAGGCAAGCCAATCTCCTTAGAAGGAAGTAGGACCAAAGATGAGGACATAAAAAGATTTCCATTGGGTGCCTGAAACCCGAGAGCAGCAAATCCTATATATATAGTATTCGTATGTTTTTTCTATACATGTGTTAGCCTTAGTCGCTCAGTCGTGTCCGACTCTTTGCGATCCCATGGACTTTAGCCTGCCAGGTTCCTCTGTCCATGGGATTTCCCAGGCAAGAATACTGGAGTGGGTTGCCATTCCCTTCTCCAGGGGGTGTTCCCAATCCAGGGATAGAAATTAGGTCTCCTGCATTGCAGGCAGATTCTTTATCATCTGAGCCACCAGGTAACTTATAAATTTGGCACTATAAGAGAATATCTGAATTGCCAGCATCACTGCTCTTGCTGAGCCAGCTGTGTGTGGATGTGTGTGTGTTCAGCTGTGTCTGACTCTTTGTGATCCTATGGTCTGCAGCCTGTCAGGCTCCTTTGCCCAGGGAATTTTTCAGGCAAGAATATTGGAGTGGGTTACCATTTACTACCCCAGATGAGCGAATTAATGGACAGGACATGCTGGACAAAGGGGCGATTCACTCCCAGGCATGAAGATTTCATCACACTACCCAGAATGGCACACAATTTAAAGCACATCAGTTGCTTATTTCTGGGACTTTTAAATATTTTGAGACCATTGTTGACTGCGGGTAACCAAAACTTCAGAAAGGAAAACTTCAGATAAGAGGGGACTACTGTTCAAACACCACTTTCCTCAGTAAAAGTGAAAGTGAAGTTGCTCAGTTGTATCCGACTCTTTGCGACCCCATGGACTTAGCCTACCACACTCCTCCGTCCACTTCCCTCAACTGAGAATTCTCTCTGCTCCTCTAAGCTCTTCTGGCCCTTTCTCAGTGCTTACTTTGTACCCATGTCTCCTGTATTAAGACTTGATTGACAGCTCCTTGGGGACAGAGCTCATACCTACGTCATCTTTATATTTTATATCATCCACTTAGCCTTGCATGTAGTGTTGCTCAGAAGTACACTGGAAAACACAGGAAAGAAGGAAGATGGACATGAAGACCAGCTGCTCAGGACTATTTCTTTATTTCCCTGGCATCACAGGTCTCCATGATACAGGTCCCTGTGTTAAGAAATCATTTCAGAGATTCTTCTGAGCATTCCCATGGGAGGGCACCTCACTGATAGCATCCAGCTCCCATGATGGCAAAGAGACTCTCGCTCATGATGGGCAGGCCACGTGAAGAGTGAGTCCCTAGGTGAAGACAGTTTGGCACGTGCAAACCCAAACCAAAACATCTCTCCTCCAGGCTGAGTTTCAGCCTCTAAGGGACAACCAGGAAGGAAGTTTGTCTTTGAACATTTCATGGAGAATAACAAATAAAAACATCTGCTGGAAAGGAAACCAGGTGTTGGGCTGGGGAGGCAGACATTCTTTAATTCTCTCCTCTCCTCCAGGATCTGGTGGGGATTTCGATGTTGTGTTTGCTAACACTGGCTAATGTAATTTTTGTGATAATTGTAGAGCAAATAGAGCAAACTCTCAAATATAATTAGGGAAAAGTGCTTCTAATTAACTTGTAAGTCGTGGGTTGCAAAGTAGAGTCACAAATCAGTTATGCATTGTCAGACTTAACAAGTAAAACACACTGTACATTTCCATCTGGGCAAATAAACAAAGCAAGACAAACGCCCCTAGTAAATACTTTGCTTTGAACCTTTACAACATGCTGGCGTGCTCTGGAACTTAACTGCAGGTAAGCTGAGGTATATTTCACATCACCAGCAACCCGTGATCATGGTGAAGAGAAATGAAGACGACCTCAGACAGTGTGGGAACAGCCTACATGCTACCTCGGCGGCATGGAAAAAGGGATACACTCATGCAATTGGCTCAGATGGGCAGACAGAGGTCCTGAGCAAACCCCAAGAGGTTTTGCAGGAAAGTAGAGGGTAATGATAGCGGCAAATCCCCTTCCAGCTCAAAGTACCAGCAACACCAGTTGCTTACTGCGGGCTCTACATTAGGTAACCAATATAAGCAATGTCTGCTACATTTGTTAGAAGTCACCCCATGGCTTCTCTGTCACAAGGGCAACCACATTAGAATAAGTGGTAACCTCAAATTATTTTTAATTCATAAAAGATGGTAGAAGAGATACACATTTTCATAACTTGGTTACAGTTTGCAATGCAATATTTTGGCATCTCTCAAAAACGTCCAAGTCACCCACAGGGGGTTAACTGCTGGCCTGGAGAAAAGAGAAAGTGAGGTTCCTGAAACATCCATCCATGATCATGAGAACTGCTGTCGGAGCTTATTAAAAATGAGTCCCAGGCTATGATCATAGAGATTTCGGGCCTGGAAATCGGTACTGACTGCAGGGGCTTGGGGAGTGGGAAGTTGTGGTGTCAGGTAGACAGGCTGTGGGGACAGAACAGGCAGGCCAGCGGTGACACTGGCACTTTAAATCTGGGCTCAGGGCACCCAGGTGTGGTCAGGGCACCCCGCATGACGACCAGTAAGAGGTGGGTGCTCATGGATGTTTGTTCATCCCCTTTGGGGATACAAGAATGCAGAGAATGCCTCAATTCTCAGGTCAGGCCGTAAGAATGTAAAGCACAGGAAACAATGTGACAGGACGGCTGTTGCTATGCCCACTGGTGAGCCACTCTACGGAGTGCGCAATAAAGGAAGGCGGTGAGACTGCGTCAGCCGACAAACATGATCTCACCATAACATACGGTAGTACAGACGCCTTTAAAACCACTGTATCAAAACATCTGGCTCACTGGAACATAGCTGGTGCCATCTTGGCCACTGGGAACAGTGCCATATCCTGAGGATGGTCTCCAGAGAGAAGGTACCTGGGTATTTACCCCAGCATTTCAAGCACCTGAACCTCACTGCTTCATGGCAGACTTCCAACAAGCATTTGCTTAATGAATGAATGGATGAATTAGACCCAGAGCCTACAGAGCTGCTTCAGTCTCCAGGACTAAGAGTGGGGGTGGGCAGGAAGTTCATGGTCTGAATTTCCTAATTTGATTAGACTTGGCCTGGTTATAGCCAAGGCAAGGCAGAAGAAGGTGCCAGGCTGTTCTCATGGGTGCCCACTGGCCCTGTCTCTCCTCTGTTTCATATCCAGGTTTCTTCCTTGTCTTTACCTGGCCACCTAGGTCAACTTTAGCCCCAGCACCAGACATAGAGGCACAGTCTTCTTCAGCTTTCTGCACCAGCATCCTCCGGGTGTCAGGTCTCCTCTTAATAATAAATCCTTTTTCCGATGTCATTCATTCTTCTCACTCTTCTCTGGTCAACCCCCAGCTGACACACCCAGTGAAGCTATCTAAATGTTGGCAGGATGGCAGCAATGTTTACGATTCTACCTTCCCAAGGAAGAGACAAGATGTATGAATGCATGATACCCTAATTAACCTTTTGCTGGGAATTTTTTCTTGTGACTCAATGTATGTTCACCCATTGTGAACTCTGGAATCCAAGGACTGCCAGACTTGGCCTCATTTGACTCACTAAATTCAAGGAGATCTTCATTTACTCATCTCCTCTCTGATGCTGTGGTTGGCAGAATGATGGTCCCCCAAAATAGCCACATCCTAATTCTCAGAACCCGTGAATATGGTACCTTATATGGTAAAAGGGACTTAGAGGCTGTGATTCATTTAAGGATCTCGAGGACAGTCTCTGGGATTATCCAGGTGGGCTCAGTCTAATCACTTGGGTCTTTCAGAGGACCATTCCTGGCAGCAGTCATGAGCAATGTGACGATGGAAAATTCGACAGAGACACCATGTCTCTAGCTTTTAAGACAGTGGAAGTGGGTCACAATCAAGGGATGTGGCCAGCCACTAGAAGCTGGAAAAGGCAAGGTCTGTCCTCCTTAAAGTCTCCAGGAAGGAACACAGCCCTCTGGATACTTTGACCTTAGCCATGTAAAAGCTCAGTGAGACTTGTGTTGGGCTTCTTACCTCCAGAACCAGAGGATAATAAATTTTCATTAATGTGTTGGAGCAGCAACAGGTAATCAATATGAACTTCACTGAGTGGTCTGCCATGGTCTTGGTAATCTGGTCCTCAGTGCATACCTGTGTCTGGGATAACTGCTCTCATGCACTTAGGGTAGCTTTTTCCCTAAAGGTGATGGGTACACACTAGGGTTAACATCCCTAAACAGGAAGGTGAGTGGGAACTGATGCTGAAATAAGGCATCTCCTGAGGCCCTGAAAATATGTCACCAGTTCCAGTGGGAGGCAGCCCCTGCTGCTGAAGAAACCAAACCCCAGAGAACTCTTCCAGCAGGGCTGCAAATTATTTAAGGAAAAATCTGGAGAAGTCAAACTAGTCTGACTGAGAATAAAAAAGTTGGGGAGGATGGTTTTTACACTTTAGTTAACTAAAGAATTGTGGACTTTGAACTTTAACACACAATGGCAAGAGATATCGATTTTTAGACTTTAATTCCTTTGAACTTTAATGTCTTTGGACTTCAACATGAAAGTGGACTTCAACTTTGATTTTTAATTTCTCCTTGGGAATTTGGTATTTGGTGGGGATTATATTAAAATTCAAAGCATCTCTACATTGCTGGCATTTCATTCCTGGAATGCCCCTGTTCATTTTTATCTTTCGGGTGTTGTTTAACATTACTGCTAAACCTCAGATGTGCTATGTTGGATAATATGGCTGGACATTATTTGGGATAAGAAATAAATCTGGGATTTATTTTATATCGTGGGAAGACAGTGACCCTGGATTTGATTTAAATAACATGCTCTTCTGACCCATTTCAGTACCTCTTAGTGTAATTTATAAAATGCTCGCCAGGAGTCCCAAGAGATCCCCAGAAAACCCCATGGAGATAGAGGAAAGGCGATCTTGACAAAATGTTTGACTCCTGCTTTAGGGGCTTCCCTGGAGGCTCAGATGGTAAAAAATCTGCCTGTAATGTAGGAGACCAGATTCAATACCTCGATCAGGAAGATTCCCCTGGAGAAGGGAATGGAAACCCACCCCATATTCTTTCTTGCCTGGAAAATTCCATGCACATAGGAGGCTGGCAGGGTATAGTCCAAGGGGTTGCAAAGAGTCAGACATGACTGAGTGACTAACACTTTCACTTTCCTTCTTTGGAGAGATGAGCCTTGTCTCCAGCTGATCATACAAATAAAATAAGAGGAAAACAATAAGCTGGAGGATATTAGTGGGGAAAAATGCTTCTCCTCTGTTCCAGTGTCTCCTTCCAGAAAGGGTGTTTATCCTCCAGAGCTGGCTAACATTACACCCCAGAAATCTTTTGAAATAGTTAAGTTCCTTGGCTAGCAGACACAGAGTAATTAATGCTGCCAACTTGGCTTCTATAGGCAGTAGAGATAATGTTTAGTACTATTTACGTTTTGCCTACCAAACTGTTCAAAACTCATGCAGGGAAAGATGTTATTTATTAGGGACATAAAGAAATAAAGAAGAGAGTGGAAGGAGTCATTTAGCAGATGAGATATTTCATCTCATTTCTTTGAGCTACAGAATAGATGGAGCTGAGTTGGCTGATGACACTGATGAGGAAGCCAGCACAGTGCAGGACCTGGACACAGAAGAGTCCATCCTGAGGACCCAGTAAGGTGGCCGACTGCCCTTGCAGAATTTGAGACCCCTCCCTCCAGGCAGAAGAAGAAACAAGACAAACAAACAACACAAGAAGAATATTCTCCAAAGAGATTAACTGCACTGGGGGAGAAGTAAAAAGCTCATGTGGGTATCTGACCCTCAGAGAAAAACTCCCCTCATCAAGATACTTGAGGGTCCCACATATTACAACTCAACTCCTACCTGCTCACCTGAAGTCGAGCTCACAGTTCACAAACTTCACCAATGTCCTCAGAGCTCAGACAAACTATTCCTTCTTCTTAAAAATAAGCAGAGAACTGAGAGTTCGTGAGTAGCAGTGAAAGTCGCTCAGTTGTGTCCAACTCTTTCCAACCCCATGGACTATACAGTCCATAGTATTCTCCAGGCCAGAATACTGGAGTGGGCAGCCTTTCCCTTTTCCAGGGGGATCTTCCCAACCCAGGGGTTACCATATCCTTAAAGTAAGTCTGCAAAATCAAAGAGGAAGGCTCCCATACAAACAGAAAAAAAACGACACCACAGCAAAGTGAGATGACTCGTGATAAAGAGAAAACAAACTTTAGTTTTAAATAATATCCTTAGAGAAATTCAGTAATAGTCTACATTCATAAAACAAAAACACACAAAGTTCTTAGAACTAAAATACTACTACCACTGATATCTCTTTAGACCCCTGCAAGAAGAAAAAATCAAAAATAAAACCTCATAGATAGGTTGAGGGAAATGGTAGATGCTGGAGAAAGCTCTCAGCATGCTTGATAAAAAGACAAAGGGCTGCAAATTATTGAAGAGGGAGGAAAAATCCAATTAGTCTGACTCATAATAATTCCAGAAAGAGAAGAAAAACATGAATGAATTTTTTGAAAAATAACAAGACAATTTTCTGGCACTGAAGGTCATCACTCTTTAAACTGGAAGTGTCCAATACCAAAGAATGTTTTCAAAGGGGCAATACCTAGATATATCACAGACTTTTACAGTATCAAGGATAGAATTAAATTACAGAAAATATTCTTGAGAAAAAAAATTTTCTATCTGTCTATATCAAGTAAATATCAATCATGTATGAGGATTTAGTCCTGATATTTTCATAATTTCATCTCCTGAGCACAAGTTTTTAAGGAACTTGTACTTGTGAGCTCAGTCATGCCTGACTTGTAGCCCACCAGGCTCCTCTGTCCATGGAATTCTCCAGGCAAGAATACTGGAGTGTGTTGCCATTTCCTCCTCCATAGGATCTTCCTGACCCAGGGATCAAAATGGTATCTCCTATGTCTCCTGCATTGCAGGCAGATCCTTTCCTGCTGAGTCATTGGGGAAGACTTTATGGAACTTAAAGGACAGTAAACCAATAAAAAGGAGGTTATCGGATCTAGTGAATAGAAGTTCCAACCCAAGACAGCTATACAGCAGAACTAGACAGCAATTATCCAAATCTGCCCAAAAGACAAAAGATTCTGATAGGGAGATCCTTGGAAAACCAAGGAATTAATAATGACTGGAATCATGGACAAAGCTCAGTTGGTGGGCATTGTCACTGATGGATGATCCATCCAGATATGATGCTTTCTAGAAATGTACTTCATTGACAAGGATCATCACTTTGAACCCACAGGGAAAGAAATGTGATTGCAGGTACCACATTGGTTGCTCATAAGGCAAAGGCTGATCTCTGGCTTTCAACTTTTTTGAATCAAGCTATAGAAAACTTTGGAAGACTGACTACATTTATAGAATAGAGTGTAACTATATTCAGTTTTGGCAATAAAGTCAAGTATGGGCTTCCCAGATAGTGCTAGTAGTAAAGAACCCTCTTGCCAGTGCAGGAGACGTAAGAGACAGGTGTTTGATCCCAGTGCTGGAAAGATCCCCTGGAGAAGGAAATGGCAACCCACTTCAGTATTCTTGTCTGAAGAATCCAATGGACAGAAGAGCCTGGTGGGCTACAGTCTACAGGGTCACAAAGAGTCACACTGAACTGAAGCAAATTAGGACAGATGGGAAAGATGATGGCAAAGGCTGTGAAAGAGAAGGGTGAAGACAAGGAATACTAATAGCCTCATCTTACAAACGGAGTGATAAGAGGTAGTGTCTATGTTAGATTGGGAGAAACAGAGGTTTGCTTTTCAAGGTACTGAGTGAATCTGGAGAGGAACCAAGGATAATGATGTCACCATGTTAGGAAGGAGAAAAAGCCATGAGTGATGAAAAAGGAAAAAAGTCTCCTTCCATTATGATAGAAAGTCAGTATAAAAAGCCTATAATAATTTGTTTAGATTGAGACAAGCATATTATCTAAAGACACGGGATTAACACAAGAAAGCTAAAAAACAATGCAAAAGGAAGCAAAAATTAAGGCTGAATGTTTCTGAAGGAACTAGGAGGAAGACAGATGAGGCTGAGGACTGTTGTTTTCATTATAAGCACTTTTATATTATTTTATTTTTTGACCATATCTATTACTTCAATTTAGAAATTAAAATACAATGCATTTGCTCAATTACCCTTGCCACATCTAACTCTTTACAAGTAGTTGTTTTAAGAAGATGCCTCAGGATTTATTTCCCTGGTAGTTCAGTGCCTAAGACTCCATGCTCCCAATGCAGGGGGCCTGGGTTTGATCCCTGGTCAGAGAAACAGATCCTGCATGCTAGAACTAAGTGTTTGCATGCTGCAACTAAAGATTTTGCATGCTGCAACTAAAGATTCCCCATGCAGCAACAAAGATGGAAGATCCTGTGTGCTGAAACTAAGACTCAGCAGAGCCAAGTAAATAAATAAATATATATATATATATTTAATGAAAAGAAGATTCATTAAGAAATCAGGGCAATAGAGTCTTATTTATTTAAAACATAGCAATACTTTTAAGTAAGCCTACATGGTCCTATATTAATTTGCATTGCTTTATCTACCTGACCCATAAGTATCTGCTCATATTTGTGAAGAGATGAAGAGCCTTGAGGTGGGTCTGCATTAGTTTCCTGGGGCTGCCATCACAAAGCACCATAGACTGAGTGGTTTAAATAACAGAAACTTATTGACTAATGATCTCAGAGGCTAGAAGTCCAAGATCAAGGTGTCAGCAGCGCTGGTTTCTTCTGAGGCTCTACGGGAGAATCTGGTTCATGCCCCTCTCTTGGCTTTTGATGGTTTGCTGGCCATCTCTGGTGTTCCTTGGCTCATAGAAGTATCAACCCAGGCTCTGCTTTCATCTTCATAAAGCATTCTCTCTGTGTGTGTCTATCTCCAAATTTTCTTTCTCCATAAAGACATCAGCTGTATTGGATTAGGGGCCCATCTTACTTTAGCATCCTAACATAACTAACTACATCTGAGTCACAATTTGAGGGTCTATGGGTTAGGACCTCAACATGTAAATTTTGAGGGCATATAACTCAACTTTGGAGCCCTTTGGAGACTGACTGAATTAAACCAACTGACCTAATGCTAGTAAGTAAATAGTTAAACTGAAGCCTGTCACCTTAATTAACAGGAAAGACTACTTGGGCTACATGAAGCATAAAATGAAAAAATACACTCTGCTCTTGGAGAAGTAGAACTCTTAAGGACACTTGCTTTCATCTGAAATAAAACTTATTTATTTTTATGGTTTAATAAAGACTGCTTTATTATGATTTGTAAAGCATTCTGAAATTTTTAGTTGGGCCTTTCAAAATTTAGGTTGATTATTCCCATCTTTAGAGAGAGAAAAATTGTATTAGTCAAGCCCAAAGGACATGCAGCACTCTAATAAAGTTTATTTGCTTTGGAACATTTCAAGTAACGGCTAGCATATATCTGCTTCAACTGGCTTTAAATGAATTCTGATCATCATCTCATAGTAATTATTGCACAGGAAGAAAATTATTTATTGCAAGGTCTAACAAGCAGTGGCAAAATATATTCTGCTGTGAAGACATACTGTAGTACAAACAGGCAGCTGTTTTTTGTTTTTTTTTTTAAAACATGCATGGTTATGGGTTGAATGTAAATGCATGTAACTACCTCAATTTTTAACATTTTATTATTGTTCAAACAGTTTCCAAAGGAATGCTCAGTAAATAATTTAAAGCTCTGCAAGATCATTTTTTTTTCCTTCTATCTTTCATTGTTTATAATTTGGTGCTCTCAGTCCTTCTGGATATAGACCCTAAGTCTGGTTTACAAACATGCTTTATTTACTTATTTATTTTTTAATCAGTAAAATTGTTCCTTCGAATGTTTGTTTACAAAACATCTTAGTTTGTAAATATCTAGAGAGGAATTCAAAGCATATGTCACCCTCGCTTCCCTTTTTTTCAATATACATCTGTTTTCACCAAATCACTAACAGGTAGGAAGGAAAATACAACAGAAAAAACTCTGTGTGCTAGAGGGGCCTGAAATGTCCTTGCTTCTTGCTGAACAATTAGGTGGGCTGAAGGATTACAAAAGAAGTGACGGGAATACCAGACCACCTGACCTGCCTCTTGAGAAACCTATATGCAGGTCAGGAAGCAACAGTTAGAACTGGACATGGAACAACAGACTGGTTCCAAATATGAAAAGGAGTACCTCAAGGCTGTATATTGTCACCCTGCTTATTTAACTTCTATGCAGAGTACATCATGAGAAACGCTGGACTGGAAGAAGCACAAGCTGGAATCAAGTTTGCCGGGAGAAATATTAATAACCTCAGATATGCAGATGACACCACCCTTATGGCAGAAAGGGAAGAGGAAATAAAAAGCCTCTTGATAAAAGTGAAAGAGGAGAGTGAAAAAGTTGGCTTAGAGCTCAACATTCGGAAAACTAAGATCATGGCATCCAGTCCCATCACTTCATGGGAAATAGATGGGGAAACAGTGGAAAATGTCAGACTTTATATTTTGGGGCTCCAAAATCACTGCAGATTGTGATTGCAGCCATGAAATTAAAAGACGCTTACTCCTTGGAAGGAAAGCTATGACCAACCTAGATAGCATATTCAAAAGCAGAGACATTACTTTGTCAACAAATGTCCATCTAGTCAAGGCTATGGTTTTTCCAGTGGTCATGTATGGATGTGAGAGTTGGACTGTGAAGAAAGCTGAGCGCTGAAGAATTGATGCTTTTGAACTGTGGTGTTGGAGAAGACTCTTGAGAGTTCCTTGTACTGCAAGGAGATCCAACCAGTCCATTCTAAAGGAGATCAGTTGGGTGTTCACTGGAAGAACTGATGCTAAAGCTGAAACTCCAATACTTTGGCAACCTCATGTGAAGAGTTGACTCATTGGAAAAGACTGAGAGTTGACTCATTGGAAAAGATGCTGGGAGGGATTGGGGGCAGGAGGAAAAGGGGATGACAGAGGATGAGATGGCTGGGTGGCATCACTGACTCGATGGACATGAGTTTGAGTGAATTCTGGGAGTTGGTGATGGACAGGGAGGTTTGGTGTGCTGTGATTCAGGGGGTTGCAAAGAGTCAGACATGACTGAGTGACTGAACTGAACTGAACTGAAAGGGCACAGTTGTTACATTTGAATCAGGTTTGGTTTTTTTTTTTTTTTTGATTCATGCATGAGTGTCTAGGGGGCTCCCAGGCTGTTTGGTGGTAAAGAATCTGCCAGCTAATGCAGAAGGTGTAAGAGACATGGGTTCAATCCCTGGGTTGGGAAGATATCCTGGAGGAGGAAATGGCAATCCACTCCAGTATTCCTGCCTAGAAAATTTCATGGACTGAGGAGCCTGGAGGGTTACAGTCCAGTTGGGGTCACGAAGAGTTGGGCACGACTGAGGATGCGTGGACACACACACAGACACACACGCACACACAAGTATCTAACCTCATTCCAAAAAGGTTTTGTGGAGGGTCCTTGTGACGCTGGAAGTGAAACGATCCTTTTTACTTATTACTCTCTACTCCACTCTTCCAGCCATCGTCTCTTTTTCTGCTTGTCTAGTTAAGTTTCTAAAACATCAACACATTTGCCAGGGACATCTCTTTTAAAGATCAGCAGCCAGCGATGCCGGAGTGTGACAATTGACAACAGGGCCCCCATCCATCACGGAGGCCACCAGCAGAAGCTGTGCGTGGTGGGTCAGCTGACTGCCAAGCCTGTGTATGCAGATATCCAAGGCTTGGCACACACCCAACACCCCCGGAAATCCAAATGCATTTAAGAAATGAGTGACTAAGGAATGAGTGAAGGGCCTGGACTCACCCAGAAAAGCTTATTGGAGTGAAAAGCTCATCAAACTTGGGCAAAGACTGACACTGAACAGGACCCTGTAGGGCTTTTGGGCACAGATGTGTTTCTGTGTCTTCCATTCCTTGTTTGTAGGGAACAGACTCCAGTCTCAATGACCTTCCTGAGTCTGGAAGGGCAGATTCAAACAATTGCTAATCAGGGAAGGGAGGGCATGCAGAGAGAAGGGAGGGGAAGCCAAGAAAGAATAGTGCAGCCTTGGGGCAGGGTGCTCCTTCCACCTCAAGGGATGTACATAACAATATCTTCTGAGCTCTTTAGAGGACTAGTCAGTCAGTTCAGTTGCTCAGTAGTGTCTACTCTGCGACCCCATGAACTGTAGCACGCCAGGTCTCCCTGTCCATCACCATCTCCTGGAGTTTACTCAAACTCATGTGCATTGAGTCGGTGATGCCATCCAACCATCTCACCCTCTGTCGTCCCCTTCTCCTGCCTTCAATCTTTCCCAGCATCAGGGTCTTTTCAAACGAGTCCGTTCTTTGCATCAGGTGGCCAAAGTATTGGAGTTTCAGCTTCAACATCATTCCTTCTAATGACACCCAGGACTGTTAGGATGGACTGGCTGGATCTCCCTGCAGTCCAAGGAATGCTCAAGAGTCTTCTCCAACACCACAGTTCAAAAGCACCAATTCTTCTGCGCTCAGCATTTTTTATAGTCCAACTCTCACAGCCAAGCATGACTGCTAGAAAAACCATAGCCTTGACTAGACAGACCTTTGTTGGCAAAGTAATGTCTCTGCTTTTTAACATGCTGTCTAGGACATAGCTATTCTTCCAAGGAACAAGCATCTTTTAATTTCATGGCTGCAGTCACCATCTGCAGTGATCTTGGAGCACCCCCCAAAAAAGTCTGTCACTGTTTCCCCATCTATTTGCCATGAAGAAATAAAACCCCAATAAACAAAAGATGTCAGCATTCTCTATTCCAGAGAAGACCACCTGAAGCCAATTAAAGGAATCAGAGAAGCTCATCAAGAGAATATCTGTCTCTAAAGAAGTGCACATATCCAAATCTTAATAGCAACTTTGCCCTTGAACCTATGCTGTAAAACTCATGGAATCCTCCCACGTTAGGACACAGAGTTTTTGAGGGTATGAGCCGCCGTCTTTGTCCCCCTTTGCCTGGGAAACCTATAATGCTATTCTTTTCTATCTCACCCAAAACTCTGTGTCTGATATTCTATTCAACAACAGTGCACAGAGGCTGGGTCCAAGACTCAGAAGGCAGAGAATAACACATAAGAGAAATGGAGGGTTGGGTGACCCTGAAGTTAAATTGGATTGTTTTTCAGTCACTAAGTTGTGTCCGACTCTTTGCAACCCCATGGACTGCAGCACACCAGGCTTCCCTGTCCTTCACTGTCTCCTCGGGTTTGCTCAATCGCATGTCTAGAGAGTCAGTGATGCTATCTAACCATGTCATCCTCTGTCACTCCCTTCTCCTCCTGCCCTCAATCTTTCCCAGCATCAGGGTCTTTTCCAATGAATCAGCTCTCTCCATTTGGCCTACTAAGATCCTGGATTTGCATAGCTCTGCAGGAGACAACAGAACCCTAGCTTTCACAGCTCACTTTGGCAGTTAACCATGGCCGGTGCTGAAGATGAACACAAGTCTCTAAGCCTCTTGGAGCTGAATTTATTTGCCTTATTTGACTTTTGCTTCAGGGCAGTGGAGTTAGCTTTGGCCTTATCTGCATCTGGATGCTCTGTCTAAATAGAGCTCAAGGAGTCTTGCAGGCTTCCAGGCGCCCTCAGGTGTCAGCCAGCATAGACATTTAGAAGGCTTTGTTACTACAGACTGGGTACAGCGGCAATTCCTTCCATGTGGGATGCTTTCCTAGATGTTTTTCTCAAGTGGTAGCTTGGCCAAGTGCTTCTTGTTTTTCAGTAGTATCCACCACAGCAACTCCAGAAACCAGGAGCTTCAGCAAGTCCGAATATTTCTACAACACATTTTTCTTTGAAAAATGTGCAACTCAAACCTGAAGTTTAGCCAGGTACAATAAGGCCCTGCCTCTGGAAAGATGTGAGTGTGTGCTAAGTTGCTTCAGTCGTGTCTGACTCTGTGTGACCCCATGGATTGTATGTAGCCCGTGAGGCTCCTCTGTCCATGGGATTCTCCAGACAAGAATACTGGAGTGGGTTGCCTTGCCTTCTCCAAGGGATCTTTCTGACCCGGGGATTGAACACGCATCTCTTATGTCTCCTGTACTGGCAGGCGGGTTCTTTAACCGTAGCACCACCTGGGAAGCTCACCTCTGGGAAGACAGAGAACATCTATTTTAGAAGCAACCACTGTTATCCTGAATCCATTTGGCTCTGATGCTTGGACAGTGTCATGGCAGAATACAGCACTTCTTCTAGGAGACAGTCTGGACCACCAACTCATGTTGCTTAAGAAACAGTGGGTTATGATATGACAGTGGGTGCAAACTTCTGTTCTACTCAAAAAAGGGGCAGAATAAGGCATCTGTTCTCTCTGTGTAACACATACACTGTCTTTCTTACAGCTAAAGCATCACCAGGAGGGGAAACGTGCTGACATTCTGAAGAATATCTCTGCCCTTGATGTTTCCAAATGGGGCTCACATAGAAATTCTGGATGTTGCTCAGGGGCACACAGTGGGTGGCATCCAGCATCTTCAGAAGCAGTGCTGAAGACTCGGGAGGAGCCAGCCGTCACGTCCTGCATGGTGGCTTCAAGCATCCCAAGGAGCACAGGGCGTGCTGTGGTGGACGGCCCAGGGGACCCACCAGCTGCATCTCCTTTCTGATTGAAGCCATCAGTCACTTCACCATTCTCTGTGGAGCTGAGTTTCTTTGGCAATGAGCGAAGCCACCACAGAGAGTGCTTCTAGATAAGGCATTTGTGTTGCAGCAAATTCAAGTGTTAGTAAGATCCAATTCTTTTCAAATCGTGAACTGAAAGTGCAGGTACACAGGAGGGTGCTCCTTTCGTTGTGTTGGCCTCATACATCCTTTGGGCTTCCCAGGTGGTGCTAGTGGTAAAGAACCTGCCTGCCAGTCCAGGAGATGTAAGAGACGCAGGTTCGATCCTTGGGTCAGGAAGATCCCCTGGAGGAGGGCATGGCAACCCACTCCAGTATTCTTGTCTGGAGAATCCCACGGACAGAGGAGCCTGGTGGGCTACAGTCTACAGGGTCGCAAAGAGTTGGACACATGACTGAAGCAACTTAGCAGCAACATACATGCCCTTGGTCTTAAGGCCCAGAGGCATCCACACTGAGTTCTTTCTCTTACAGGCGTTTCCAGTTGAAACACAATTCATGACAATAAGGGCAGGTGGGACTTCCCTGGTGGTCCAGGGGCTAATACTCTGCCCTCCCAGTGCAGCGGATGCAAGTTCAATCTGTGGTCAGGGAACTAGATCCCACATGCTACAACACACCAGCCAGATAAATAAATATTCTTTTAAAAAAGAAACAAAGACAAGTGTTAATAACTATAATGGCAGGTTGTATTTTCAGTTTTTAACTCATCCCAAACTATCCTACATATCATAATATGTGCATAATATGTGCAACAGGAGTTAGTCCTTCCCTGACCATGTCACCCCATGCTAGTTCAGTGTGAAAGATTACTATCATAACACAACAACCCTTCACAACATCTTTTTCCCTACAAAGACGATCTTCCACTTAGAGAAAGAAAAAACAAAAGAAAAGGAAAGGAAAAATCAGAAGGAAAAAAATATGAGAGTCTAGTTCTAATTTAGCTAAGAACATAAAGGAGATGTGCCCATGATTGGAAAGGATGCTAAATTAAAGACAATATGCTGAAGCGGGAGTCTTGACCCAAGGATGAACAAATATTTATGACTCTAGCTTCAGTAATGTATTTTCTTTTGTTTTTTTTTTTCAGGGAAATTTTAGCGTGGAGACAGAAGGTCAGTGGAATTGTGGTACTTAAAAGATCTTTTTTTGAGAATCAGTCTTGCAATCCTCTTGACAAATACTTGCTTGAAGGAGTAAAAATGTGTGCATATGTACAACAGGAGTTTGTCCTTCCCCAACCACATCACCCATGTTAGTTCAGCGTGAAACACTGCTATCATGACAACCCTTCACAACACTTTTTTTCTGCCCACACAGACAATCTACCACTTAGAGAAAGAAAAATCCAAAGAAAAGGAAACGAAATATGAACAAAAATGAAATATCCCAAAGAACAGCAATAGCAATATGTATACTGCTTACATAACATATATACATTATATTCCGGGTAGGCCAAAAAGTTTGTTCAAGTTTTTCTGTAACATCTTACAGAATATACATAAAACTCAATATATAAAAACCTGGAAGAACTTTTTGGCCTACTCAGTATAATGAGAAGAGTGATTTGAAATTCCATACTGGGGTCACCAATAACCTTAGACCCCTCAACAAGCAAAACTTCACATTAAAAAAGTGAGAGGCAATAGTAAATTACTAATGTTTCCTATGTCCATACATATTCAGGTATGTGTTAAAGGCTTTACATAATCTCATGGATTAATCCTATGACTTTATAAGGTAATATAGTTATCACAATTATGTTCATTTCTTGCAACTCAAAAGTCCTGTGCTCATGGATAAGGCATTCTCTCATGATCACTTTAGAAAGAAAACTGCTTAACCTGTAATATTATATAAATTGGGGGCTTCAATATTTTATTCAAGAAATTAATTGTTCAGGACAATAATCTCTCTGCTGCTAAGCACAGTATTATATACCTTATTACCAATAACTCAATGCCTTGGCCTTTCACCACTTATGATTTAAGTCATTCTAATGATGACTCAGGGTATTTTAAGATGTCAATTCTTAACCAAGTGACAAAGACTGAAAGGCAGTCAAAAATCTTAGGAGGGCCATGTTTATTGGATGCTAATTATTTAACATGATGCATCTACCAGCATGACATCTGATACCCTTTTACTTAAGTCTGTCATTTGCAAACATGCAAATATTTATTCCCAGGATGGCTAGTGTGGTTAGCCCTCAGACAGGCCAGGACCATAACACCTGGTTAGCACATTGCTACCATGCAGGATATAGGAAATTTATCATGAGCATCAGCCATGCTGCTACTAAGAATTCTGACCTGTGACCAGCTCCCGGATCTCCAAGTCGGTGGTCTTGCGGAGCAGCCGCACCAGGGCTGGGATCCCGCCACAGTTCTTCAGGGCGATTTTGTTGTCATCATTGGCCTTCCCGTACACCAAGTTTCTCAAGGCGCCACAGGCACTACGGTGAACTTCAGTCATCCGATGGTCCAGCAAGTCCACCAGGAGCTGGATGCCCCCTTGTCTCCTTATCTGGAGAAGCGAAGGAGAGAGGAAAGTTTTACTACTTAAACCCCAGTGGGTTTTTCCTATGAGGTCATTGCTACAATTCACAGCACTGAACGGAAGGCCTTTGGCAAAGGGAAAAGAAAACAAATTATTCTTCTCTTTAGATTCTATTGCTTTTACTTATTTTCATATCCTCCTGATAAAAATTCAAATGCATTTCTTTTCAAATCTTAGAATTTTGAAAAGATGATTTTAACCTCCTAATGGGTGTTCTCTCTATAAAAATATGCTACATACTCGGCATGAAGCAGACAGACGGGCAAAAGGATCTCACTCCTAAGACTTATGAAATGTAACCACTGTCTTAAAGGGCTGCAGGATTGATGTACACAATGTGAAAATTATGCAGAATAGGGAGATGCTCCCAACCTTTCCAAGGAACCAGAAGCCAAATGAGAAAGCATACAAGGCTATTCATCTGAGAAGAACTGGAAAATAAGAACGTCACTCACAATGACACTTGTTTTACACACTAAAAGTATGTTCTGCTTAACTTAGGCATTTGCCTAATTACAAAAAAATAACATTTAATCTGGGTGGTTTTCTAATCAAAGAAAATGTTTTAATGAGTAAATGAAGAAAAAACTTTTCAATGATTCTAGATGGGTCTTCTCTTGGCTGCTGCTGCTAAGTCGCTAAGTCATGTCCAGCTCCTTGCAACCCCATGAACTGTAGCCCTCCAGGCTCCTCTGTCCATGGGATTCTCCAGGCAAGAATGGTGGAGTGGGTTGCCATTCCTTCCTTCAGGGGATCTTCCCAACCCAGGGACTGAACCCGCGTCTTTTATGTCTCCTGTATTGGCAGGTGGGTTCTTTACCACTATTGCCACCTGGGAAGCCCCTTGTCTAATTTCTAGACCCATTTTAAAATTTGAACTGCAAACAAACTGTCTAGTTAACATACAGACCATTTCATGGAGTTTTCATTGGCAGAGCTCTATTTGAATATTACTGCATTTGGAAAAAGAATACATACAACTCACTTAAATTCTTTTCTTTTTTAACTTCAATGTACCTTAAGGGTTGAAGAGTTCTAATTTGGCATGAATGGATATAATCTGGCATCTTTCCTATTTGGCTTTCTTTTTTTAATTTTTGGCTGCACCAAGCAGCATGTGGGGGCCTTAGTTTCCTGACCAGTGAGCAAACTCATGTCCCCTGCAGTGGAAGCATGGAGTCTTAGCCACTGGACCACCAGGAAAGTCCTCCTACTTAGTTTTCTGATTATAAAAAAACTCATTAATCCCACAGATGCGCAGGGACACAGAGCTAGATCCCTGGACTCGTTCAAAGCTTCTCAAATGCCATGCTGTCTACAAGGCTATTCCAACTACAACCACACTATTTAAAATTGCCATGTGCACCACACCACCTCCCTAACCTAGCAGGCTTTTTTCACCTTAATCTATTAAAGAATCTTTCATAGTCCTGCTGGGCCCTAACTTCTTTATAATGTTTCTTGTGATTGTCTGTCTTCTGCTAGAATGTACGTTCTTGGAAGGCAAGTCTCTTTGCTTTGTTCATTGATGGATCCCCATCCCTAGGCCAAGTGCAATGCCAGGAACATAGTAGAAACTTGGTATGTATCTGAATAAATGGCGGGGGGAGCATGTATTACTTGTTACAGCACATTTTTTTGTCAGGTGAGCTCATATCAGCTTTTAAAAAGGGAATAATATTCTTCCTTGAAGGAAAAAACAAACAAACAAAAAAGCTTGTGAACATCTCAGAATGTCTCCAAGGGGCCAATGCATCTCTTTTGAAACCCGTTTACAAAAAATGAATGCATGCATCTCACACACAAGGTGGACCATCTCATGATTCAGAATATGCCTGGAGGAGTTGTTTTTATCCATCACCCAAATGGAAACAGAGAAAGCTGAAATCCTTCCAGAATCCATGGGCTTGAAGTTCCTATTTAGAAAACACGAGTGTGGGATTACACCGCCAGTGAGACCAGGACCGAGGACAGAGGAGCCGACCACACACCCGCCACCCTCCCCCGCCACCCCACCTCTGCCTCAGAGGGGCCAGGGCTGCAGAGACAGGTACCTAAGTCCCTGAGGTGCCCTACAGTCCGTGGCGGTGCCAGCATGGGGAGAAATGGCTAAAAGGATCACTGGGTCAACAGAATAAACTAAGAAAGGTTCAAAGAACAACTTTTCCCAACTTACAGTTTTACCCTGGTCCTGCTTGGCTTTTCGTTTATCTGATAAATATTTTTAGATTTCAAGAGAGATGAAATCTATCACTATATACGTATGTCCCATACATACATCTGAGCTTTAAAACACCCATTTATTCCCATTTGTATGAAAAGGTTAGACTATTAATGTCATTTTATTGATGTGTGTGTCTTTGAATATGTGTACTTTACAAATTATCTAGGTTTAACTATTTTAATAATGATGAAGCTATTGTAAAAGAGGTAATAGAGCCATTCATACAGTTCATTGAATGCTTATGTATAAAGTAAACAGTAATAGTAAACCTATCTCTCTCTCTACCTTAGTCTGTATATCATAGTTAAGATTCCTTATTTCCCATTCATATAACTTCATGAATTAAGCTATTCAAACATTCTTCTAAAAATTTAAAAGGGAAAATGAATTCAAAGTGAAGGCAATATCATTTTTTAATGGTATCATGAGATAATGATGTTTTCAGTGTGACCCTAATTAATGCCATATACTCAAATGTATAATGAAATCTTCAATTCTATTTTAATCTAATTAGAGCAACACAAGTAAGATGATAAACTTTTTTATTTGCTCTTATTTTGAGGGTCACTGGATCATCAATACTAAAAATCAACAACAACAACAACAACAAACTTTTCTCGGGGTTGAATATTATCTAATAAGGGAGAACCCTACTTCAGCTTTCTGAAGACAAACATCAGTCAGGGATAATGTTCACACATGTGTACTTGGTTCTGCCTCCTCCCAGATCCACTCCGCTCCCAGCAGGACCAGAAAAGGAGCCACAGGGCAGACTTTCAATTTTCTTGCAGGGTCTTCATTCCCTGCAGGACCTCTGGGTGGGGTGGATGGATCTGCAGGCTGCCTTCTTCACTTCCTTTCTGCTTTTCTCCTGTGTCCTCTCTCCCTTCCACTTGTCCTGGCATCTGATTCTTCTAGCTTCTTCTTGTTTCCAACCTTAAACTCTCATAAGGCTCCAAACAAACCCACTGCAAACATCAAGACAGTCCAGTTCTTTTCAAAAGGTGATCAGGGGGAAGTCTCTTCTTTGAAAAGGCACCTTTACCTCCTCTCTCACTAAATGGCCAGAGATCTATTTTTCTTTAATTTTCCCCATCAGTCACTTCACCTCCAATAGGTGAGGCCCTGGTTTGCATCCACTCAGTATCATTTGAGACCAGTGTATCCTTTCATCTTCCTCCCTTCATCATCACGCAGAATTCCTCACAAGTCAAATCTTAAAGGGAATCCAGGTTTAATATTACTGAAACAAAGTCAACAAAATACTACATAATATTATATCCAATATGCATGAGATATAAGAATATCAAATCCACTAGAAGGGTGCCAGTCATATGGTAGTGAGCCAATAAATATTTATCAGACGAATCAAAGAATGCGACAGTGCTTATCATATATTGGTTTCCTTCTCTTTTTAAAAAATATTTTTAGAAAGATGGTATATTTTTAGAGCAGTTTTAAGTTCACAACAAAATCCAGCAGAAAGAACAGAGGTTTTCCATATACCACGGTCCTTATACGGGCACAGCCTCCTCCATTATCACCATCCCCCCAAGAGCCATACATCTATTACAACCTGTGAGCCTACACGGACACACCATTATCACCCGAAGTACAGAGTTTACATTAGAGTTCACTCTTGGGTGTTGCATAGGTCTTGACAAAAGTATAACAACACGTGTCTACCATTACAGTATCACACAGAATAATTTCACTGCCCTAAAAGTCCTCTTTGTTCTGCCTGCTCATCCCTCCCCCCATCACCCCTCCTCCCTAACCCCTGGAGAAATCGCTGATCTTTTTATGGTGTCCATGGTTTTGCCTTTTCCCGAATGTCATAAAGTTGGGATCACCCAGTAAGTAGCCTTTTTTTCAGACTGGCTTCTTTCACCCAGTCCACACATTTAAGATTCCCCCATAGCTTGACAGCTCATTTCTTTTTAGTAATGAATAGTATTTCACCATCTAGATGTTACGTATTGATCTACTCACCTACTAAAAGACACGTTGGTTGCTTCTGAGTTTTGGCAATTAGGAAGAAAGTTGCTGTAAAAGCTGCTATCTGTGTGTGAATTTCTGTGCGGACACAAATTTTCAACTTCTCTGGGTAAATACCAAGGAGAGCTTTTGCTGGGTTGGACAGTGAGAAGATATTTATTTTTGTAAAAAACCACCAAATTGTCTTCCAAAGTGTCTGTATCATTCTGCATTTGAATGAGGGTTTCTGTCGCTCCAGACACTCACCACCACTGGGAGCTGTCAGTGTTCCGCTTGGGCATTCTGTTAATACTACACTGGGTGTGCGTGTTTAGCTGCTCAGCCGTACCCCGATACTTTGCAGCCCATGGACTGTAGCCCACCAGGCTCCTCTCTCCAAGGGATTCTCCAGGCAAGAATACTAGAGTGAGTTGCCACGCCCTCCTCCAGGGGATCTTCCTGACCCAGGGATCCAACCCACATCCCCTGTGCCTCTCCTGCACTGGCAAGCAGGTTTTTTACTGCTGAGCCACTGGGGAAGCCCCTACGAGACTGCATTTGTATCTTAAGGTTGTGTTTTCTTTCTCTTTTCATTCTGACTGTGTGATTCCAATTTATTTACATTAATATGAATCACTGAAACAAAAAACTATCAATAATGCAATACATATAGGGCAACAATAGCTTGCAATGGACCTGGACCGAACAAATCTCACATCTCCCACTTTTACTGAACTTGACAGGGATTGAGTGGGAAGTGCTTTTCATATACAACCTAATTAGATGATTTTATATTTGTTTCATTAAACAATTATTTGATACATAGTCCACTTTAGTTCCTATGTCAGTAGCTCACATTTATTTTTCTGCTTAGCTGTGAACTTCAGGAATTTAGATGGAGAGAGCAGTGAATAAGAAATAAGGAAAATGGAAGCTGATGAACTCTATACACAGGGGAAATAAAAATGATTAACCAATCAAACAAAGCAAAACTATACCCTGCTGTCTGTCATTTTAGGTTGTTTACAAAGAGAACCTTCTTAAGCCTAATGTGGGTAGTCTCTTCAGAGAAGGCAATGGCACTCCACTCCAGTGCTCTTGCCTGGAGAATCCCAGGGATGGGGGCCCTGGCGGGCTGCTGTCTCTGGGGTCGCTACGAGTTGGACATGACGGAGCGACTTCACTCTCGTAGCGACTTCACTTTCACTTTTCATTTTCACGCACTGGAGAAGGAAATGGCACCCCACTCCAGTGTTCTTGCCTGGAGAATCCCAGGGACGGGGGCCCTGGCGGGCTGCTGTCTCTGGGGTCGCACAGAGTTGGACACCACTGAACGACTTAGCAGCAGCAGCAGCAGCATAGTCTCTTGGGGATGAAAACTGGGAGGCATGAGCAAAGAATCAGTAAAAGTTCACTCAGTTTGCACCAGGGAAGAACGAAAAGAGCTTATACGCTTTTGCCATATAATTCTCTGTTTAAAGAGTTTTTATTTTATTTTTTTTAATTTTGTACTGTTCTTTTCATTTTTTAAAATTCTTTTCTTTTTTTAAATTTATTTAATTGGAGGCTAATTACTCTACAATATTGTAGTGGTTTTTGCCATACATTGACATGAATCAGCCATGGGTGTACATGTGTCCCCCATCCTGAACTCCCCTCCCACCTCCCTCCCCATCCCATCCCTCAGGGTCATCCCAGTGCACCAGCTCTGAGCACCCTGTCTCATGCATCAAACCTGGACTGGTGATCTGTTTCACATATGATAATATACATGTTTCACTGCTATTCTCTCAAATCATCCCACCCTCATCTTCTCCCACAGAGTCCAAAAGTCTGTTCTTTACATCTGTATCTCTTTTGCTATCTTGCATATAGGGTCATCATTACCATCTTTATAAATTCCATATATGTGCATTAATACACTGTATTGGTGTTTTTCTTTCTGACTTACCTCACTCTATATAATAGGCTCCAGTTTCATCCACCTCATTAGAACTGATTCAAATGCATTCTTTTTAAAAGCTGAGTCATATTCCAATGTGTATATGTACCACAGCTTTCTTATCCATTCATCTGCCAATGGATATCTAGGTTGCTTCTATGTCTTGGCTATTGTAAACAGTGCTGCAATGAACACTGGGGTGCATGTGTCTTTAAATTCTGGGACTACGATTATCTAAACATCATCCAGGAGTAGGATGTGGTTTTCTTCCTTGCCTTTCCATGATGAGGCAGAATATATACAACCCTTTTAATTCAGGAAACAAATGGCTGGGCAATTAAATTAAATACAAGGAAAATACAAGTAATACAACATCACTCATTGCAAGAAAAATGAGGCTTCCGAGCTTTATCTGCATTTATTGAGAATAAACTATATTTACCAAATGAATTAGCTATTATCATTAAACTGGCATCATCATCAATGAATAATTTAGAAATACATCCACGTAAAGCAGCAGTTGTACGTTCATGACAGGATTCATAAAACTTTAATGATGATGATGATGTATAGGGGACCGAAAAGTTAACAGGGGACAGAATTCCTCATGGGAGGTACCTGTCTACATGGAGAAACAGACTTTTAAAGGTTGCTTTCTGCATTACCCCCCTCTGTATAACAGGCTCTAGGTTCATCCACCTCACTAGAACTGAATGAACCTAGAGCCCGTGATCACATACAGAGTGATGTGATTCAGCAAGAAAAAAAAGTATCATATTTGTTTTATATTACAGATATTTCATATATATATTTGTTCCATATATATATATTACACACATATGGAATATAGAAAAATGGTACTATTTGCAGGGCAAGAAAAGAGACACAGACAAAGACGACAGACTTATGGACACAGTGGTGGAAGGAGAGGGTGGGAGGAATTGAGAGCATGGCGCTGAAACATACAGGTTGTCACATGTAAACGAGACAGCTAATGGGAATTTGCTGTATGATGCAAGGAGCTCAGCCTGGTGCTCTGTGACAGCCTCGAGGGGTGGGATGGGGTGGGCGGGGAGGGAGGCTCAAGAGGGAGGGGACATGTGTATACCTGGCCACTAGAAACGGGCCTTGCCAAGAGCACTGCCAGCAACTGAACAAGAGCATTCGTACCTGCCTCTGTGCAGACTGAACCGAACCCTGTGCTGCTGCAGCTGCTGACCTTCAACACCCTCGAGGGACTCCAGGGTGGATGAGGCACTCTGTGCTCCAGGGAATCTGATGATAGTTGGATATTTTCGGGAACTGACTTCAGGATCCCAATCTGTCTTCCTATCTAGAAAAGTGCTAAATCCCTTCATGGTGACATCAGCTCCTCATGACTAGCAGAAAACCTTTTGTAAAGTAAGCACGTGATTGCACTGACCATCTCCTTCACCAAGATCACCAAAATATCTAAGGTCACTTAGAGACTGACCTTCCCCCACTGCCTCTCTGGAGCACTCTCTCTAAGCTACTTGAAGTGCCGTCTCCAGGGCTGCAGTCCTCATTTTGCCCCAAATCAAACTTACTTCGCAACTCTCAAGTTGGGCGTCTTTTTTAGTTGACATATCTATGGTTGATTCCTGTGGATGTATGCCAGAAACCAACATAACAGGGTAGAGCAATTAT
Source organism: Oryx dammah (assembly GCF_014754425.2). NCBI lineage: Eukaryota > Metazoa > Chordata > Mammalia > Artiodactyla > Bovidae > Oryx > Oryx dammah. The sequence continues at coordinate 9,772,461 of NW_024070204.1, forward strand.
CCTCCAATTAAAAATAAATAAATTTAAAAAGAAAAAAATTTGTTTGAGGATTCCAAGACCCTGAGGGCTCTAAGTGTTTCATGGCAACAAAAGAAATTGCTCACCTACTCTGCATTTAAAGGGGAGAGGAATTTGGAGCTAGAATTAAAAGAGGCTGGAGTAGCCTTTTGTTAACCTACTAGTTGGTGAGACAAGGACCTGCGACAGGTCAGGACCTGGGCATACATTTCTCTGCCTCTCTGGGATCTAGTCCATTGGACGTGAAATGGATGCATCTCTGGGCTTCTGTGTGCATGCTCAGTTGCTTCAGTTGTATCTGACTCTTTGTGACCCCGTGGACTGTAGTCTGCCAGGCTCCTCTGTCCATGGGGTTCTCACCATACCCTCCTCCAGGGGATATTCCTGACCCAGGCATGGAACCCCAGTCTCTGATGTCTCCTGTACTGGCTGGTGGGTTTTTACCCACTAGTGCCACTTGTGCTTCTGGTTTAGTGCCGACAGAAACTAAGCTGGATTTGAGATGCAAAGTAAATTTAAATACTGGTCTGCAGGACAACCAACACAGTAATTCCTCTGGCTCTTGACATTTATGATCAAGTCGTAATGTCTGAGACCAGGTTTATAGAAAGCTGACTAAAAACAAATCCTATGGACTTCGTGACTTTGGTAAAATTCCGATTAACTATTACTTTTAATGGCATTGGTTAGAAGAAAAACTTAATAGATATAGTTGTTTATATTCCTTATGAATGTAGAAAAAATAACTTCCTCTGCTTAAAAAGCTACTGGAAGATACAAAGTTTGTGGATCTGAAACTAGAGGCTTAACCAGATGTAACCGAACCTCACCAGAAATTACAAGGTTGTCAGTTTGTAAAAAGCGTGGCCGAGAGGAGCTACCCCTCACCCAAGGTCAGGGGCAGCAACTGAGAGCACCAGGCTGCGACGGCGCAGGAACAGCCAAGAGGAGCTACCCCGCATCCAAGGTCAGGAGGGGCAGCCGTGAGGAGATACCCCTCATCCAAGGTAAGAAGCAGCAGCTGCTATTTGCTGGAGTAGCCATGAAGAGATACCCCATGTCCAAGGTAAGAGAAACCCAAGTAAGACGGTAGGTGTTGAGAGGGCATCAGAGGGCAGATACACTGAAATCTTAATCACAGAAAACTAGCCAATCTGATCACACAGACCACAGCCTTGTCTAACTCAATGAAACTAAGCCATGCCATGTGGGGCCACCCAAGATGGATGGGTCATGGTGGAGACGTCTGACAGACTGTGGTCCCCTGGAGAAGGGAGTGGCAAACCACTTCAGTATTCTTGCCTTGAGAACCCCATGAACAGTATGAAAAGGCAAAATGATAAGACACTGAAAGAGGAACTCCCCAAGTCGGTAGGTGCCCAATATGCTACTGGAGATCAGTGGAGAAATAAATCCAGAAAGAATGAAGGGATGGAGCCAAAGCAAAAACAACACCCAGTTGTGGATGTGACTGGTGATAGAAGCAAGGTCTGATGCTATAAAGAGCAATATTGCATAGGACCCTGGAATGTTAAGTCCATGAATCAAGGCAAATTGGAAGTGGTCAAACAGGAGATGGCAAGAGTGAATGTCGACATTCTAGGAATCAGCAAACTAAAATGGACTGGAATGGGTGAATTAAACTCAGATGACCATTATACCTACTACTGTGGGCAGGAATCCATCAGAAGAAATGGAGTAGCCATCATGGTCAACAAAAGAGTCCAAAATGCAGTACTTGGATGCAGTTTCAGAAATGACAGAATGATCTCTGTTTGTTTCCAAGACAAACCATTCAATATCACGGTAATCCAAGTCTATGCCCCAAACCAGTAACGCTGGAGAGCTGAAGTTGAATGGTTCTATGAAGACCTACAAGACCTTTTAGAACTAACAAACACCCAAAAAAGATGTCCTTTTCATTATAGGGGACTGGAATGCAAAAGCAGGAAGTCAAGAAACACCTAGGGTAACAGGCAAATTTGGCCTTGGAATATGGAATGAAGCAGGACAAAGGCTAATAGAGTTTTGCCAAGAGAACACACTGGTCATAGCAAACACCCTCTTCCAACAACACAAGAGAAGACTCTACACATGGACATCACCAGATGGTCAACAGAAAAATCAGACTGATTATATTCTTTGCAGCCAAAGATGGATACAGTCAGCAAAAATAAGACCGGGAACTTACTGTGGCTCAGATCATGAACTCCTTATTGCCAAATCCAGACTTAAATTGAAGAAAGTAGGGAAAACCACTAGACCATTCAGGTATGACCTCAATCAAATCCCCTGTGATTATAACAGTAGAAGTGAGAAACAGATTTAAGGGCCTAGATCTGATAGACAGAATGCCTGATGAACTGCAGACAGAGGTTCATGACATTGTACAGGAGACAGGGATCAAGACCATCCCCATAGAAAAGAAATGCAAATAAGCAAAATGGCTGTCTGGGGAGGCCTTACAAATAGCTGTGCAAAGAAGAGAAGCGAATAGCAAAGGAGAAAAGGAAAGATACAAGCATCTGAATGCAGAGTTCCAAAGAATAGCAAGAAGAGATAAGAAAGCTTCCTCAGCGATCAATGCAAAGAAATAGAGGAAAACAACAGAATGGGAAAGACTAGAGATCTATTCAAGAAAACAGAGATACCAAGGGAACATTTCACGCAAAGATGGGCTCGATAAAGGACAGAAATGGTATGGATCTAACAGAAGCAGGAGATATTAAGAAGAGGTAGCAAGAATACACGGAAGAACTGTACAAAAAAGATCTTCATAACCCAGATAATCACGATGGTGTGATCACTCACCTAGAGCCAGACATCCTGGAATGTGAAGTCAAGTGGGCCTTAGAAAATATCACTATGAGCAAAGCTAGTGGAGGTGATGGAATTCCAGTAGAGCTGTTTCAAATCCTGAAAGATGATGCTGTGAAAGTGCTGCACTCAATATGCCAGCAAATTTGGAAAACTCAGCATTGGCCACAGGACTGGAAAAGGTCAGTTTTCATTCCAATTGTAAAGAAAGGAAATGCAAAAGAATGCTCAAACTACCGCACAATTGCACTCATCTCACACGCTAGTAAAGTAATGCTCAAAAGTAATTCTCCAAGCCAGGCTTCAGCAATATGTGAACCGTGAACTTACAGATGTTCAAGTTGGTTTTAGAAAAGGCAGAGGAACCAGAAATCAAATTGCCAACATCCGTTGGATCACTGAAAAAGCAAGAGAGTTCCAGAAAAACATCTATTTCTGCTTAATTGACTATGCCAAAGCCTTTGACTGTGTAGATCTCAATAAACTGTGGAAAATTCTGAAAGAGATGGGAACAGCAGACCACCTGACCAGCCTGTTGAGAAACCTATATGCAGGTCAGGAAGCAACAGTTAAAACTGGACATGGAATAACAGACTGGTTCCAAACAGGAAAAGGAGTACGTCAAGGCTGTATATTGTCACCCTGCTTATTTAACTTCTATGCAGAGTACATCATGAGAAATGCTGGACTGGAAGAAGCACAAGCTGGAATCACGATTGCCGGGAGAAATATCAATAACCTCAGATATGCAGATGACACCACCCTTATGGCAGAAAGTGAAGAGGAAATAAAAAGCCTCTTGATGAAAGTGAAAGAGGAGAGTGAAAAAGTTGGCTTAAAACTCGACATTCAGAAGATCATGGCATCTGGTCCCATCACTTCATGGCAAATAGATGGGGAAACACTGGAAACAGTGTCAGACTTTATTTTTTTAGGCTCCAAAATCACTGCAGATTGTGATTGCAGCTATGAAATTAAAAGAAGTTGTTCCTTGGAAGGAAAGCTATGACAAACCTAGATAGCATATTCAAAAGCAGAGACACTACTTTGCCAAGAAAGGTCCATCTAGTCAAGGCTATAGTTTTTCCAGTGGTCATGTATGGATGTGAGAGTTGGACTGTGAAGGAAGCTGCGTGCCGAAGAATTGATGCTTTTGGACTGTATTGTTGGAGAAGACTCTTGAGAGTCCCTTGGACTGCAAGGAGGTCCTACCAGTCCATCGTAAAGGAGATCAGTCCTGGGTGTTCATTGGAAGGACTGATGCTGAAGCTGAAACTCCAATACTTGGGCCACCTCATGTGAAGAGTTGACTCATTGGAAAAGACCCTGATGCTGGGAGGGATTGGGGGCAGGAGGAGAAGGGGACGACAGAGGATGAGATGGCTGGATGGCATCACCCACTCGATGGACATGAGTTTGAGTAGACTCTGGGAGTTGGTGATGGACAGGGAGGCCTGGCGTGCTGCGATTCATGCAAGAGTTGGACACGACTGAGCGACTGAACTGAACAGTTTGTAAAATATCAATACATATTTTACCTCAATGACCTCCACCCCTGGTCTTTATATTACAGTCAGTTAAACAAGCAGGGTTTGTGTATAATTTGAGTTGATGCGTGGACATGTACTTGCCTTTGAGTAAAACAGAAATACAATTCTTTAAGGCCAATATCTTGCTTAGTCTTATGGTAGAAACTATTTTTCAGAATTTTGAGAGAAAATACATCTCTCTCTACAGTTGTAGGAATTGATCTACTTTCTCCATTCAAGAGGTAAGCCAAGATGCATTGTTCTTCTTTATAAATTATGTTTTAGAAAGAGGGTCTATGTCAGTGTTTGGTGGTGCTAGCTTTGAAGCTGGAGCAAGTGGGTTCATATCATTCCTCTTTCTTGTAAAACCTGTGTCCCTGATGGCAAGTCACTTAAATGTGTTCAAGACATAAACAAAATGTGAACCTGTCCCACAGGGTTGTTTCCAGGGTTAAATGAAATCTCAAATATGAATTGCTTAACAATGAGCTTAATAAATATGATCTACCAAGGAACTACATACTGTATCAACTTGTTAAAGGATCTTCTTAACTGACTTATTGTCTGGTCAATATATGACTTAATACACCTGTACAATATATGATACAATTAGTGAAAGGCATACAACTCAAAGGTATAACTTCATCAATTTCATTGTGTATAAACAATATTGTCAAATATGTCATTACTCCAATCTAATATACAACTACTAAGATTATAAGGGATATACTTGTTCTAAAGTGAACTGTGTGAATTACACTGGTCATGTGAATCAGAGTGTACTGCTGCTGCTGCTAAGTCACGTCAGTTGTGTCCGACTCTGTGTGACCCCATAGACAGTGGCCCACCAGGCTCCCCCGTCCCTGGGATTCTCCAGGCAAGAACACTGGAGTGGGTTGCCATTTCCTTCTCCAATGCATAAAAGTGAAAAGTGAAAGTGAAGTCGCTCAGTCGTGTCTGACTAGTAGCGACCCCATGGACTGCGGCCTACCAGGCTCCTCTGTCCATGGGATTTTCCAGGCAAGAGCACTGGAGTGGGGTGCCATCGCCTTCTCCGGTATCAAAGTGTGTTGCATGTTGCATCATTATTGTTGCATCAAAAGTAATATCAAAGTGTGATATTTTGCTAGATATATTTCCAGGGAAAGTACAATGAATTAATTAGCCCATATTTTAAAAAGAACAAAAATGCAATAGTTTTTCCTGTTATAGTAACTTAACGGACCAGAAAAAAAAGGCATTCAAACAATTTTGAGGGGATACCAGTTCTTGGAAAAAGAGAATTTTTTTTTTTTTCCTGAAACAAAATTATTAGGCAAAAAGAGAGAAGGACTATGTTTTGGTTTTATTAACAAATTAGTTCTAATAAACATAAAAAATGTGACCAGTGTCAAAACATATAACCAGAAGGTTCTAGTTTCATGTAGATTTTCCCAGATGCTACTTGTGCCACGGTGAGGGATATGCAGGCGTTTTGGTTTTATCTCTGTGTCTAGTACAAAGTTCTTTGGTTTTTTAAACTGACATGGAATGGATAAATCTATAAATACATTATTACTGTTATTTAATTACCCTTATTAATCCAAAAGGCCCCCATATTCCTACTCTTTTTGTCACCCTGGGCATATTTCCAAGTCCAGCTCCCACCCCATTGAACTTTACCTAAAGACCATCTAAGAGTAACCTCATGAGCAGATAACAAAATGAACATCTGGAAGGGGAGAATCTGAACAGTTTTTTCCTCTTCTACTACCCTCAATTTTAAGAGAAGTAACTGATATTGTACTAGTTATATATTAGTGAAAGGTTCATATCTCTGGTTAAAGAACACTATTTTGCATCAAAATCTCTGAAAAGATCTATTTCAGAGCAGTCTGAACTTTCACATTCTTATCACCATCATGATCCTATCATTTAAAGAGATAAAGGCAAGAGGGTAAAGCCCTTTCTTTTGGTTTGAATGTGAATCATTACTATACTCAGTGATACATTTTACAGGACACTTTAAGAGGGAAGAAAGAGCACCTGAATCATTGCAAATAAATTACACATACCAGGGTCCTTGGCCCTTAAAATTCCCCTCTTGTTAACTGCGATCATGAGCAGAGAAGTTTCCTAGACGTTCCCCAATAGCAGAATGAAATAGTCTAAAGACGAAAAGCTGGCAGTGGGGTTCTCTACTGAAAACCTTGCAGCCACCAATGAAGCGGGCAGGAGGTCAAAAGGGGTCTCAGAATTGCCCATCTGGAGGCTGGGAGCTGACGTCCTCCACAAACACTCCTGGGCACTCAGAATAGCTGCGAGTTTCAACATTATTCTGCAAGAGCCCTCAGGAAAGGCCCCCTCTTTTCTTTTTTTCTCACAAGCAAGAATTTTAAGTGATTCCACCCATTTCTTTTCTAAAGATACCATTCAGACACACTCAACTTGTTCCAAATATGCCTAAGGGTTTCCATTACCTGACATAAGTTCTGAGCTGTCCTTGCAGTTACAGGATACAAAATCACAAAATCACTAAGCAGTGACAATTACAAAGAATGCCTCCAATAAAAGTCTCCCTTGTTTTGTTCCAAACTGAACTGAATCCAACATACTGTGAGTGACAGTGCTAAATTCAGACACTGTTCAGCATCTCAAAAGAGAATTCTAGATGAATGTACATAAATGTTGAAAACACACCTGTGTAAAGCAGATATATAACAACTAGCTAAAAACTGTCAAAAGATCTCAGGATGTGAATATAGGAAGCCCACAAATATTATGCCCAAAGTTTCCCTTGTTGTACAGATTGGACAGTCCCCCTTTGACTAATGGTTATGGAATACATAGTGTGTTCAGGTACTGGACTCAGAGGTGTCTCTGTACATATATAATAGTAATAATAATAACAATCCCCTAATATTTGGGTAAATTTGTACCCCAAAATTTTGGGTACAAGAAGACGTACCACCATGCAATGCACTGCTGTCTACTCTTTCCCTACAACCCTACTCTAGCCCACATATATGCAGAGGAATCAGAAATTAAAGAAGCCAGGAAAGAAGCTATGGGATCATGTCAGTAGTGAAATACAGAGGCAGCTTTACCTCAAGTTAGACCAAGCAATTTTCTAGTTATAATCTTGATTCTTAAAGAAGATCCATCAAATTGTAGAAACTTTAAGCCACTCAAACCCCAGGTCTTCCCTGGTGGGATAAGAACCATCTAGAAAATAGGGAAAGAGAAAGAGGATAGAGCAGGCAGGAAGGCATTGTACAGGGCCCATCAGGGTACCATGGTCAGGAAACATCTGAGCAGAGACCAGAAACGTGAGGGAGTGACGGCGGATCCAAAGGAAGGGCAAGGAGACCAGCGTGGCTGGAGTAGAGAGGAGGAGAGACGAGACTTGGGGGACAGCTGTGTGGTGTCACTCCAGGGCAGGATCTGGGGGCTTTTGGCTATTAGGGTACTGGATGTACTCTGAAGAAGATGGGAATGATGCTGACTTAACGAGCTTATTTAAAGACTATTTGCCAGTTTTAAATTTCTAAAAATCAATGCAGCTGTTATTTCTTCCAGAAGTAATCCCCCACTCCACTTCCCAAGGAGACTGGGAGGGGCATGAAACCAGTCTCCCTGGACAGGACTAGACAGTGCAGAGCATGACTAAATTCTAAAATGCTTGGGGAAGTCCACGCTTATAAAGTGGGTGACAAGCTACGGTAGGGTTGTAGGCGAAGAGCAGGCATCAGTGTGTTAGATGGTGGTACATCTTCTTGGCCCTTAAATTTACCCAAAGACTGGGGCGGAGGTGGGGGGGGATGGTTATTATAATGATTATTTTATGATTCGACTTGGACACTTTATGAAGTCAGAATATAAGACTTGTGATCTTGGTGTAATAAGAAAACATACTTGTCTGGAGCATCTGTGACCTTTGAAATTTTAAAAATTATCTACTAAGAAATCCTATCAAGTGCAACGTAGTGCAGCCTGAACCCGTGTGCCATCCTTAATGAAGAAACAGATTCTATTCTAGGCATCATTTTATCATTTTATTTTAAAATCACTGACTTTAAGGGAATGGGACCCTTGTAGGGGGCTTCCCTGGTGGCTCAGACGTGAAGAATCCAATGCAGGAGACCTCATTGGAATGGGATGATCCCCTGGAGGAGGAAATGGCAACCCACTTCAGTAATCTTGCCTGGAGAATTCCATGGACAGAGGAACCAGGTGGGCTACAGTCCATGGGGTTGCAGAGTTAGACACACCTGAGCGACTAACACACCTACACACTTGTAGGAAGTTTCTGTGGCCAATAGCCCAGAATTCCTGCAGCTTACATGGATGGATGATGGCCATGAAGAGGGCGCCCTAGTGGGAGGTGAGGAGTATGGGAGGCAAGGAGAGGGACATACGTCTGCAGACAGCGCCCCCCAGAGGCGGGACCCAGGAAGTGCTGGGATTCAGACAAAGGGCCAGGCAGGGGGCTGGCGCAGAAAAACCACATGAACAAGGAAAAGCTGAAGTGCTACCATCTGGAGAGCCGCTCATGCTTTTTGAGCAGAGGGTGCATAGGAAGTTTGGGCAATGAGGTAAGATATTAACTTGTTAGCATCAAAAAGGCCTTATGGATTATGCAGAGGTATATCCTGGTTACCAAACATCTTCTGATGCCTTTTCTGGGAATGTATAGTGTAACAGCCATGCTCGATTTCCCGCATCTCATCATTTGTTTAAATTAACTATGATCTTCTTATTTTGCTAGCCCGGTGCTCTGTGTGCCAACAAGGTAACTGGAGAAACCCATCTTAAACAGTTCTCCAGTTAGCTCTGCACCCAGAACCAGAGTGCAGGAGCAGGTTCCCAGAAGCGGAGTAAAAAGCAAAACTGCACGCTCCCCATCCTTCAGGTTCAACCACTGGGACCGGCTCTTTTGAGAATCCACAAACCGGAACACGCGAAGCTCATTTCCTCTCGTGTTTCTCTTCAACACAAAGAAAGCTGTTACCAGGGAAATTCGTCTGCAACGTGGCATGTTGAAATAACAGTGATTCAATGATACTGCTCAATGGATTTAGTGTTCCTCACTCTTCATTCTGTTCATCAGCCCAAGCAGAACATTTATATGACACTTGGATCTTGGTGTAATAAGAAAACATACTTGTCTGGAGCATCTGTGACCTTTGAAATTTTAAAAATTATGTACTAAGAAATCCCATCAAGTGCAACGTAGTGCAGCCTGAACCTGTGTGTCAGCCTTAATGAAGAAACAGACTCTATTCTAGGCATCACATGGTTGGCTATCTCAGAAATCCTGGCAGCATGACAACTGTCCTAAAAATTTTTGTAAGGTGGTAGTAAGAAATCACACCTATGTCTATAATGTTATATACATATATGTTATATTACACACACTTAATGATATATAACAAATATTGTCATTTAGTCATTAAGTTATGACTCTTCTGCAACCCCACAGACTGTAGCCCGCCAGGCTCCTCTGTCCATGGGGCTTCTCAGGCAAGAATACTGGAGTGGGTTGCTATTTCCTTTTCCAGAGGATCTTCCTTGCCCAGGGGTCAAATCAATGTCTCCTGTATTGGCAGGTGGGCTCTCTACCGCTGAGCCACCAGGGAAGACTTATAATAAGCATAAGTACCAATAAATATATATCCACCAGGGAAGACATAAACAAGTAAGTACATACATATATATACACACATACCTGCAAGCAAACCTCATTTTATTGCGTCAATACTTCAGTTTACTGTGCTTCTTAGATACTGTCTTTCATGAATTGAAAGTCTGTGGCAACCCTGTGTTGAGCAAGTCTACAGGGCACTATTTTTCCAACAGCATTTGCTCACTTCATGTCTCTATGCTACATTTTGGTAATTCTTGCAAAATCTCAAACTTTTTCATTATTATGGTATCTGTTATGGTGATTTCTGATCAATGATCCATTGCAAAAAGCTTATGACTTGCTGAAGACTTACATACTGGCTAGCACTTTTTACCAATAAATTATTTTTTAATTAAGGTATGGTCATTGCTTTTTTAAGTATAATGTTATTTCACCTTTACTAGATTAGATTATAGTATAAATATAATTTATATATATATAAAACAAAACAAAACAAAACTTGTGTGACTTGCTTTACTTTGATGCACAATTTATTGTGGTGGTCTGGAATCGAATCCATAATATTTCTAAGCTATATCTGTATGTATATATTTACAAGGGAAAGCCATTCAGATATGTCTCCCTTCATTTCCCCCACCAACATGGGATGAATTCAGTTCTTTCAATTATTTTATTACCATTTAAATTTCGTAGCATTGATTTTTCTTGTTTTTATAACTTATCAATTGTAAGTTCAAAGGACTTACTCAGTAGGCATTCTACTTTCTAATAAATAAAAGCCACAGAGATTGAGAACATTATTTCTCTAAATTAATAATTTTAGTCCAAAGGTCTTCATTCCTGGAATATACCAGATTAAATGATGCTTTTGAACTGTGGTGATGGACTAGACTCTTGAGAGTCCCTTGGACAGCAAGAAGATCAAACCAGTCAATCATAAAGGAAATTAGTCTTGAATATTCATTGGAAAGATTGATACTGAAGCTGAAGCTCCAATAATTTGGCCACCAAAGTATTGATGCAAAGAACTGACTCCTTGGAAAAGACTCTGATGCTGGGAAAGATTGAAGGCAGGAGGAGAAGGGGATGACAGAAGATGAGATGGTTGGATGGCGACTAGATGGACATGAGTTTGAGCAAGCTCTGGGAGATGGTTATGGATAGGGAAGCCTGGTGTGCTGAAATCCATGGGGTTGCAAAGAGTCTGACAAAACTGAGTGACTGAACTGAAATGACTGAATAGCAATTTGAAATAACACAGTGTTCTGATTTTACTCTATTTTCAGCTTTTAGCTCATTGCATAGTTTATCAATACTCTTTTTAAAAAATCTTGAACATATAAAATACCGGGTTAAAAAAATGTTTTATGTCTTATTCATTGACTTTCTAATTACGCATTTAAAACATGCTAGATATATAAATACCTTGGTTTGCAATTTTAATTCTTTAAGAATTTTCAAGTGAATTATATGTGCTATTGCATACATTTTTTTTTCCCAGACCAGAAGGAAAGTGATGGCTATATACTCTCTCAGTTTTTAATGGGCTGGTAGGTTTGGAGCACTAATAATGAAGCAGGGACTTAAGGGAGAATTCAGCTTTGCTTTAAAATTTTGCACACACAGTAGTCAGAATCCACTCAACCTGATAAACCATCTAAAACAACACATCCAGCCCTTCCCCGTCCCTCCTCTCTTGGTCCACCTTCCTTCTCTAGGTTCCTCCTTCCCTCTCATTCATCGCCCAGTACATTTCATATTCTTGTAGGCTGACTTTCTGTCCCACTCCCACCCACAAAGATATGTCAGTGAGAGCAGAGATCTCACCTGATTTGTTCAACACTGAATCCCCAGGGCTGAGAGAGGTACTTGGCACACAGGTGATCCATATAATTTTGACAGAATGCAGTTTCAGCCATGAACTTTGAAATTTTGAAATAAAGCCCAATTTTCAGTCCATCCTTCAGGAGAAATATCATGTGCCAAGCAAACTAGTATTACTCAGGAGCAAAGACTTCCAGTGCCTAAGAAGAGATCTTAGTACCTTGGAATATGATCCGACTCTGAATATAATGATATTGGTCCAGCATATATTATGCACATTTTAAAAAATATTTTTCTTATAACCTTATCTTTTCAACCTCACTGAGTGAGAGCTCTTTTCCCCACAAGTAAAAGGCGACACTATGTATAAAATGCTTCTGTGCTACATACACCTGCGTCTTGTTTATAGGAGCCAATGCTGAATATGTTAGCTAATTATAGACATGCAGATTTCTTGTTTTCTTTAATGCAAAAAAAATATTAAAAAGCACATGAAATAGTGTACTACACTCAGGCCCATGATTGAATATCCAATTTTCATTCGATGTACTTGGGCTAAATGGTAAAGAGACAGATAAAAGTCAGAACAATAAGGAAGATTATTCATAATTCAAAATCTTCACATTCTGCTGTCACTCTTCAGGGCTTAAGACACTAAAATGTAAAAATCTAAATTGCAAAACAAATTATCATCTATTGATTCATTTCTCAGGGTACTTATTGCAGAAAAATTAAATCCAGAGCCTGGAAGACTAGCAAAAATGGGGGAAATGTTAGCTTTGGAAATTCTGAGAGATAATATGAAAAACTGTGCAATATTTATTAATATAGATATTCATACTTACAGGGGTGGGGATCTGGCAAGTTTGAATGACAAAATTAAGAAATATTAAAATGTTTCAAAGGGAATTTTCACAACAAGATCTGGCACCTGCCCAACATATGACTGTTGAAAGTCCCCTGGACTGCAAGATCAAATCAGTCAGTACTAATTCAGGAAATCAACCCTGAATATTCACTGGAAGGACTGATGCTGAAGCTAAATCTCTAACATTTTGGCCACCTGATGTGAAGAGCTGACTCATTGGAAAAGACCCTGATGCTGGGAAAGAGCGAAAGCAAAAGCAGAAGAGGAGGGCAGAGGATGAGATGGTTAGATAGCATCAACAACTCAATGGACATGAGTCGGAGCAAGCTCCAGGAAATAGTAAAGGACAAGGAAACCTGGAGTACTGCAGTCCACAGGGTCGCAAAGAGTCGGATACGACTCAGTGACTGGACAACAATATCATATTAATAATGCACTTGCTTTCAAGACCTGGTGGCCATCAGGATGAAAGTGATGTGATAAAGCCAACCTAGTCACAGGGAAAAGCCATGTTAGTGGGAATCCAGAATCTTATCTGTAAGCAGAGAGCTCCATAGAGCAGGAGGTGACCAGGCAAACTTCAGTCAGAGGTGTGACTTCCCAGGGTTTCTTTGCTCTAATATGTCACGTAGGCAGAATAATGCCACTATCCCACCCCAAAGATGTCCATATTCCATAATCCCTGAAGCCTAGGAATTGTACACTCCAGAGCAAAGGGGAATGAAGGTTGCAGACAGAATTAAGGCTGCTGATCAGCTGACCTTAAATTAAGGCTGCTGATCAG